>NC_088302.1:51305340-51616284 GCF_032854445.1 Liolophura sinensis | reverse complement strand
ATTAAAACAGTATAAGTATCACTAGAGGCGTATACGTATAGATGTTTAGAACAACCGCTAGCACAACAAACTAGTACAAAAAAATTATACCTTTATTCATTCTATGATATATTCCATATGTGTGTGTATATATACATGTAAGCCTACTTGTATTTAATGTAAAAAAAAATGCATGAAATTGCAAGAGATGTTCGTTTGAATCACTTCGTCCATACACCGTATATATTCCTCGGGTAATATTTTCCCAAATTATTTGGGAAAACGTCGCTTGACAATTGTGGAGAATTTCACAAAATACAATGCTGTGTCCCCACGTGTTATTTTTTAGATATATGATACTTAGTACATTAAATTATAATTATAAATAGCAAAGCAACTAACCTCTATATAACAACAGGCAAAACAGCTGAGCATGGCGCCTGCAAAACACAGCACCCAAGCTAATGTATCGATGGAGGTGCCGCTTTGCCCCCCGTAGGAACATGCATCGCACTGCAAACATGTCGCATCTGAAGTCGCAAAGCTGAACAGAGAGGATATGGCAAATAAGGTGGAAGAGGTAAAGGCATACAAAAGGCAAAGAGGAGAGGATGACAGCACAATATATCTGGCTGCAGATGCTCGCTACAACAGCATTACCATAACCAGCCCCAAGAGACCGGACCAGAATGCTTCACAGGCCATTTCCCTGGCTGTGGAGACATCAACAGACAAGCAATACATTGTCACCGCAGCACTGAAGAATAAATTGTGTTGGACTGGGTCCTGGCTGAGAGGGAAAGGCTTCCAAGTAAAGTGCCCTGGAGGACACGAGGAGTGCACAGCGAACACAAACCCACATGCCCCTGGTCCGAGTACAATATGGGGAACGAGATTGGCGAGGGATTGGCGAGGCAAGGTGTTTTATCCAAGCACGTAACCAAGGACGGCGACTCCAGGTCAGCCAAGGGAGTGGAAGACGGCATTCGACTGGTCGAGCCATTGTGGGAGGTCGAACGGTTAGCAGACCCCACTCACCTAGGTAGATCCCAGTTCAAGAAATGTAACCAAGCTAAGTTCAGCGATGCCATGTTCGAGGGATAGGGCCGAACGAGGGAAGCCATGAAGAAAGCACAGAAGGTGTTGAGTCAGGATGTTAAGGCCAGGTGTAGCTTGATATTTTCTCAACTTAGGTCTGAGCACAGTGGTGACATGAGGAAAATAAAAAAGTTACTTACCCAGGTGTTGTGGATGCAATGGTCAGGTGTTACGGTGGGGACTGTTCCAAGTGCCGCAAGGAACAGTGTGGTTTGCTCCGGAGGGGAAACCAGCAGCTGGTGGGAGATGTCCCTGTTTTTATCCACCAGTAAACTCTGCCCTTTCAGCATGGATGAACAGGAAACAGGAAACTATTGACCGAAGTACTGCACATGAAGTTGAGCGAGACAGCCGTCGCCAGTCTCCGGATGAACACCAGCACCCAAAAATGCGAAGCTCTCAACGGGTCACTCAGCGTCTCCTTGCCCAAGAATGTAAACTACAGCAGAAATATGGAGGGAAGGGCGGCGTTCACAATCCACAGACTTAACAATGGCCAGGACAAGTGAAAGGGTGAACCAGTACCACAAGGTTTATAAGAAGCAACAGACAGTTAAGGGGAGATCACTCCGCAATACAGCCAGAAAACTACAAGAGCACATTCAGTACAGGCTTTCAAATGCAGAAGAGAAAACTGACTATGCCAAGGGACAACTGAACAACACCCCAACAGATCACACATACGCTAGATATTTGTAACCGCCAGTTTTGTATATAATTTGTCAGTGCTGTTGTCGCTTATGAAAGAAATTAATAAATACGGAAACTGAGCAAAACCTGACACATCTATTTGTTTATTATTTTAATGAGGGGAAACCAACCTGCAACTCGCGAGAGATTCTGAACGCTCTGCCCATACCTGCCAACGAGAGTGTCATACTCACTGTAAACTTTGAGAAACTTATAATGAAGGCCTTTCATGGAGTATTCTTGATAAACTAGTTTTTGAACTAGTTTTAGAACTTGTGACGCAGATTAAAATCATTACAATTTACGCAAGATCTGACAAATGCTACAACGTGAGCTATGTATACGCCATATGCAGGACCCATTGGTATATTGTTATCCAAATAAGGATAATTTACAATATCAAAATTGAAATTATCCCTTTTGTCGTAAAGGCGGGGTGAAATGAGACCTTGTTCGTCTTTGTACAGATATAGATCCAAATAAGGTGCACCATCAGGACTATCTGTTTTCTCCTTTAAATCCAATGAAGGCGGATAGATTTCCTTCACCGCTTCAGCAATATGGGGGTTATTTAAGGCCAGTACAGCAATCAACCACCCCCACCTCCAGCCCCCCACCTTTTCCTCTAGAGGTAGCTTATCCAAACCATATCTCATACGTCCCTGATTCGCAGAAACAATCCCCTCCGTTGCATCTAGGGGTTACTAAAGCCAACTCGGAGAGTAATACCTTGTTTACTCGAGCGACTTCCCATCGGTTTCTCATCAGCTCTCGCAAAGAGCCCTGTATCACGGTCAAGGGCGTCCGTGGCTCAGTTGGTTAGCGCGCTAGCGCAGCGTAATGACTCTCACCAATGCGGTCGCTGTGAGTTCAAGTCCATCTTATGTTGGCTTCCTCTCCGCAACCTGCGGATGGTCGTGGGTTTCCTCCGGGCTGCGCAAGGCTTCCTCCCACCATAATGCTGGCCGGCGTCGTATAAGTGAAATATTCTTGAGTACGGCGTAAAACAACTATCAACTAAATATCACGGTATCTCCTCTTCTGCCTCGGGTACGTTTGGTTGCATAATCGGTGGGTTGCGATTTATCATCTGGGAAAACATCCTCTCGGTACAATGGTTTCGTGAGAAAGGCGCTCGAGCCCGATTCTCGCCTGGTTTTTCTCTACTGATCGTCAGTCCAGCGAATCCCACTTCTGCCATCATTTTTTTTGACTGCCGAAGTAACAAATCAAGAAGGGAATGGAACAAACACGTGGTAGCTTGGTTGCCTTGCGCCGATAGAAGGTGATCCCGTAGCCGTTGGCACCCCGAGGCTTAGTTCTGCGAATCGTGATCAGGTAGGCTAGCCTGTTGTCAGTTCAGGAAGACCCTAGAACTTTTACAGCTGCGTGTTAGTCTCACCCTGAGCGGGTGGGGTGGGGGGTGGGGTGGGGGGGGGGGGGGTGATTTATTTGCACTAGCGCTTTTCCGGCCCAAAGGGCCGATGCGCGCCAAAACTTGGCGTCATTGAAAGTGCTTTTAACCTGGATAATATATAAATGAAGAGTATATTATTTAGAACAAAAACATTTCAATACTAGTGCTATGGACATTGTAGCTTGTAACATTTGTAGCATTATAGATGACGAATTTTGGGCTTGATGACTAAAAGAAAAAAAAATAAGTGTTTGTAAGGGGTCATTATTCACTATGATGACCATTACTTAATGTAGTTATACAATCCATATTTACAGTACAAGAGGGGCAGGTACATAGGTTAAAGAGATTTTTGGGAAAGGTGGGCGTAGAACACTCAAGATATTATAACATATACGGAACACAGAGTATGGTATAGGAAGAGCTGAACAGTATACATAGATAATACCTGGACAAAAACAGTAGAAGCGTCAGCTCGTATCAGTTCTGTATGGCTAAAAAACGACAACAACCACTATAAAAGCGACAGATAGGCCGATCCAACCATGTTAACACTAAAAAATATACCTTCATATCATTAATAATACTCAGGCAAATTATATTTATACAATCATATGAGTGTTATATTCTGTATACTACGGATTATTAAAAACGACGACATCTGCTAAGAAAATTGGCCAGGGCCTGGAAAGTCTTATTTCGGTTCGTTTTAGGTTTTAAACAGATGCTAAGGTAAAATGCCGAAGGCCAATGGAGCGCAAGTCCCGGTAAAGAACATTAGAGTGCCGGGTACACGTAAATAAGAGATGAGCGATATCATCGTTAACTAGGCATATATCACATAACCCAGATGAGTGCAGATTCATTCTAAATAAATAGGTATTTGTAGGCACATGTCCAGAAATAAGGCGAAAAACTAGCATTTCATCTCGTCGGGAACGTAATGATAATGGCGAATTTAACAAAACAGAACGATTATACTCGTGAAAAAACCTCCCCTTATTAGATTCATCCCACTGCCGCTGCCAAATATCCACAAACTTAGGTGTAACATAACTCATAATTTCATTAATGTTTAAGGGCACGTGAAAGGATATATCAAAAAAGGATAAAGCTCTCTTCGCCAGGGAGTCTGCCATTTCGTTCCCAACAATGCCGACATGAGCTGGCACCCAGTCAAAACTCACAGAGACGCCCTGAGCCCTGAGTTGGGCTCACAGTCCCATTTATAGGGAGAGTCACGTGATTAGGTGCCCTGACGCGCCATCTACCGGTACACATTTACAAACATAAGTGAAAGATTACAGCAGCAGGAATATCTGTTTCGACGCATAGATAGTAGATGAGACAAACGCCGATAATAGCAAATGGTCAGTGCAAGTGCCAGCCTGGGATAATATTACAAACGTCAGTGTCAGTAACATGGGCAAACGTCAGTCCTAGCAAATAGGACACACGCAAGTGGTAGCAAATGGTGCACATGCCGGTCAAGGGAAAATGGGCAAACACTGCTCATAGTAAATAGTGGAAACACTAGTCATATATAGCAAACGCTGCAAACGTCAGTTACAGAATATGGTACAAATGCGCAAACGCAAGTTATATTGCAAAAGGTACAAACACGGGTCAGTGAGAGGAGCGAACACCAGTCATTGTTAACTGTGTTAATGCCCGTCATATTAAATAGAAGAAAGGCCACTCATAATGAATGGTGCTAAGGCCATTCGTAAGAAAGTGTCAACGTTCCAGTAAATGGGACAAACACCAGCCATATTAACTGACAACATTCCAGTATTATATTTTTTTTATAGAAAAAGCCCCAAACGCAACATTCTCTAAAACACGTCTTCAGCAAACAAAAGTAACAGTGGTTCAGACTGACTATTAATCTGTAAAGAAGGACAAGAAATGTGGTTGTCCTTGCTAACTAAAGAAATAGTTCAACCAAATTTATTAAATGGCTGTGTTATAACAGCCATGCTGACCAGAACCTTCGAGTTTTATGACCAGGACAATGATAGCTTTCTCTCTCTAGATGAGATGACTTCTGCACTAGGCCTGGACGGGGACGATCCGGAACTGAACATGCTGTTCCACGGATCGGGCACTTTTCGTAAGTGTTACACCATATCCCTCTAAATGTAAGTGCTACTTCACTTGTCTGGTTTTAGCATTGGCAATGATGTATTTAGTATCATCTTACAGGCGTACGTTTTCACGTGTGATGGACAACATACTGCTAGAAGACCAGTGGTCTTACACATGTTTTAGATAGCACAATTGATTGTCACCGGTGTCTAACAAGCAGTTACAACGGGAGTGTTTGCAGTGATCATAGAATGCAAGGCTATATCCAATGTGAGAAATACTAAAAAAGAAAGGCAAGTAGGGTTTCCTTCAAGGTTGGATAAAGGTAACTGATTAGTTCAATGTTTAAACGTGAGGACTGCTTACATGTGGCCGATATGTACGATAAATGAGAAAGTTGACGACTCAACAGTGCGCTTGTAATGTCTGATAGTGCAATATGCGCGATTGTTCACCACAACAAAATGTAAGGGTAACGAGTTAGTAGCGTATAATGCTCGAGCGCCGTTTCTCAGATGCATGATATATAAGAATAACGAGTCCGTAGTGTATAATGCTAGAGCGCGGTTGGTCAGTGACACGATGTGTAAGGATAACGAGTCAATATTGCATAATGCTGGAGCGCGATTGCTCAGTGACATGATGTGTAATGATAACGAGTTAGTAGCGTATAATGCTGGAAGGCGATTGTTCAGTGACAGGATGTGTAAGAATAACGAGTGAGTGAGTGAATTTTTCAGTCATATGACGACGAAGGAATCCTTAGAGTGCATGTAATGTGCCGTCTTGTGGCAGGACGGATTTAAACCGCTCTTTTATTTAGTGCTGCTTCACTGCAGCAAGTAAGACGCCCCGCCCAAGCCATTATACTCATACTGGCCAACCAGTCGTTGCACTATAACCTTCATGCTGAACACCAAGCGAGGAAGTTATTGGGTGTTACTCAACCCAGGTAAGGATAACGAATCAATAGCATATAATGCTGGAGGGCAAGTAAGCTGCCCCGCCCAAGCCATTATACTCATACGGGCCAACCAGTCGTTGCACTATAACCTTCATGCTGAACACCAAGCGAGGAAGTTATTGGGTGTTACTCAACCCAGGTAAGGATAACGAATCAATAGCATATAATGCTGGAGGGCAAGTAAGCCGCCCCGCCCAAGCCATTATACTCATACGGGCCAACCAGTCGTTGCACTATAACCTTCATGCTGAACACCAAGCGAGGAAGTTATTGGGTGTCACTCAACCCAGGTAAGGATAACGAATCAATAGCATATAATGCTGGAGGGCAAGTAAGCCGCCCCGCCCAAGCCATTATACTCATACAGGCCAACCAGTCGTTGCACTATCCCCTTCATGCTGAACACCAAGCGAGGAAGTTATTAGGTGTTACTCAACCCAGGTAAGGATAACGAATCAATAGCATATAATGCTGGAGGGCAAGTAAGCCGCCCCGCCCAAGCCATTATACTCATACGGGCCAACCAGTCGTTGCACTATAACCGTCATGCTGAACACCAAGCGAGGAAGTTATTAGGTGTGACTCAACCCAGGTAAGGGTAACGAATCAATAGCATATTATGCTGGAGGGCAAGTAAGCCGCCCCGCCCCAGCCATTATACTCATACGGGCCAACCAGTCGTTGCACTATCCCCTTCATGCTGAACACCAAGCGAGGAAGTTATTGGGTGTGACTCAACCCAGGTAAGGATAACGAGTCAGTAGCATATAATGCTGGAGGGCGATTGTTAAGTACGCGACATGTGAGCTTGGCGAATCAATAGCCTATTCTGACACTGGGCCGATTACGCTGATATTTATTTTTTTTGATTGGTGTTTTACGCTGTTCTAATCAACATTTCACATATACGAAGGCGGCCACCATTAAGTGAAAAATTCACGATCTATCCACAGGTTGTTGACAGAATTTACCACGTATTATCCCAATTACGTTGAAAGGAAAGTATACCTAACAAAATAATAGATTAAAAAACTTTTAGTAATGTTTATAATTTTATGTTCATTTCTGTTGTTGAGAACGAACTGTTCGGAATATAAAGTCTTGTGTAACAAACGCCATTATGTGAACCCGCCTTTACCATTTGCAGGCGATGGCAAATTGAAGGAAGAGGAATTTTTTGCTTCCATCTTTTTGTAAGTTACTAACAACATGAGCCTCCTATATACATGTAATTATCCTGTACCATTACTGTAAACAAAGCTCAATGCGAGTTATTAACAAGTGCATGCACATAGTTATGATATGTCCTTAATGCACACAATGCTTAATGTGAGGTATTAACCAAGTGCGTGGACCCAGTTTTTGTGTCCTTACTGTACAGAATGTTCAATATGAGTTTCTACCAAAAATTAGTGTGCATAATTACACTGTACCACTACTGTACACAAATCTTAACACGAGTTACTAACCAAGTGCGTGTACATAATTATGCTGTGCCACTACTGTTCACAAATCTTAACACGAGTTACTAACCAAGGGCGTGTGCATAATTATGCTGTGCCACTACTGTACACAAATCTTAACAGGAGTTACTAACCAAGGGCGTGTGCATAGTTATGCTGTGCCACTACTGTACACAAATCTTAACACGAGTTACTAACCAAGCGCGTGTACATAATTATGCTGTGCCACTACTGTTCACAAATCTTAACAGGAGTTACTAACCGAGTGCGTGTACATAATTATGCTGTACCACTACTGTTCACAAATCTTAACACGAGTTACTAACCAAGTGCGTGTACATAATTATGCTGTACCACTACTGTTCACAAATCTTAACACGAGTTACTAACCAAGTCCGTGTACATAATTATGCTGTGCCACTACTGTTCACAAATCTTAACACGAGTTACTAACCGAGTGCGTGTACATAATTATGCTGTACCACTACTGTTCACAAATCTTAACACGAATTACTAACCAAGTGCGTGTACATAATTATGCTGTACCACTACTGTTCACAAATCTTAACACGAGTTACTAACCGAGTGCGTGTATATAATTATGCTGTGCCACTACTGTTCACAAATCTTAACACGAGTTACTAACCAAGTGCGTGTACATAATTATGCTGTACCACTACATTACACCAATCTTAACACGAGTTACTAACCAAGTGGGTGTGCATAATTATGCCGTGCCACTACTGTTCACAAATCTTAACAGGAGTTACTAACCAAGTGCGTGTACATAATTATGCTGTACCACTACTGTTCACAAATCTTAACACAAGTTACTAACCAAGTCCGTGTACATAATTATGCCGTGCCACTACTGTTCACAAATCTTAACAGGAGTTACTAACCAAGTGCGTGTACATAATTATGCTGTACCACTACATTACACCAATCTTAACACGAGTTACTAACCAAGTGGGTGTGCATAATTATGCTGTGCCACTACTGTTCACAAATCTTAACACGAGTTACTAACCAAGTGCGTGTACATAATTATGCTGTGCCACTACTGTTCACAAATCTTAACACGAGTTACTAACCAAGTGCGTGTACATAATTATGCTGTGCCACTACTGTTCACAAATCTTAACACGAGTTACTAACCAAGTGCGTGTGTATAATTATGCTGTACCACTACTGTTCACAAATATTAACAGGAGTTACTAACCAAGTGGGTGTGCATAATTATGCTGTGCCACTACTGTTCACAAATCTTAACACGAGTTACTAACCAAGTGCGTGTACATAATTATGCTGTGCCACTACTGTTCACAAATCTTAACACGAGTTACTAACCAAGTGCGTGTACATAATTATGCTGTACCACTACTGTTCACAAATATTAACACGAGTTACTAACCAAGTCCGTGTACATAATTATGCCGTGCCACTACTGTTCACAAATCTTAACAGGAGTTACTAACCAAGTGCGTGTACATAATTATGCTGTACCACTACTGTTCACAAATCTTAACACGAGTTACTAACCAAGTGGGTGTGCATAATTATGCCGTGCCACTACTGTTCACAAATCTTAACAGGAGTTACTAACCGAGTGCGTGTACATAATTATGCTGTGCCACTACTATTCACAAATCTTAACACGAGTTACTAACCGAGTGCGTGTACATAATTATGCTGTACCACTACATTACACCAATCTTAACACGAGTTACTAACCAAGTGGGTGTGCATAATTATGCTGTGCCACTACTGTTCACAAATCTTAACAGGAGTTACTAACCAAGTGCGTGTACATAATTATGCTGTGCCACTACTGTTCACAAATCTTAACACGAGTTACTAACCGAGTGCGTGTACATAATTATGCTGTGCCACTACTGTTCACAAATCTTAACACGAGTTACTAACCAAGTGCGTGTGTATAATTATGCTGTACCACTACTGTTCACAAATCTTAACACGAGTTACTAACCAAGTGGGTGTGCATAATTATGCTGTGCCACTACTGTTCACAAATCTTAACACGAGTTACTAACCAAGCGCGTGTACATAATTATGCTGTGCCACTACTGTTCGCAAATCTTAACACGAGTTACTAACCGAGTGCGTGTACATAATTATGCTGTACCACTACTGTACACAATGCCGAATGTGAGTTTCTAACCAAATGCATGTGCTTAATTATGTTGTGCCTGCACTATGCTCAGTGCTCTTGTACCTGAGTAAAGCAGTATTTTACTGTGGTCAAAATTATGAAAATGGCACCAGATCCCGTATTTTAGGCGCGGGTAACTGTTCATTGCATGAACTGTATAAATTAACAAATGTACTCCTCAACACTTACAATTTCAGATTTCCCTGCTAAGTAATACACGTAAATGTACACGTTTTGTTCATTCTTGAAATTTCGATGTCAATTACTTCAGATCTGTTCTACGGATGTGGGGCGTTCACAATAATGACAGCCATGTCAAACTATTTGCCCACGTGCATGTAAACTCATTTTAAAAAGCTTCCCTTTCTCATATTTAGAAATTTCAACAAGCCTTACAAAATTTAACAAAATAAATGTCTTTTGTCTCACTGTGAAGTTACTTGGATTGATTGTAAATGTGAAATTATGTAAATTGAAAGTAATGTATATTTGCTCAGTTAACGCTATATTTACTAATTAGGAATGAAGTTTCAAGAGCATATGATAAAAGTTTGAATCAAGCATATTTAAACTATGAAATTTACAGGTTAATCCAAAAGACATTCTCGTAATCATGGCCATCAGATAGACAGTCTGTTGCCTTAAGTGAGAGTGTTCAAGCCTTATATGAGCCGATAGCATTATAATATATAGCCGTGCACATGTTGCCATAGATGGTGAAAGCATACTGGGTATGTCTTGGAAGATTTTGGCGCAGGGCTAACCGTGCAGTGGCATTTAATCACACCACTGACCACGTTTTTACAATGCCCTTTAGACAGCCTCGCGCCTATGGACACCGTTGCTGTTGTCGTGTGTGTGGCGGCTTCCGTTGCCGAGGGGTAAGCAGCGGTAGGGCAATGAGCCAGAAACCTCTCACCAATGCGATCGCTTTAAGTTGCTGGCTTTTACAAGGGCAGTCGTATAAGTGAAATATTCTTTAATTACAGTGTAAGACACAAATTAAATAAATGAATAAATTGTCGTATGTATGTACACGTACATATGTGTAATTTGTGATTGTCTCCCCTCGCAGCCAAACCCAGATCGCAGCTCCAAGACTCTCTACACACTGTTCCGACTAAATGTCTGTCCACAACGTCCACACTCTAGAGGTCTGCTGTCAGTCCTGTGCCTTTTACGACAAAAACTATGTCACATAATTTCATGTGACATCTTTGATAATAATCTGCTCTACGTCTGTGGGACCTTAATATACTTAGGCCCACAATCTGTAACTCAATTGTATTCATAAAAAATATCATGTTTATTGGGGTATGCCAATAGATGTGATGACAAAACCCAGTGGTGAAATAAAGGACCATGTCTACACGAAGACTTCTGCGTAATCGCTTTTCAGCAGCTTATTAGGTATATATATTTTTCACACCTTTTTCGCATTTAACACGGCTTTTAACCAACTGATCTTTAATTACATCATGAGCGATGCCTCCTGAGCTCAGAGTGGTTCCCTCCACGCTGTACGTATAATACAAGTAAAATATAAACTAAGTATACGGTATAGACGCTGATCGTATCAGTAAGAGCAAAAAATAACCAAGTGGCTGTGACTGATAACTGCGGACGATAAGAACTAACTATGCACGTGACATCGATGGAGATGCGCCCAGCCTCGATGACAAGGTGTTACAAACAGTGTTGATATAAAACCAGTAATGAAGTAGCTCACCAAAAATAACCACTAGTGAATAAATAAAACACCAAGCGGTGAAATAAAACCATTAGTGAAATGAAAAATGACCAGAACTGACATACCAGTCATGAAACAAAAATCAACCAGTAATGATATAAAACGTGTTTTATAACGTGTTTTAAAGCGTGTTGATTTTTATTTCACTACTGGTTTCGGTTTATTACAAATCCCTTGTAGTATATCATCTTACACAGCAGGGCACAACAACATACATGTACAATCGTTTGGATTTTTATCCCCCACGGTAAGAGACATTGTTCGACATTGTTCATTCATCATCAGTTTTGCTCTGATTCCCACATGATTACCATCATATAAAGGCCAACATACATTCCTCGTTATATATACATTAATAACGTACAGAGTATGGAACTGCTAATGCTAAATTAAGTATAACTTATCATTCTTTGCAAATATTTTATTCTGGTATTGCCAAGTTTATCGACATAGTGAAGCTAAAAGCTCGGGAAGTCATTTTTCTGCCCAATGGGGTCATCACAATTACAGTGTTAGCCAACAACGTTTCAAGGTGCCGATCTAAACAAACACAACTTTGTCCTAAACGCAAAAGTCGTTGATAACGCCTTTTCCAGGCGCAGTGTGCATTATAAACATCTAGATTTCTTGCTGGAACATACAAAGCTATTTAACCTATTCGGATGATAGTCAAAACTTTTTGTACTCAGCATGACCAACAGTTTCATGTCGCGTTACACAAATGACCACGTCTAAGAATAATAGATGCGACAAAAGACGGTCTTCATATGCTTCGTGTTTCCACAAACTTAAGTGGCGTAGTTGAGGTGGGGGGGGGGGGGGGGGTGGGGGGATGGTCGTTGGAAGGGGTGTGGGAGATGATTGAACTTACCACCTGCTTCTTTAAGAATGACCATTTCCAAAGCTACTATAATCGGCTCGGTACAAGCTCAATTGTAAAGGGGTAATTAAGGTAACGGGCTGTTCTGTGAATTACTTTTAGAAACGTTTCTCATCAATGTATATTACGCCCATCGCGATTGGTTGCGTCGCGTTTTCATCCTTCATTTCAATGGCCATGAACGCAGCTATGGACATACAAGCAGCTTTCCTGTGATCTCTCTTTGAATACGTCGGACCAAATACAATCTGACGAACCAGTGTCTTCGCGTGGTTGAACGCGGGCTTTACCACCCATGCAACAGCTTTAACTTTTTGAACTTTCACTTTCACTGGAAATGGAATATTGATTTACTTTGTAAAATACACAGTGCGATAGCATCATTTCACCGTTAAAGGAGAAACCAGTAATGAAATGAAAACCAGCAAAATCAGCCAGTAATGAAAAATCCCATTTTATGTCACCACTGGTTGTTTTTTACTTCAGGACTGGCATTTCTTCACTGGTCAATTTTATTTCATTAGTGGTTTTATTTCATTACTTGGTGTTTTTTTTATTTCACTACCGGTTGTTTTTTGTGAGTTATTTCATTACTGGAGTTTTGTATCACTACTGGTTGTAACACAAGGCCTGTTGATACCTTCGCTGTGTAACCTCTACAGTGCCATACTGTGGTTCCCATTATTAAAAATAAGTTGAAACTCCTCAGCAGGTCAATTTATGTAACACCATCATAAGGTCAATTAGGTGAGTAATGGTACGTGCCGATACCTGTCATTTCTTCTGCAGCGTAAGATGACAGTCAGTATTGGGAATGCAGGAATCCAGACGGTCCGGGCTAAACCACAGACCTTTTGCAAAACCACTGACTAACTCTCAAACATGAGACGATGGGCTCGGGATTACGATGCGTTCTAAGACTTAGGTCAAAATTTCAATCATTAAATTTTATATGTTCCTTTCTGTTATATTAACTGAAATTTGTTGCACAATAACTTAACCAGAATTTACGTTGTCAGGCAATATTTTAACCTTGCTACATCAGAAATAACAATTATGAACTGATTTGAAATTTTGACCTCAATCTAAGATGGCTTCATGATAACTGGACTTGGACGACAAACGGTCTGTAATGAGCACAATACTGCGTAAATGTCCACAGGAGCACCATCAACAGCTTGTTATCACCGAGGATCCAGGAGCATTGAAAACGGGAGAATCTACAAAATGACTAATATACACAAGCAACTTTAACCATTGTTCAACACGGTCCTCTCTTTAGAAAATATATCGCGATAAATAAACTGTTTAGATAGTCGTCCTCAACATCCAGATCTAGCTAAAAACAAGCGCTATATAACGGTAATTCTGCGGTCGTCGAATATCTGTCCCAGAAGCAGGGCCGATTCAACAAAGTCTTTTCTGACTTGAGTCAAAATTTAAAAACTCTTTATGATGCTTAGTTTTTCTTAATAGAAGATAAACTTTGAACAGATTTGTCTTATGATAACACTGATGAGGTGAAAGAAATTTTAACTTCTCAAGCCCAAATGTTAGCTTTAACATCGTAGTTTGAAATCAGAAATGTCTTTGTGGAATCGGCCCCAGGTGATATGGCGTTCACGCCCGAATAGAGTCATACAGAACATCCAGGTAATGTATGTATGCATGTATGTATGTATGCTTACATACCAAACTTCACGTGACAAGCAGTATATATTTCAAGTCAGCGGCTGTTGTTTAAAATACTGCCGGTAATTGTATTCCGGGTTTTGACCAAGGAAATATCATCAATAGCAGTTCCCGGTAAAGCGGTAATGAAATTAACACTTAGAAAGTGGCAGAATACTACATACAAGTTTTCTTTATTACATATAATATGTATGAGCTGCATGTGCTAGAACAGAATTCACACTGAATATATACACATGTGAAAATTTACAAATACATATTCATATACATTCTGTAATTGCATGACTAGAGCTAACAGAATGGTGATGCACAAGACTTTCAATAAGATGTTTACCGTTAAACTGGTGATGGTGCTTGCTACACTTTATATGCATAGGGTTTTGATCATAATTTACATAACACAACACTCTCAACGATTTCTGTCGTGATAATATTAGGGCACTATAACACAAAAACGGGAAAAAAATACCTAGCAATCAACGACTACTATAGTTTGTAGACTACAAAACAGTCATTGAATCCTAGACTTTATATGCATAGGGGTTTTAATTATGTTTATACACCATACAACATTCTCTACGACACCGTCGTGCTAATATTAAAGATGTAACACATAAACCTAAACAATACTTATCCATCAACGACCACGGTAGTTTATCCGTGATATTTTAAGGATAAAAGACAAGTCTGCGAATGTTATGCTTCTACTTGATGTTTCACGCTCACAGATCTTTGCTTCGAATCCTCGCTTTCGCTCATGTCCGTTCTTCTGGTGTGAGATTCCTTTCTTTCCTGTTCTTTGATACATTTCGTCAATCCCAGGACTTCTGTGACCCGCCTTCGAAACTGGGCACTACATAAAATATACATGAAGAAGTTGATGGAATAATTAATTTGCTCAAGGACCTGCGCGATTTCTCTCCCTGTTTTAATCATTGGCGAAGTGCTCTCGAAGAAGTCCTTGCCTGTGGCGAAGGCGATGTTGTGGAGGATTGCATGCGGGTTTACGAGGAGAATGTAAGCAATGGTAATTCCAATCAACATAGCAGTGATCTTCAGCGTAGCTGTGTCCGCATTGCTGACCGTCGTAGAGAGTTTCTTTCGCTGTCTTCGACTGACGAAAAGTTTCGTGATAATTAGGGCTGTAAAGGTGATCATCAAGGCGCTAGGTAGGCCACTGTATACCATTGTCCCAGTGATTAAAAACACTCGAGTCATCTCCTCAAAACCTTTAGCTTTCATGTCAGGAACACATGCACCGTTTTTCAGTCCGGATGCAAAGGTCCAAGCTCCGGTGATGGAACAGATGGTGATATAGATACCAAGAAGCCCACAAAGGGTGTTCCGTCTGGTACTGATCTGCTTCACTTTCAGCGGAAACCACACCACCAGGAAACGCTCTATGCAGACGAAGACGACAAACCAGGATGAGGTCATTTTGGCACTTCTCCAGCCCCAGAAGAACAGTTTACAACCTATGTCTCCGTTGATGGAACGAATATCAACTCCAACGAGTTTCCGGAAGAAAGATCTGTTAAAGGGGTGCAAGATGGTGATGGTCATATCTGAAATGGCCAGACAAACAAGGGTCAAGCTCACCGGCAGCGCTCTGAAGTCCTTCCCAAGCAGGACTCTGATGGTCAACGAATTGCCGACGACTCCCGTAGTGAAGAAGATAGGCTCCATAACCATTCCCAGTGTGTCAACTTTGGGAGTTTTTCCGCCATTTTCTACCCCACCGCTGGTGTCGTTGCTCAAGCTTTGGTTTAGGCCGATAGCAAAGTTGTCTGAAATGTCCAAAGTTTCTCTTTGGACTAAAGAATCGTCTAGAGAATCTAGGTTATTTGAAACACTGAAATTTGTCTCTAACAATAAGGCTGGCCTGGCTTGGTACATCAAGAAGGCTACGGTTATGAGAATCAAAATGGGCTGCATGATAACGTCGTGAAAAATATGCGGTTGGATGGAGGGCAAATGCTTGTGAAGGGTATATATGAGCTCCTTGTTAATTAAATACATATTGGTTTCAGTAGGCGCGAAACTGGCAGAATGATCGTGTTGATGACATATCCGGAGCATATTAATTTTGGCCACTCAAAGTTTAATTTACACATGCAGGCCCTGGTTTGAGTTTCCCTAGTATAGATGACTACAACGGACCAGAAAAGACCAAAATCAACAACTGTCACGAGGCCCAGAATGATTATTAATAATCTTTATGCACATTTAGATGGGTTGTACATTTGTGTTGATTGATTATACGAATGCTCCCTACCTGGCTATCGTGGTCAAACTTAATTGATGACCGAATGTCATTTGTTTGTATCTTCAGATGATAACGCTGGACATATTTAGCATCTTGCTGATTCAATGTTTAGAGTGCACCTGGGACGGCTAACCTTTGGCCAGTGAGATAGTGTGTTGGGATTGCTGCCTATTGTAAAGGAGTTGGTCCGGTACCTCTCCTGTGGCAGTGGCTTGTCCAAGCGTTCTCTAGAGGTTTCAATAGGTAACAATAACATAAAGAATAGAGAAGACAATCGTGTCGTAAATATTGTATAAATAAATAACAACCCTTAACAAACCAGATCTCATTAATTGTCTGCGAAAAAGAGATCACTCACTTGTCACTGCGTTTTCTCCATGACCGAAAAAAAGAAGACATGAAATTATTTATTATGTTTCTTCATAGTATGCTTTAGCCCCTAGCTGGTTCAGAGTCTTCATTCATTCTAAACCATACGGGCGCTTGACCAGTGAGTTCGCTTGCTGCAGTCGAGCTAGCGCTCCCTTTGATGAGACTCTAAGCCAAAGAGAATTGTAAGGCACCTAAAGTGGTAATGTGGTTACCAACCACCGCCTAAACCCCAACCTTGGCTGTTATTGCTTTCCTTCAATATTAAGAATAACAAATTAATTTTAAATTCACTGGAAATGACAAGGTTTATACAAACAGTAAAATTAAAGACCTCTACACACTTGTCTTTTATAGAACATAAAATATGTACCTTTTCTTTGACGACCTAAATATGAAGCCAAGTAGTGTACATAACTTTACATGTCTATCTGGACTTCTTTTACGTCAATCGAGTATGATCTTAATGTCAACCACAACTATCAGATTTGTCAGAATCTGTAAATTGCCCAATCGCTCTTCCATTTAACACTTCCCCGTTATGTCTGCGTACACTGTTGACACTGTTACTCGCTAATGATTTCCATAGCTGTTTTTTATTTTCACCATGAAGTGTGAGGCATGCAGGTGTATGTTAAATTGATTTATCCGCCGTTTTTTTTTTTTTTTGGTTTTTGTTTTTTGTACCGTAGTGATAGTACCGAGCGTAGTGAGGCGAGGCCAAAGGACGAGTTGAGCGAAGAGAGGCCTACAGGTAAAGAGTAAAATTCATTTACCCGTCGTATTCGTGAGACACGTGTGAGACAGCAAGATTTATTGGCAAGATGGTTTTTGCTTTTCACGCATGTTTCCATATTTATACGGCACATTTGTCCCTGGAATTACCAGTGCAGGTGCCCTAAAGCTGTCTCAATCAGTATAGCTCATGTCAGTACTGGGTCCCATTGCAGACGAAGGGTCTTTGACCCTTCATGTTGATTAAAGAATGATGCATACCATCAGCTCCAAGCGTTGGCTGTTCGTTGTATCTTGTACCCAGTTAAACGACACAGTCAAGGTATCTGTGTGGACTCGCGTATTGATTATACATTAATTGTGTAAACCAAAACGGTATCATACTATCAAATATTACATTCATTAGAAAGTATTACACATCGGCTAAATGAACAGCTATATTTAAGTGTGATACAACTGAACGACAATTCAGTGAAACACAATATATCGTAATAAAAGACATGGCACAGAGAGTAGAACCAGAGCAGCGACGACAGAGTATTAATTGGCAAATGCTCACACGTAACCGGTGAAACACAGCCTCGTTTATGTTTTTATTCTTGACTAGCCGTTCGTGTAAAAGACTGAATAGTAGCACTGAATCACTCGTCGCCTAGCATTATGGCGTAAGCAGAATCGGGTGAATAAAAATGCAGTGGTGTTATTTGCATGTTATTGTTAGCTGTCACTGGCACTGCTTCACCGTTACTACAAAGGCCGAATCTTCTTGAAATTTACATTATCAATGGGTCTCGAAACACACATCGACAAACTGAAGAAGACTGTATCGAACATCTGTGGCGATGGACAAGCCCATACTCCTTACAGTGCATGTGTCGCTCTCTGCCTTTCGCTTTGTATCACTCCCACCAATAGACAGACTTGACCTTTGGAGCCTGTGACACGCACGTAGGACTGCATGGACTTAGCCTCATCACTTGTTTCCTCCCTTGAAACTGTTTAATTAGCATTCATCAATAAAATTGCTTAGGTTTAGGTTTGAATCATGGTGTACACACTCTAGATAAAGAGAATGCAAATGCATAAAGTATTATTAGAGGCTAGGGTTGAGCCGGATTGATTGTTTGTCTTTTCTGACATCACTTACTGCTTCATCCCCATCACCCCAGTGATCTCGACGTTGTTCATGATTTTTGTACAAAATTTACTAATGGTGGCAGTGATGTTAAGCGAGAGGTTGAGAGCGACGCATGCCCTGTAAGGAGTATGGGACACGCCCGCTGGCTAGAACACGTGTATGTGATGAAATCAACAAACATTGCAATACACCTATATGCTGCAATTTACGAGGAAAATTATTTATTTGATTGTTGTTTAATGCCTGTTAATTTTTCACTCATACGGTGGCGTTAGTGAGTGTTGTATATGTAGTAAAAATGCTTGTCCCGGTACCGGTAGTTAAATTTATTTATTTATTTGATTAGTGTTTTATGCCGTACTCAAGAATATTTCACTCACACGAAGGCGGGTGGAAACACGTGTTAAACCGTGTAAACTTTAAAAAGTTACTGACAACCGTTCCCACATATGACGTAGAGATATTTAATTGATACTATCATGTTGGTGGAAGATAAGCTAATAGTGGTCTTCAACAAATGTTACCGGTACTGAAAAAAACAATCGCTTATTGTCACCAACGTTCCTCAAAGGCGCCACGAAAAGGGCAGTTTTGATCAGGCACTTCGTGTGTACTAGCGATTGACAGCCAACCACCTTTAAGCACAAGACCTCGACCGCAACATACTGAGTATCAGGAAATTAAACATATCTACAGATACATATCAATATTAATACTTTGAATGTTAAAGTGAGTGAAACTATTTTACAGTACGACATTTGCTCGAAATGAACTCGAAACACATGTATGTTTTTTATTATTTATTTGATTCGGGGAGTGTCTGTTCCAATCTCACTCACAATGGTCTACACCAAGGGTATACAATTAACATGGGCAAGATGGGGAAAATACAAAATTTGTACTTATGGTCACAAAGGTTTTGATAATATATACTGTCTCATTTATCCATGGTGACCATATGCATCAGACAAATGTCCAGCCATCGTGTATGTCCTCCATTGCACAACCAACTAACAGAGAGAACGGAGGGAAAACGATTTCTCCCATCATACGGACCGTAGTGATAATATACGTAATCACAGCCCTACAGAGCTACGTGTGATCCTCCCGTCCGGTACTTAAAACTGTTTGGCCTAGCGAGAATGGTGTAGATCAGCTAGCCGCGCCTCTGTATTGTTGCCGTTTTTAGGCCTGCTATAGATGTATATGCTCGTTCAACCCCATACACACATTTAATTTGCTAAGTAGGCCTACATGTAAGCTCCAGCTGATAGGTTCGCCTAGATTTTATTAGTGTATATTGTATGCCTCAATCTACCTTGCATGTTACAAAGTTTGTAAGCATTTTGTGATGAATTAAATATGAATCAATACAGTGAGTATTTGAATTGAAATTATATCCCCAGGGTTCTAATAGAGCTAAGCGAATTCAACGTCACATTGTTTGAGGTTGGCCCAACGATCCGTGAGATAGTGTAACAGGTGTTAAGCGTTGTAACAGAACCAGGGGAGGTAAGCCGGACTCTTCTGGGATTGGAGGTAATAAACACATCTCACATGGCAGTCGATAATAATTGTGAGAAGCGAGCCAATCAATATATCAGTCAGAATATGGCAACATGAATCCTGTTTGTAGCGTTGAATTATTCCAACGATACGTTTTTGACAGCGGAACCCGATAATGGTGTGGAAGTACAGGTTTTACGCTACGCCGTTGTCATTTCAGGCTAAGACCACGGGCGAAGGGACGGGTCAACAAAAAATGACAGTTCGCCTTTGTTGTTGTTGCTGTTGTTGTTGTGAGGCCGTTAGTAAGTGTCTCTCTGCGACAAGCTTAGGTCTCTAGCAGTGATGTTGGCCATTTTGCTGGCATCATTCCTGTCTGGTGTCGTTTTGACACTGCTGGTTCAGTGTCTATGGCTGAAGAGACGGTTTAGATCTCTGCCCATTCTGCCCGTTCCTCTCACACCACAGACTGACACCTTCAGGCTTCCCAAGGTATGGCATTATGAGGTGGACAGTAGCGTACATGTGAACGCCGACACTCGATATATTCGTGTGGTAGTGCCAGTCTGTTATGGGGTGTGAACTATAGCTCACAATACCACACATGTAGACACAGTAATAATAAAATAAAAATAAAATTTAAAAAACCAGACACCCCCACCCCCCCCCACCCAAAGAGCTTTAGTAGTAGTAAAAAATAGATCTGCTTTTCTCATGCTGGTATGTGAAATTTGTTCTTTTTCTTTGTTCTAAGGTTTAAGTGCTGACTGTCAAGTGAGGCTGCAATGAAAACCAATTTTAATGTCTTCAGTGTGACCCAACCCGGGTTTGATTGCAAAATAAAGAGGGGGCTTTTAAGGTAGTTTCTGGTAAATTAAGTATACATCTGTCTGTCGCCTCAATGATGCTGTTGGCACCTAGTGTAAAATCACGTCTTTTAGATGCGCTAGAGAGCCCACACCCCTCACCCCCCACCCCTCGTCTTGTCTAAGTCTGATCGGGTCATTGAGTTTTATCCAAACATTGTGTTACTGACACATGAGGCTATGTATAACTTGTATTTAGAGAAGTTTGGTCCAGCCCACATTTGCACGGCAAAGCATATCATAAACTGACATGCACTGGATGCAGAAATAGACTAGGTTAATAGCTGTATCATTGAGCAGAAAACATCTTAATATTGAGGACAACACATTGAGAACAAATGAGTGTAAAAGGTTGTGTATGTACATTATTATTTGTAATCCTAGCCCTGTAAACTGTGAGCTATGAAAAAATTCATGGTTGAATATACGTGAAATGCCTAAAATACCTATCTGTAGGATTAGATTGTGTAGCAGCTACTAGATGTTTTGCGTAAAGGTCTTCCATTGTATTTCAATGACTCACAGAGATTACCCCCTTATGTGTACCATTTAACCATCCTGAGATATACAACACAGGCACTGATTCACACACTCTCAGTCAACCTGATATACCCTATACATGTATATTAAGTTTGTATTCCTATCCAATTATAGGAAGTATAAAAGCTGTGAAATCATATGTTTGAAATTAAAGAAATACATATATGTTCCACAGGTTATCATTGGCCAACATTTTGCTGATAATGCACCCCACTTTATAGTTCATATTAGTGGGCACATTTGTCTCTCAGTAACAGTGTTGTAGTGAGGCCAAGGTTTAAAAAAAAAAAAAAAAAGCTCTGATGTTGCTTTCATTTCTTATTGTGTATTTCATGCTACACTTCATTCTATTTGTCGTGATATGAACCTGATGAATTATATGAAGCTTAATGATCATTTCAGGAATTGGTGAAACTGTTGAATGACCCAGAATTGAAGACGAGGAAGGAGACTTGTCTGTTCCTTAACGTGTTATTTCAGTTTTTGTTCCGAGAGCTGAAAGACACCAACCTTGTCAGACGGTGAGATTATCTTCCCTGCTAGTGAAATGAAACAGTTAATTACTGCAGTTTAACTCATATTTTACACTGGCATTGGTTGTACTGATACAACAATGTCTTACTGTACACACCTTCAGGTTTGCTGCCATATTTCATAATGGCTTTAATCTGCTTGGTTGGTTCAAAATGAGCTCAGTTTTAAGGATTTTGGTATTGGTAATCTGGGCAATTTCTCTGCTGCATGCTGCTAGGGTAGAGCACTAGCTGATCTGGTGCTGGTATACCATGTTTGGGTGTCATGTCTGGTATCATCTGCATTATTTTTCAGTGTGATATCATGATAAATTTTTCATATGACTTGACAGAACTGATGTTAAAAGGTGCATTAAACCACAAGCAAACAAAGAAACAAATCAATGTGGGCTCAGCTAGTCTAGAAGTAAAATTGTTGGACATGTTGGAAAACAACTGTGACTCAAGAAGTTAAATGTAGTGTGATATTTTTTGTTGTTACAGATGGGTGATAAGGAAGCTGAATGTGGAGTTTTTGGAACTTTTGCAGACAACATCTGGCAAACTGCTTGACAGGATCTCTGTAATTTTTTTTTATCTCTTTGTGATTTTTATATTTTTCTCACATAGTGTAAAAATGAAAAAAAAAGTGAGTGTGAATTTAGTTAGCATTGACTGTTATATATTATATGTATGTTTAGAAGTAGGTGTTTATGAGTAACACACTTTTGTTTAGTATCATCTATTATGAAAGCTTCTAATTACCACCAGAGCTTGAAAATGACATAGGTTAATGTGAACGTGCAAAGCATAACAGATGTATGATATAAATATGATAACAGTGTTAACGTATAGTGTTTATGTATGGTGTAGTATTTCTGAAAATTTAAAGAAATTTGGATCTCTTGTATCTAAATATTGTTTTAACTTGTTATTTTTTTGCATTCAAATAAAGTAGTTGCATAGTTTAATGGTGATTTTTTATCTGTTTTGTTTCAGGTCAGAGACTTCAACTTTGGGCCTACTTTCCCAATGGTTCACAATGCAGCTATTAAACATGTGCAAACTTCTGAGGATAAGCAGTGTTTGGAGGTACAGTGTAAATAAATTAATTCGCTCATTTGTTGACCTTTGTTGAAAGATATATGATTTGTACAACTGCTGTTAGAAGCATATGTAAAGTGTGGCATTGAGTGAAAAAAGATTTGGTTGATGTCCTCAGGTGGTTTCATTTTCTCCATTCAAATGGGGATGTTTGTTTGTGATTGGTCAAGTGTATGTTCCTGACCTCTTCTATGTACATACATGTAAAAAAAATGTTTTGATAGTTGGAATGGCTTTTCATGGCTTTCAGCCATTTTGAATCTCATTCCTCTGTCTGTGAGCTTTCTGCACTGTGAGCACGTATTCCTTCAAGCATGCTCTTTGGTGGAAGACCAGCTAACCACGCTCTGCTTAATGGTTTTATACTTTTAGTGAAGTGAAGTCAGGTAGGTTAATTTGGTATGTCGAGTGACCATATTCTGTTATGTTGTATGTACAGGAGTTGGACATTGCCCTGGACATTGAATATCAGGGAGGTTTTCACCTGGCTGTGGATGCTGACCTGGTGTTTGGAAAGTCGGCTTACCTGTCTGTTAAGGTGATGGAGCTGAAGGGCTGTTTACGCCTCCAGATGACTAGACAACCCTACACCCACTGGTCTCTGGCTTTTTACGAGGTATGTTAGAAAGATGTTATGATGTTGATGTATGGTAGATGACTGTCTGTCACTTTCTTCATAAACTCATCTGTGTTAGTAAATTCAGCTGCCTTAATAACAGTAAGAGCCATGTGGCATCAAGTTTATTAAGGAAGTGATAATTGCATGTATGTTGAATTTAGATAGTCTGATTAGGAACATGTTAATGACTCTGCGGTGGCTGTTATCAGATAGTCTGCTTTTACATTTATCCTCCGTCACACCAAATTCTGTGATCTAATTGGTGCACAGGGATCACCTTGTAAATGGATGGATCCACTACCCCTTCTCGTGACTTTTTCATTGAAAGTGTGTGGGACATGCAGGTCTTCCAGCAACCTGCGGATGGTCGTGGGTTTCCCCTTGGCTCTGCCAGATTTTTTCCCATCATAATGTTGGCCGCCGTCGTATAAGTGAAATATTCTTGAGTACAGCGTAAAACACTAATCAAATAAATAATTAAAACTGGCATCCGTGGTATGAGTGAAATATTCTTGAGTATGCTGTAAAACTCAAATGAAATAAAGGAATAAGCAAGTTTGAATTTGAATTGAGTAATCAGTTTACTCTAGTGTTGGGTATTTTTTTTGTCTCAGGAGGCCCACTATGGAATTCAATGTGGAGTCGAGGTTTGAAGGCCGGCCTATCCCTCAGATTACTTCACTTATTGTCAATCAGGTTAGTCCTTTGGGGGTCTCCTTGTTATCCCCCTGTCTTTAATGAGGAGGGAGGGGTGGGTGATATATACATATATAGTATGACAAAGTGTAGGTAAGGATACTATAGGCACAAACTTTGTGCTTGTTCATAAATGCCAGTGTGTCATATAGTTTTTGTACCTTAGGAACATGCAATGTTTTACAAACTTTAATACTTTGTGATACATGTATATGTACAGATATCATCAGTCATTTCTTCCTGATTTTTGTTCCTTGTAAATGATATTACAGGATTGCATTTCAAAAAAGATAATGGAATCAAGTAAAGCCATGCTATAGACTTTTATAAAAGAATTGCTTTGTAGTTTACCCAGTTCATGAAGATTATTAGACAGTTTTATGCAGAAAATACAAGTTTTGCTTGTGATTGGCCAATTTTAGATTCGTCGTTCTATTCGTAAGAAGCACACTTTACCTAACTACAAAATGAGGTACAAACCCTTCTTCATGCCCTATGAACCACCATTACCAGCCCGTGATCTGTATTTCCGTGGCAACCGCATTGGGCAGGGTTGTCTAGAAGTGACTGTGATAGAGTGTAGTCGCCTGTTGACCCCACCCCCTGAGTCCTCTCTCTACTGCACAGTCTCTGTGGGTGAGTTATACATTAGCTTTCTAATCCCTAAATATGGTTTGAGACATATATCACATAAGGTAAAATACATAGGTGGTATATAGTGCTTGTCTTCATATTATAATTATGGTAGATGTCTGGAGAACAGACATGGGGATATAAGATCAACTCGCACAGGGATATAAGATCAACACACATGGGGATATAAGATCAACACACATAGGGATATAAGATCAACACACATATGGATATAAGATCAACTCACATGGGGATATAAGATCAACTCACATGCAAATCAAGGTTTACTTGAACAATCGATTGTATGATTTTTCATCTGCATGATCCAGAGATGTCACTCATGCTGTCCCACTGGTCTTTCAGTTTGTTGTTTGTGGACAAATGCTTTAATCATTGCTCTTGATATCAGTTAAGCAATCTGCCAATGTATCATGTGTTTAGTGAATGTCAGCAATCAGCCAGTGTATCATGTGTTTAGTGAATGTCAGCAATCAACCAGTGTATCATGTGTTTAGTGAATGTCAACAATCAGTCAGTGTATCGTGTGTAGTGAATGTCAGCAATCAGCCAGTGTATCATGTGTTTAGTGAATGTCAGCAATCAACCAGTGTATCATGTGTTTAGTGAATGTCAGCAATCAGGCAGTGTATCATGTGTGTAGTGAATGTCAGCAATCAGCCAGTGTATCATGTGTTTAGTGAATGTCAGCAATCAGCCAGTGTATCGTGTGTTTAGTGAATGTCAACAATCAACCAGTGTATCATGTGTTTAGTGAATGTCAGCAATCAGCCAGTGTATCGTGTCTTTAATGAATGTCAACAATCTGCCAGTGTATTATGTGTTTAGTGAACATCAACAATCAACCAGTGTATCATGTGTTTAGTGAATGTCCGCAATCAGCCAGTGTATCATGTGTTTAGTGAATGTCAGCAATCAGCCAGTGTATCGTGTGGTTAGTGAATGTCAACAATCTGCCAGTGTATTATGTGTTTAGTGAACATCAACAATCAACCAGTGTATCATGTGTTTAGTGAATGTCAGCAATCAGCCAGTGTATCATGTGTTTAGTGAATGTCAGCAATCAGCCAGTGTATCGTGTGTTTAGTGAATGTCAACAATCAACCAGTGTATCATGTGTTTAGTGAACATCAACAATCAACCAGTGTATCATGTGTTTAGTGAATGTCAGCAATCAACCAGTGTATCATGTGTTTAGTGAATGTCAACAATCAGTCAGTGTATCATGTGTGTAGTGAATGTCAGCAATCAGCCAGTGTATCGTGTGTTTAGTGAATGTCAGCAATCAGCCAGTGTATCGTGTGTTTAGTGAATGTCAACAATCAACCAGTGTATCATGTGTTTAGTGAATGTCAGCAATCAGCCAGTGTATCGTGTGTTTAGTGAATGTCAGCAATCAGCCAGTGTATCATGTGTTTAGTGAATGTCAGCAATCAACCAGTGTATCATGTGTTTAGTGAATGTCAACAATCAACCAGTGTATCATGTATTTAGTGAATATCAGCAATCAGCCAGTGTATCGTGTGTTTAGTGAATGTCAGCAATCAGCCAGTGTATCATGTGTTTAGTGAATGTCAGCAATCAACCAGTGTATCATGTGTTTAGTGAATGTCAGCAATCAGCCAGTGTATTATGTGTTTAGTGAATATCAACAATCAACCAGTGTATCATGTGTTTAGTGAATGTCAGCAATCAGCCAGTGTATCATGTGTTTAGTGAATGTCAGCAATCAGGCAGTGTATCATGTGTTTAGTGAATGTCAGCAATCAACCAGTGTATCATGTGTTTAGTGAATGTCAGCAATCAGCCAGTGTATCATGTGTTTAGTGAATATCAGCAATCAGCCAGTGTATCGTGTGGTTAGTGAATGTCAGCTATTAGCCAGTGTATCATGTGTTTAGTGAATGTCAGCTATCTGCCAGTGTATCATGTATATAGTGAATGTCAGCAAATTTCAGTCATTTTATCAAGTGTTTAGCAAATGTCAGCAGTCAGGTAGTTTATGATGTGTTTGGTGAATTTCAGCAATCAGCCATGTGTTTAGTGAATGTCAGCAGTCAGACAATTTCTCATGTGTTTAGTGAATGTCAGCAGTCAGATAGTTTGTCATGTGTTTAGTGAATACCAGCAATCAGTCAGTTTATCATGTGTTTAGTGACTGTCTCCCATCAGACATGTGCTAAGTGAATGTTAGGTAAAGGTGGTTTTGATAGCAATGTATTAGCAATTTAATATACAAGTATTGACCCCTGGGCTTTGACCAGTGTTTCATTGCAGTTCCCAGGCCACAAATTTGACTGGGGCTTGTGCCCATCTCTCTTCACTCATTTACCAGTACAAGGCTCCGGGGTCACGAAGCGAACTTAGACTTATCTCAAAATTTCAGATCAACTTTAAAATTGTTATTTCTTATGTAACAGGGTCAAAATCTGGCTTTACAGCGTAAATTCAGGGTATGTTACAGTAAATTCAACTTTACCTAAAATAGCAGAAAGGAACATACCAAATTTAATAATTGAAATTTTGACTTCAGTATAAGATTTATTTTTGACCCTGGGGCCTCACAGGCTGAAAAAATATAGTTAAGTACATGTATGGTGTAGAAGACATTTCTTGATAGTGAATGAACAACTGGTGTATTGGATGTTTAGGTCCTCTGCCGTGGGTGGACATGATGAGGATCAGGAAGACGTTCGTTGTACACGACGTGGAAATCGTCCGATCACCTGGTCAAGCCATAGGGCTACTCTTCAAGGAGGTAAAGCCTTTCGTCCCTTATAGTTTTCTTACAGTGTTAAATCAAAATGTATGTACATGTACAACGTCTAGTTCTCAGCTTTTGGGATCATTTCTATAATGAAGTACTTTTATGCTGAAGGACTTCCTGTTGGAGAGATACGAGTCAGTGGTAGTGATAGAGGCGGTGTCCCCAGATGGCCCTGCTGCCTTTGTGGATGTCAGAAAGGTAAGAAGATGGTCTGGTTCATGTAAATGTGATTGCCTGTCTAATAGCTGACTGTTTACAAGCTCATTGCTATGGCAACTGTTATATAGCGTCAATTTCTATTTCATGTTTGGCATAGTAGGTTACAAAGATTTATATACTGTTGGTTCAGTCTTGGAAGCAAAAACTTGATGGTCCTTTCTAAATACCTTTTAAGTGGAACCAATTTAGTTCCTGTTTTACAAGTGATTATAAACTGAAACATACAAAATGGTATTAAAAAAAACAAAAATCTGGAAATCTACTGCTTTTAATTTGTCTGATTTTGATGATTTTTATGATTTCCCTGTATTTTTCTAGGCTTTCTAGTCATGTAAATATGTCTTTAGCAGGACAAATTGCAGGGACAGGCCACATATTAGATGACTTTCAAATTCTATTTTTATTTTTGATACCCTCCTCAGACATTCAAAACATTTCTATTCTGCCTTTAAAGGACAAGACAGCACCTGCCTAAAACATATTTCAATCAAAAGCAGGATACTCAAGCCTTCTAAAAAGTATCCTACTTTATTATTTTAATGGGATTTCACCGAATAACGTGTAGAACTAAATGACAATACTGCTCAAGAAAATCAGCCATCAGTTCTAGTGGTACAGTACCTGTTTTGCAGAGCGTCTGTTCCTTACATTTCACCAATACTTCTCACAAAGCACTCCTGTCTCTTGTTGTCTCTTGTGTTATAAAATTTATGTTTTATGATCACTTTTGTCAGAGATGTTGGTATAACTTGTACCTGGTGGCTGACTTTATTTATACACCTAGTAGGAAATATTGGCTGCATACTTCAATACAATTCTGGAGACACAGAACATGTACACAGACAATGTATGAGTGTGTCTGCTTGCAGAATGACATACTTGTGGCTGTTGGAGGTCAGAAGGTCACATCTCAGAAACAGGCCGCTAAGCTTCTGAAAAATGCTGGAGAAAGGTAACCTGCAGTTTTTGTGCCCAATACACTCATTCACAATTTTTTTTGTCAATTCCCGGCATATTTCTAACATAATAGGGGAGGTGAATGTGAGTACTGCAAAAGAAAGTATCAAAGTCAGTTTTACACTTGTGTCATCAACAGCATATGGTTTCACAGTATGAAAGCATGAAGGATTAATAAACTTTTTTAAAAATTTTTGATACAATATGTTCTGTAATAATGGTAAATTTCTTTGTGATAATGAAAATGTAGCTTAAAATTGAAAGCGCTTATTATGAAAGTTCTGAAGGATTCGTCTTCTGTGCAGAACTTTTGAGTCTCCCTTTTTCAGTAGTGTAATAATATGAATTACATTCTGCCGCTATTTTTGCGCACGAGTGTCGTACTTTGCGTTTTGCCCAATTTCTCTGGCAGGAGATGTAATAAGTGGTGTATAACAGACTCTTATTGATCCTGGTTTGAAATAAGTTCACATCATTCCTTTGAAACTGGAATTCTGTGCTTTCTGATATATACTGCCAAAGGAGGTAGTAGTAGAGATAGAGAGAGCTTAAATTATTAGCGTTTACCACACAACAAGACTATTCCTTCTCCTTCTATACAGAACAGACATGGTGCTTTCCTGCCTCCGGAAATTTGCATGTTACCCTACTCCCCACAGGACATAAAATCAATGTATTTAAGGGTTTCTTGATGTCACATATCTAAAAATTTGTATTCTATCATATCTGTGTGAAACCTTCACAGAAAGCATCTATTGTATACATAATACACATGACCTAATTATTTGTTGAGAATGTCTGAATGATTATGGCTAAGGCCATGTTGGCAACATTTCAGCCATATTGTGGTGATATGTGCTAAAAAATAGCAAGGGGAAGCAGGCAAATTTCTTGCCATTTCTGACATGTATGACTTATCACCCAGAATAGTCCCATGTACATCTTGGGCACTTGGAACAATTCATTGATATCAATAGTAATTAATGGGACACTAATTTTTCCAGAAGAGTCCAAATTGTTCTCTTAGGGATACAAAAGGCTTATATTGTGTCGATTAAGGTGGAGAATTTGAAAAGGTCCTGTATTTTCTACCCAATACCATTATTTTAGAAGAAAATGAGATAGAATTTCTAAGAATTTGATTGTAAAAAGTTTGTAGTGTTTGATTCTGTATGCTATGTATATCACATGCTTTGAGGGTCATTTTAATGGGGCTGTTGTTGTCCTATGTAAAAAAAGGCCCAAAGAGAGAGTGAAATTCAGATATCTTAATCATAATTTCACTTGTCATGGGGTCTGATCTAAATTGATAGCTTCAAAGACGTGTTTTTCTCCCAGATTTCTAGTCAACATGAATAGTTCCAATTTATTTAGATTACATGAATTTTTAGAATTCGGTGTCGCCTTACATCATTACTGTGCATATTGCATAACTGTAGCTCGAAACTGGACAATACGCAAAAGAAAGCACCCACAGTTGAACAGTAGCCTCAGTATGTAAGTAGGTTATCACCGTTGGCTTGGGGTTTTTGATCGCAGTTTATATGTCTGGTAAGTGGTAACATAATTGACCTTGGGCTAAAGCTTTCGGTCTATTATGTAAATGCTTACCAGGTGTATAGCCTCGATCAGACAGCTCGATCAAGCTCAGGCGATTAGCCTTACCTAACAGAAATTTTTTCTTTTTTTACAAGGTTTACAATACGTGTTGAGAGAGTTGTTAGGAACAAATCCAGTGATGTTGATATAAAATTTGAAGAGGATTTTATCAATGTTAAGGTGAGTGAAATGTCAGACTGTGTTGATTGGCCAAGCAGTATAAACTATGTGACAGAGGTAATGTTTCGTGCCTAATCAAGTCTTGCTCCAGTGCTTTTGAACTACCTCTTTGCTTTACAAACACAACTGTACAGAAAGATTGATACATTACAGAAAAGAACAAAAGAGTACAATGCTTGAATTGACTTCCACATCATTCCCAATCTGTCGGCAACCTACGGATAGTCATGGGTTTTCTCTGGGCTTTACTTACGAACTGATTTTATGGACAAAGCTCATTGATCTTTCATCTGACATGTATTTTATGCTAGAGTTTTCTTTAACATGTATACCTTCAGGATGAGGAATGAAAAGATGGTTTACAAATATTCAGTTACCAACAAATTGTCTTTATTCTTGCCTTCACATTGGGAAGCTGACTGATGTACACAGATATGTAATCTGGCACTTCCAACCACCAGTCCATCCTCCAATCCATCCGCTTTGTTTGTCAGTCATTTATGTGTTTGCCTGTAGGATGGAGAGCTGAGATCTCGAGAAGACAGTGTCCAAGACAGAGGTGAGGAAGACTTTGTCCATATCAGTGTCAAATCTGTCATCGGGGACACAAAGTCCCTCCAGGGCTCCCCGATTAGCGAGAGGTCACCGCAGAAACGGTCTTCAGTGGCCGCTCTGCTGCGACGCCGTACCAAAAGCTCAGCCAGTGAGGTTCAGACAGGGGATTCCCCACAGAGCAGCCCTGAAGTGAGACGCAGAACTGTTAACGCAGTATCAGGGGTGGAGTCGCGAGACAAAGTGAAGGACACGTTAAGGTCCCCATTGACAACACCAAAGAAGCAATCACCACTTGGGTCTGGGAAAACACCTCCCCTGAGTGATTCATCACAGTCATCACCCGCTCACAGAAAGGTGAGATGCTACATACACAGAGAACTGGTAAAGTACCGGAGCCAGTGAGCAGTCTACATGAGAAGATGTATAACATGGATTCAGAGGATTTAGATACTTTCTTAACATATATTGGATGTACATGTAGGTTAAGGTTATTTTATGCATCCACAGCATTTTTGTCAAAATGAAAAGCTTTTATCGAAACAAAATTTTATCTGTCACTTCTTCTTCAATCTTAATAGCACATGTACATTTTTATACATCTTGTTGGTCCAGTGCAAATCCCGCTGTAAATTCTTGAAAGATATTCCAGTAAAAATTGAATTGAAATCTGTGAAGATTTAGTTTAGATTAGTAATATTGCAGAGGTACATCAGACAAGTGTGCAAAACACACTGAATATTATTTTCATTACATTTCAGATGTATTCGTTAAAATTCAGCGTTTTTCTTTTCCAAGCATTCTTGTTATTTAAGTTGAAATGCGTTAGAAAGTACATGAATTTCAACATACGTGTTATTACAGAAACAATACAGACAATTATAGTTGTGTTTTAAATTTAAGTCTTCTAGTGGTTTCAGGACTATGAGCAGGCAGAAAGTTGATCACAGACAACAGCTAACATGTACAGCCTTTGATGTACATCTGTGTGTTTATACATACACTGTAGTGTCAACTGAACTTTGTGCCTTCTGTGTTCTAATCTAAAACATACCATTTTTAAGCTTGTGCCTGTGTCATACCCTGAGCGTCTTCCTCCAATAACAGGGAAAGGAACTGTGAACAAAATGTTAGGGGTGGTATCTTAAAAAGTACTGTCGGTATTGAGATCAGGGTTTTCACACTTGTAGAGCACAATAACACGAGGGCGATATTCCATCATTGATTCGGTGTGTACATATTAAATACTATGAATTGCTGAGTTCCTGATTTAGTGTGTTGTGTATTAGAATCAGTGTTAAACAAAATTTTTGGGGCGGTATCTCAAAAAGTACTGCATGTATTGACCTGAAGTTTTACATGCCAGGCAAGCACAATGATGCCAGGGGGATGTTCGATAACTGATGCTCTGTATGCATATTAATTAGCGTAAGTTACCAAATTCACGATTTCAGTACTTTATGAGCTGAAGTTTTATACTCATGTATCTCCTACAGGCGAGCTCTTTGGTAGCCTTCCTACCAAATCTAAGTTTTCTATTTATGTATCTCCTAGTAGTCTAGCTACCAAATCTAAGTTTTCTATTAATGTATCTCCTACAGGCGAGCTCTTTGGTAGCTTTGCTACCAAATCTAAGTATGTAAAGCTGTGAACTAACAGTATTACCTGTATGTGAAGTTTTATACTAGTGAGATGTTCCATGTGCTTTATCAGTTTTCAGCAGAGAGGTTGGATGACCCTGGCCTGGAGGAGATGGAGTCCGGGTCTGAGTCAGACATTGAGGAAGATACAGAGGTCAGAAAGACTGGGCTTGTGTCTGCCTGCCAGGTACAGTACATGTATGTGTATGTGTATTTGTAGCCTAGTGTGTAACATGTTGACCAGCTGTAGGTAGAGATTCCTACACTTACCTGTGCAAGTACAGGTATACAGGAAAACCATAGTAGGCTTCCATTTGGGCCCTGTAATGGCACCAATTCAGGTCTCTGAAGACCTCCAAACCCAACACTGCTATATACATGTAGGGGAAAGTTCTAGAGTACAGCATGAATAAACACTGGTCAAATAAACAAAGTTATAAAGAAAACTGGTTGTTCTAAATTAATGTTCATTTACAACCAGTCCTCTGTGCATTTCTGACAGGACCCCATCTGGAATGAGAAGTTCAGATTTGACGTGGATGATGAGGATAAGTACCTGAATGTGTGCGTGTGGTGTAACATACCAAAGAAAATGGACAAAAACGAGGCTGTGGTGAAGGCAGAGACAGACATGCTTCTGGGTCATGTAAGTCACAGTGAAAACCGGTCAACCACATGTAGGCCACTTTCTGTCTGTTTGTCATTGTTATATGTACATGGAGTTTCTCCAGATGCTCTCCCCACCCAGACTGGAGGAGAAATTAAAAGGCATGTGCGATTATAAATTGTGGGGGTTATATCTAGGATTAAGATAGATGTCTATCTTAATCTCAGGTTAAATTCAGCTCATTTTTATTTTATGTTTTAATGTTATGAGCATTTATTAAACTAAACACATGTCTCTTTAGTGACCTGTTCTCATGGGCCTAGTAGTTTACAGATGTTAGTGCATGGACTAACTAAATTATAATCAGCTTTATTGTTTTGCATGTCCTCAGTGGTCTGTTCTCTCTGGCGTAGTAGTGTAGATGTAAGTGCTGTGTGTAGTCCAGGCTTGTATTTATCAAGCAAATTAAGATTTAAGTCATAAATTGCAAGTGCATTAAAAGCAAAACTTTTTGAACAGGGAAGAATTCAAATTGTGGTTGGCATTTTTCAGTACGTTTTACAGTGTAGAATCAGTGAACAAAAATTTTAAATTTCCTAAAGCAAAGGATTTTAGTTGTAACCTGTGTTTGAATTCATGACTTCAGTCCTAAGACGTTTGATATCTGTTGCCTTTATCACAAACCTTAGGCATGCAAAGTTGTTCTCGGAACTAAATCTGGCATGTAATAAGACGATGTTAGTGTGAGAAATCTGCTTGTACAGTGTATTGATAACTGTTCTACCTGTTGTGATTAGGTAAGCCTGACCCTGAGTGATGTAGCCCTGGACTGTCTGATGACCCTACAGGGAGATGCCCAGAGGACAGTGCACCTGGCACCTGTGGAAACAAAGGCGGGGGCAAGGTAATCTATGACAAGTGGTGTTTATAAACAATATTTATTTTTTCACAAACTTTGTACTTTGATTCAGTGTTTAGCTGCACATGTAATAATTTAGCGTTGCATTCAAACTGTGGCAAATTCACTTGAGTGCTTATGCTACATTATATGGGTAGAATAATCATTGGTATCACTATTAAAATGTTAAAACTGTCTTGTTCTCGGTTGCATATCCCTGTTAAATGATTCTCCTTTACTCGCAATGATACTAAGGTGCTTATTGCTAGTAATTGCCCTGTCCTAATATTACAGCCGTGCCAAACTGCCTAACCTTGGGGCTCACCCAGGTTTTGATCCTAACCTGTGTTTTGGTGACATTACCCTGGGGTTTTTGCACACACCACAGAAGACCACATTGGAGGAGAGGAAGAAGATGACCAGACACCCCACTTCCATACCCTTCACCTACGAGCCGGACACCATGAAGGTCTCCCCGAGTCAAGCAGCAGCAGGAGGAAAGTAGGTTGTGTGCTAGGCAGATTTCGTGTAGTCTTATATGATGGATTCTGTTAATTGTAATAAAGCTTAGCTGTAGGTATTCACAGGTATTTACGTGTTTGGCTCTCTTTTGGGTCCCAGGATTAGGGCTGACCTGTTATATCACCTGCTGGTTGACTTTTAGGCCAGACAGGACCAGTGTCATTTTGTCTCTGAGGGGCCTTTGTGCTTAATATGGTAGCATAGCGCAGTGACCCAGGAGCCTCTCAAGAATTTGTTCGCTTTGAGTTCAAGTCCAGATCATGCTGGCTACCTCAGCAACTGGCGAATGGTTGTGGGTTTGAATCCCCAAACTCAGCCCAGTTTCCTCCCTCCATAATGCTGGCGGCCATCATATGAGTGAAATATTCTTGTCCTACAGTGTAAAACATCAATCAGATAAATAAAACAGTTTTGTTCACACCTGACCATTCTTATATGGTCTGCATTAAAAACTGTAAAGTAAACAAGTTGTTAAATCCAAACGCATGCACATATCAGTGATATTCATGTCTCCTAAATATATAGCTAATACAAAATGTACTGCTATGTATTGTCTTCTGACATGTCTGGTACTCAAATGCATAGTAGCTGTCAAAACAAGTTAATAGTTTTCATATTGCATATTCAAGTTTATGTATGGATTTATAAATATTTTCCTATAGATCAGACGAGGGCCTCCATGTTTTCAAAAGTGCCCAGTTTCACACAGCCACATATTGTCACTTCTGTGGGAAAAAAGTAAGTACTCTGAAGATCTCAACACAAACGACATATTATGTTATGTTGTAAATTAGGCAGATTTGACGTTTGAAATAATCTCAGACTTTGTACAGATATATATGTGATGAGGGGGATATCATAAATTTAGCAAATTAAATTTATAACTTTGATGAACATTTTAAGTAAATCTATGGACATTTGACATCTAAGGCTACATTAAGGTGAGTTTTAATGAGAGAGACAGGTCATTCCTTCCTAATTTTGATGTGTATTCTAATATATAATGTTACCAAGTAGTATAATATCTCACAACCTGTGAGAAAAGGATATAATAGCATTTGTCATAGTTTGTACAGTATTATTTATAGTGGACACAAAGTGTTTAGACTTGTGGCACAGAATAATGCTCTGTTCTCTATTAGGTTATGAAATCTCTGCACATGCTCTTGTTTAATTTCATTACTATTCAGATCTGGCTGAAGACAGCTTTGCAGTGTCATTCGTGCGACATGATCTGTCACAAGAAGTGCACAGAGAAGTGTCAGGCCCAGACTCTCTGCAGAAAGTCAGTGCTTATTTTCGTGTTATTTAACAAAGCAAATATGATATGTGTGTGTTGTGGGGTAGTAAAGCGTGTTGATTCAGTCTTGTGCTCACATGTATTATTCTTATTGGTAACTTTGGTATTAATCAAAGACTAAAAGACCTTTAGTGCTGGATAGGTCACTGTGAATTGACGAACCCCTAAAGGCACTTGTAAATACTAAAATAGAGTGTATGTCAGATGGAGGATCATCAAACTGCGTCCAGGGAAAGAGCTGATTGTATCACTGATGCCACATCCATATGTTTTGCTTTCAAGGCCCATAAGTGTATATGTAAATGCATTTGGAATGAGGAAATCTAGCAGTCTGTATTTATTAAGTGGCAAAATCCAGATGTGACTTCATTGGTCCTAAATGAGTCAGGCAGTCAGTTGCCCCAAGTGGATACCTAATACAGTTCTTGTGCATTTTTTTAGGGATGGTCTGCGTCGCCGCTCTCAACCAGACGTGTTGTACAAAACTCCATTAGCAGTGGTAGAGGTGGACAAGAAGAAGACGACAGAAGAACCTAATCGGTCTGGTGGCATTCTTAGTAAATTCAGAAAAGACTCAACTGGGAAGAAAGGTAAATATCAGCATGCCATATTTAACAGTTAGTCCTTTTAGTGTTGTATTGATGAAGACATTTTTGTCCTTTTAAATGCTTATTGTTTTTAATTATGCATTTGAATGCAACAGAATGTGCGGCAGAAGCATTGCTCTGGCTGCAGCCAATCTGAGCTTGATCCATAACACTAAAATCCAGTTCCTGCTGGTTCCGCTTCAAAGTATGGTGGTTTTCTCCACCTCCTACTGGTTACGCTTCGGAGTGTGGTGATTTTCTCCAGCTCCGGCTGGCTACGCTTCAGATTGTGGTGGTTTTCTCCAACTCCTGCTAGCTGCGCTTCAGAGTGTGGGAGATTTCTCCAGATTCTACCATTTGCTCCACCCGTTTTGTGGTGGAGGAATTTATTAAATAAAAAATATCAGATATTAAATAGATAAATGTACACTACATTATTTATTTTATTTATTTGATTTGGTGTTACGCTGTACTCAAGAATATTTCACTTATGCGACGGTGGCCAGCATTATAGTGGGAGGAAACCGGGCAGAGCCTGAGGAAACCCACGATCATCCATAATACATTATTGGTTCCAAACTTTAAATACATTTTATAGCGGATCTTTTGTTTGAGGTTTGTAGGTGGTATCTAGAGTGCAGCTGATTATGATTACAAATCCGTTCTGTTAAATATGTGATGCATGATGTTTATACAGAGACATTGTTTCCAATACTAAAAGCAAGAGCTATGAAAATGACACCTTAAGCTTTTCTCTCCAGCTATACATGTATATAAATAGTATGTAAGATTGAGCCTGTGCTGAATTTGTGAGCAAATGTATCTTATGTGTGATGGTAGTTGATGCTCCACTTAAGCAGTAGGACATTCTCATGATTATGTGTGCCTTGTGATTGTGCCTGTGTGTAGGGATAAAAAGCCCGAATGGTAGCCCCCAGGCAGCCAGAAAGATGATGTCAGGGAACCAGATCCGAGTGGAATACAGTCCATTCTATGTACGTCGTCGAAACTCTGCCCCTGACGACAATGAGTCGGATGGCATCCCTGCCAGTGGTGGGCTTCTCTCAGTGAGGAGAATACCACGAACACGATCGACAACCTCCCTACAGTGTCTGGTGGACCAGAACGCCCCACCCACTCTGCCAAGGGAGGAGTTTAACAAGGTCAGGAACGTTGTGTGGTGTAAGGCTGATTTAATAGCAAGATCGTTTATATTTGTACGCTTCAATCCCACATTTCCTGACAATGTTTTGTTTGACAGAGCATTATGGCAAAGCTATCTGATAAAGGATTTTGAAGAAAGGCCATAACAACCATTTCTTAAATTGCTTTATTTGGGTATCACTATGAAAAAACCTCAGAAAAAATGACCTGGTCACAAACTTCATGTTTTTCTTGTGTACGCAACTGTTTTATTTCTACTGGTTCAGCTTTTTTCAGTGATCCATCTGCCTAATAGGGGATCTTTTTTGTGATGTTTGATTCATTTTTTATCAGAAAAACTGCTGGCATCAAAAGTAGAATTGTAAGACCTTTATGTTCTTTTAAAATTACACTTTTTCAGGCCAGACTTCAGGTCAAATACAGTAATTTGAAAGAAAACATGAATCTGTGGAAGAAGAGAAAAATGCTGTTTCACTCAATAATGTCTGCAGAAATAATTATGTGACGTTTCACACATATTGCAGAATGATGATAAGAATGCTGAGAGTTCTGGCGATGAAGGGGAGATAACCATATCACAGTCTAGAATGGCAGAATCCACTCGTCCCAATCGCTGTGGGCACAATGTGGATGAGATGGCTGTCATGGCAGCCAAGCAGATGGGAAGAGAACTCTTTTCACATTTGACACTGGAAGAACGGAAGGAAAAGCTGGATGCAATGGTACATCAAACTCAGAACCATGGAACATTTGGTTGCGAAACTAAAATTATAGGTTTAGAATTAAATCAGGATTCCAAACCAAAATTAAGCACTTAATTATGACTGGATTGGGGGGATCAGAGATTAATTCACATGCTATATGGTTAGATTAGTGTAGTGCTATTACCAGGTTTGTGCAGTTTCATTGTAATGTTATAATGTACATAAAAATGATGACCGTTATTTTAATGTTCATATGATTATGTGAATCCTGTGCTCAACCTGAGTTAATGTAACGGAAATTAAATGTCATTTGCTTTGGGTTTCTCTTGTATTAGGTGAGCAAACTCCAGCAGGAGATTGATCAGGAGTCAGAGCATAGAGCTGAGCTAGCTAAAGCAGAACAGGAAAGTCTTGATCCTGGTCCAAAGAAAATCTTACAGTGTAAGATTGTGAAAGCAGATGAGAAGATCCAGGCCTTGATGGTCCTCATGTTGCATTACTGTGCTGGCCTTCAGCACTGCATGGATCTAGAGGAGGCTAAGAGACAGGAAGGGGATGGAGAAGTCGCAAAGAGCGTAGCCAAGGGGAACTACTCTGATAGTAATATAAAGGGAGACAACTCTAATGGGGAAGACAACTCGAGGCAGGCACATGCCAGCAGTTCAAAGTCAATGATGACAGGTGTACGTGTTTGTACGAGCGAGAACAATGACAGCGACTCCACCTCTGAGATAGAGAGTAGCTACGAACTAGAAATGGAACTTGAGCGAAACTCTTTGATGTCCTCCTGAGTGTTATCTTCTTTAATATGAACTATGGTTGGGTTTATGCTACCTTATGTTGTGCAGTGGTGTGGCCTGTCTATCTTACAAGCTTTGTTGGACCTGCCCATGAACCTGTGCAATAATTCCTGCAGAAGCTCTATGTTATCTGTGATCGCCCATGTGATTCGTGTGAGTGAAGCTATGACCACTGTACATAATTACCTGCATTAAAGCAGACTTTACTTGCATTGTAAGATAAGAGCTTACATTTTCACATTTACATTATGGGATTATCGGTGAAATAGTCAGTGGCATTGAGGTGAAATCCTAATAAACTCTCCACACTGTTGTTAATGTTTATCATTTAAGACTGGTTTGAAAACTTTTATTTATGAACAAATTAAGCATACTTGTATGTATGTATATTTTAAGTGCATGTTGAAATGTACGAACTGCTACGTGTGAGTTGGTAAACAAGCAAATTTGAAGACATTCATTTAGAACTAAAAACAGTACATGAAGGAGTAAAATACTCATGCATTTTCATGTGAAGCAAGGAAACTTAACAAGCCTTTGCAGTTCAAAAGTCACACCAGCTGAATGACTTATAACATAAAGAGATATTCTTATGGCTGTTATAGAATATGTTAAAGAATACCTGAATATGACTGACATACCTACATGTATTTATAGAAATGTAAACTCACTCCTCGGTTATTAAGTAGGCAACTTAAATTTGCAGTAAAGGTCCCTTATCTTGCATGTTTGTTCTTTAAGAACAGTCTACTACATAGATTACAATATCAAAGTTGTACATACAACTGTACCTGTACAGGTAAATGAGTTGCGCCTCTTTTATTGTCCTTCATAGATTTTAGTTCACTTTGGAGGTCTTTCTCTTTTACTGTTGTATTTGAGTTGGATATGCAGGTTTGTTACAGGAACTGAAAGTGAAGTATGTTTACTTTACTATTGTAACATAGCTATACCTCTGTCATCATCATAACTGAGTAACTAAGAGTTTAACCGTTCAAGTTACATTCAGAAAAAAGGGTAGCAAAGTTTGGGGTAGATGCTGTACTTAATTTGTTTATGGGGGATAAAAAGAAATACTATACTATACGATACTAAATTATAGCCCTGTTGAAAGGTATATAAAGTTTTTTTATTAGTAGTATAATTTAATGCATTTTTAATTTATGAGACAAGTTTTTTATTACATATAAGGATGTATATGTTCATTAAAGCAAATTATCCTACATTTACCTGAAGGTCACAGACTGTGTCACATGTTTTTACCATTGTACCTACTTACATTTATGATCAGTTTTCAGGATTAAAATGAAGTAAACTGGTTGTACTGCATGAATTTTGTGCTGTACACCTTGTGGAGAATTTGTTTACTTTAGTAGTTATTGTGAAATTTATTATTTGTTAGATCGCCTGTACACAGTACAGGCATAGCTAATGTCATACTCCAAGCAATGGCTGCAGCATCCAGTAAGAGTTAAATATATTCCAAATTTAAATGTAATGAAGTGTTGTACAAAGTACTGCATGTAATGAATTGAGGCTTTGCATAGATGTGACACAAAATAATACAAGAGGGATAGTTTATCTGTAGATTGGATTAATTACCATAAGTTATAAAATTCATGACAATGTGTTATTTAAACAGTGTAAATAATGTAAGTTATATTAACATATAGACTTAGTGTCTTATGTAAAATAGAATCAGTGACAAAGTACATGTTGGGTGTGATATCTCAAAATGTTCTATGTGTAGGTATATTATCAAATTCATGATCTTCACATTTCTTTCTGTATATTAGAATCTGTGTTAAGGTAAATATTTAAACTCTTTATGTATTGAGCTAAAATTCTGTATTCATGTACCTCATACGGATGAGCTCTTTGCTACAAAACCTTAATTTTTGACCAGGGCTTGAAAAGGTCATAAATGGATTGTTATGGCTGTACCACCAGCATGTATAGTGGCTATACCATCTCCCTGAATAATGTGGTAAATGGTATAGTGTTGCTTTATCACCTGCATGTATAATGGTTATACCATCTCCCTGAATAATGTGGTAAATGGTATTCTGTGTTACTTTACCACCTGCATGTATGGTGGTTATACCATCTCCCTGAATAATGTGGTAAATGGTATACAGTGTTACTTTACCACCTGCATGTATGGTGCTTATACCATCTCCCTGAATAATGTGGTAAATGGTATACAGTGTTACTTTACCACCTGCATGTATGGTGGTTATACCATCTCCCTGAATAATGTGGTAAATGGTATAGTGTTACTTTACCACCTGCATGTATGGTGGTTATACCATCTCCCTGAATAATGTGGTAAATGATATACAGTGTTACTTTACCACCCACATGTATAGTGGTTATACCATCTCCCTGGATAATGTGGTAAATGGTATACAGTGTTACTTTACCACCTGCATGTATGGTGCTTATACCATTTCCCTGAATAATGTGGTAAATGGTATACAGTGTTACTTTACCACCTGCATATATGGTGGTTATACCATCTCCATGAATAAGGTGGTAAATGGTATACAGTGTTATACTACTGTCCGTAGAGATACCACTGTTTTGTGTCACTTGGATTTAAGTTATTGTTGTGTGAGTGTGATTGTGATTGTGGTACATTTTGAATTCCTGACTTGTTGTTTTTGCTAGTATTGTTATTTATATGCCCATATAGTTGTGTTTATTTCAGACTATCGAATTGCCTATGCCTGATATCATCTGAGAATAGCACAGGTATATATATATATATATATATATATATATATATATATATTTAACATATTTCCTTTAATCAAACAATGTATCCAACTACTGTAATTGATGTATGTGACTTACATTGGTTTTTATATCTACATACTTGTAGTGTATGACATGAGAAATATGTATTGTACCTTTGAATTTCTATGGCCAAAGATGAAATGTAGGGCTCAATTCTTAATTCAGTGGATTTGTGTGGAGGGATGTAATGCTAGACCAGTAAACAGGCTTACCAAAGTTTCCCAGCTCCCTGAATTCGAAGGTTTTCAACACTTTGCTATAAACACTATTGGGCTATGGTTTAAACTTTTTCAAGTTATAAAGGTTTTCAAACAATCCGTGTCTAAACCCATCCAGGTTTGGTTGTATTTAGATTTCCACCTAAATTTCGAACTTAATCGTGTATTTTAGTAAATTTTGGGTGTAGTGGGTTTTGAATCTTCATTTTTCATCGGGGGACGTCAGTGTCATTCATCTTGTAACGCTACCTGTAATATTTGTCCCCGACTGTATTAAAGTAGGAACAAAGGGTTTCTTAACCATCCTCGTTAGCTGCTGCACTTGTTTTTAAACTCATCCCTAGTATGAATATGAATACGAACAAAATTTAAATTTCTTCTGTTCCTTCTGTGTATGTATCGCACTTTTAGATCAATTCATGCGTGTTCCCTTGATTTGGCAATGTAAAACTATATGGTGTATATACCTGTCTGTAGAGCTCCCACCCGTCCATTATATGTGTGTTGTCGAAACTCCATCCTGTTAAGGTCAACATAAGACCCAATACGGTTAACTTGGCCTTGTCTGCCACCAGCTCTTGCAGTTTCAAACATTCCATTGCCATTATTTGGTGTTTGATAGACGTACATTCCGCCTCTTCTTGGGTTAATGGTAAGATAAAGTTGTAGCCGTGAGTGTTGTTTTATTTGGGGTGTTTTTATCATCATCGAGAAATAACACACACACACACACACACACACATTATACTCAAGATGGGTTCAGGAACTGTAAACATTGTTTATAAAAATGCACATTTATTATATCATCTGTTTTACACCTGGGCACTTCTCTTACTAGACTTCGCTTTTCGTTGTGTTCCCTTTAGACAAAAGTAAAAAATGTAAAACTCGTCGTATATTAATCACATTGATAGGGAGATGAAATGTTTGAATGCATCCTTGTTTTCTCGTTTAAAGACCGTGGTACTCCATCATTTCTCTCAATCCCATTTAAATGCCGCTCCAAAGCTTTGTCGGCATGTTTATACTGTGATATGTAATTTGATTTGTGTATACAGTCACGTGATCAGCTGTACTTGTGGTATTCAGTTTAAACTTACTTTTTTGTTATTTTCTTATTTTTTTGCGTGAGTTTGCGTGCGAGCTTACATGTGAACTAGATTGGCCTAAAGAACATTATACGTCATTTATAAAAAAAAATCAGACATTAGAGATTTAATATACATGTATATTGTTCGCAACAGTAATATACCGTAAAGGGGTTTCAGTTTGTCACAATTGCGATTTATGTACAAGAATAGGTTTGATGGCTTAAACCCTAATTCATGATCTCACCGTTGTTTTTGTTTGGACAATACATGTGTTTCTGGAAATTTGAGCATGATGAGGATTCGATAATATTTAAACGCCGTAGTGGCAATATGACTTGTCACTGATCATCTCCATGTTAACTTTTGTGAATGTGTAAATAATGTCAACTATTTTAGCGCTTGCTCATTTGACGGATGATTGCTGCGTAGCGCTTGAATTGTAAACCTGTAAGTCTGATTCGAGTGGCACAACTTTTATACACTATGGATGTCTGGTGACTATGTAAGACCCGGACGTATCGGTATATACACGAATATACCATTGAGTATGACATACAGGGTTTAATTCGTGGTTGTTAAGTTAGACAAAATTCAGCTCAAAGTTTGTAACGGTGTACAATGTACAAGACAATCTCTTACAGCGCCATCTATCTTTCAGCAGTATATTTTTGTGAGCAAGTGTTCCTTGAAGACAAACACAGCTAAGCCTGTAATTGGCTGATGGAGGAGATGGGAGAGCTTACGTTATGTGCCCTTGTTGTTGTTGGTTTGGACATACATGGTCACATATATAAGCTTTTTCGTTATGTTTCTGTACCGTGTCAATAATTTAGATAATCCTATAGGTTTTTTTCTGACTCACTGATAGGCCTACATCAGGAATGGTTCATTCGTCATTTTTAAGTGTTAAACTTTATAACAACTATCTACAATGTTCAAGTCTGCGTAGAAATGTTATTGTCAGCTGATGTAAGATTATTTTCAAAGAAATGTAGCGGTGGCCATATACTACTATTGTGGCTCTGTACAACTGTCCGTATAGGGTAGATCCATTTCCCTTTGACCCTGTGTATTGATACGTCCAATAATAGATCTATGTCCACTATTATAGAGTTTCTAAACCTTCTATCAAGCAGGTTATGTGTACGTAGCTTAGCTTTGGTGGATTCAATGTGCCTCAGTTGAAAAACTCCAGAGAATGTATATAAATGCGCGATTAGGCTGTATTACTTAAAAGACATCGTTGCTAGTGGCTGATGTGGCAAAATACGTGATTGAAATCTTGAAATAATGTAGAACTGCTCGATCCAGTATTTTACTTCGTAATCGGCTCTGTGTTGAGTATATGGAATTTTGAACTGCGCATGTGCATGATATTCGTGTTGAGAAGAAGCCATTAAACTGTTTCTAACCATGCAAGCGTACCTGTTACAGTCAACTTGGTATTATTTTGTGAAATACTGCAATGCAGGCTAGAAAAATGATCATACCAACCGATGTAATCATATGCTTAAGAGTTGCATAGTGATGGAAACGTTTCGTATACGGGAGAACTGATGTGTGTATGTATGGTCCCAGGGACACGAAGCTGTCGTAGACGTAAGTCAGACTTGTGGTGTTAACTTCAAAATAGTTACCTGCTCTAATATTGTGGCTAGCCGTAAGAATGTTTATGCTTAGACTTTCATGATAAAAATTATTTTATTCAAATCAACGTTCAGGAATAACAGCTCAATTTAAGACAAAGTCTGAGCCTAGGACAGCTTTGTGAGCCTGGACCCAGATCAGTTTTGCGAAGTGACGAAAGTATTCGTGTCGTATGAGGGAGAGGCGATGTGGGTGTCATGTCTGGTGTCTTGGTGTCTATGCAAGTGATCAAAGAGTCTGCTTCGTAGGCGTGAGCGTTAATGGAGGTGTCATTGATTATAAACCTGGAACGTCTATCTTGGTTGACGGCTTGTATGCGAATGTCTGTTTCGACGCATAGAGTAATGTTTGGTTTCCGTATCAGCGTCTATAGCGAGACAGCAGTATACAAAATGACGTTATTGGGACGACCATGTTGCACACACACTCCCATAAAACCAGACTTTGTCTATTGTATGACCGAAATAATGTGCAGAGCAACTTTATTCTCAACGATATCTGAGATATTTCTCTGTCGACGATGTGCTTATGTTGGGTTTATGATATGACAACTGAATAAGGCAAGTCTTGTATTACACTGACAACGCTGAGTGTTGACAGCTCCTTAATTTGTCCCATGGGATCGGGATTAACGTCAGTGGGTCATCTTTCATTACAGTAGGATTCATGGAATGCTGTACAAGTGGCCTTAATATAGGCTAGCGCTAACAAATGAAGACTCGGTCATACGCCGTGTAATTTGTAGTAAAAGGTTATACAACGTGTACTCAGAATATAACAGTGATCAGAATCCAATTGAGCTAGATATGTCTTGAAACAAATCTGTTATAACCGTTTGATTTATTTCCTACACAGCATGGCGATCTTGAGGCTCATGCCTGGATAGTTATCATATTACCGTCGAACATCTGCTGAAAGACAAAGAAAGAAATAAACTGCAAACTCATTCAAACTATTAGAGTTTAGCTTTAATTTGTGATGTGCCCTTAGAAATTTTCAGAGCGGCCTTTGACTTGCCTTAACTGTGCATCCAGTGTCGCGGTTCTTTCACGTGTAATATAGGTATCCTACATGTAACTTGATCGTGGGTCTAGAGCCACCCGATACGCACAAAAAGACCGGCCCAGCCATTGGGACTGACCATAGCTCATGCTCATATGGGCCCTCACAACGTGTACATAGATTTCTCATAGATTTCGGATGCGAAGATAAAAAAGCCAAAATTTGCAAACCACTGAAGTAAACGGAAACTAACCAAGGCAAGATGCTTGTATGGTTGGTTCTGGCAATTTCTAGCGCAAAAGGTCTGCGTGCATTTGAAGAGTCGGATTATTACGATGACGGAAATGAGCCCACTGTTGAAAACCCGGAGTGGATGGCTTCGCTGAATGACAGTCTTTTACTGGCGGAAGTTTCCATGCCAGGCACGCATGACACGGTCAGTTTCTATGGCGGCGATCTGGTCCAAACTCAATCCTGGTCACTGATTGGACAGTTGAGAGCAGGAATTCGGTTTCTGGACATTCGCTGTAGACACTACTTCAACACTCTTCCCATATACCACGGATCGGTGTACCAGTACACCTTCTTTGATCATGTAATTCAGGACGTGATCGAATTTCTGACGAGTTACCCCACAGAAGCGGTGATTATGCGGGTAAAAGGCGAATACTTGGCAGAAGGAAACAATGAAACTATGTTCGAAACTGTATCAAAATATTTGCGCATGTTCCGCTGGCACAATTTCTGGTTAGCGAACAGAATTCCAACCTTAGGAGAATGTCGTGGTAAAATAGTGATCGTTCAAGACTTCGTTGGCCCGATCATTGGACTTCAGTATTCGGAGATAAATGTAGAAGATCACTGGGAAGTGTGGGCCCTCTTTTATTGGGAACTGGACGAGAAATGGAACCATATACAGCGACACCTGGAGGAGACACACAGGGGAGATAAATCCAAAATGTTCATTACCTTTACCTGTGGGGTTGGTACCATGGCATTCCCCTATGCAGTGGCATGGCGGGTGAATCACAGACTGTTGGATTATTTGGCGCAGGAGGGACAGTCATTAAAAAGGGTAGGCATCATAGGCATGGATTTTCCAGGGGGTCTACTGATCGAAAAAATAATTCAAATAAACTTTAATTAGTACCACGCAGTGCAAAGTTATGTATGGCAAGACATTTTCATCGTCTGAAACGAGGCTACGGATGATTTCGTGATCTCTTTAGGTATGCAGTTTTTTTGTATAACAAAAGCCACATTCACTAACAAGGTTTGGGCCGATGTGAATATGCTCTTTTTATGGTAAATGAAACAGACAGGATCTGTCAAGTACGCATGCATGTGGACTGTTCAAAGATGTAATATTAACTTTTGTCCCATTTTGTAAGATTTATCCCTAACCTGACAATATTTTATCAGGGATTATGTATATTATTACATGTAATACAAAGAACACAGGCTGTGCGAGCGACTTCAATAAACTTTGAGAAACTACAGTTGAATCATTTTTTACAAAACAGGGGCTGGCTGGCTCAGTGAGCTAAAGCGTCGCCATCCACACTGACGACGAGACCTTTGACCATAGAAGCTGTGTGCTCGATCATGGCTCGCTGGCTCAGTGAGCTAAAGCGTCGCCATCCAGGTTGTGTGCTCGATTATGGCTCGCCCTATTTTGACTTTAAGTTAGGAGGTTTACAAGGGCGGTGTTTTGTCCGTGATCTTTCACACGAACCTGGCCGTTGTCATAAAAGTTAAATTTTCTTATGCACGGCGTTACATCTCTATCAAATAATGATAATTTAATGCAAAACATGTATACATGTAAAAGTAAACATGTAGGCATGTGTGACAAAATCACGCCAACGATTACAGCTGGCCTAATATTCATATTCTGATCCACAATTAACGGAGTGAAATACGTTAAGATTGGTCAGGTTACTTCCCGGTCTTGTTACTTCCTGGTCACATCTGTGGTAGTAAAACTGCTTGATTGTAAGCACAATTAGCACTAATTCATATAACATAATATGTGCTTTATCTTCACCTTCATAGATACATGTATGTATCGTTTGTTAAATACGGCACATATGCTGAATAACCATATTTTGCTCAGAATCACGGGCCTCATTCACCTGGTAAAACGTTTGCTGATTCGCTCCTCCTTCCAGGCCCTTAACCAATGAGGTCAAAGTGTTCTAATAAAGCCCTTGCTGCTTCGGCTGAATACGGCTTTACGTCCAGGCGAAGGTCGGTGTATGATTTATTGAGGGCACTCATCATTTAAGTGATGACTTCTGGAACACGACAAAAACCTCCAATCAAGTAAGAAAGGATAAGCAAACGCTGACTGATCAGGTTTAGACATATAATGATGTTCTAAGACTGACAGTATATTTAGAAACGTACTAGTGGCAACCTCTACTGATACATCCCCAGGACCAGCCTTGTCAGTGCCTTGTCAGTGTATATCGGGAATCTGAATACGAGGTACCGCGTTATGTTTGAGGTGTGAGGTTTGATTCGTCCATATACATTAAGAAGTACGTACATGTATATATCAAAGTTTGTATAGGGCGCTAAACTTTCGACATTACCCACATGAAATCTTAACTGAATCTTGCCTTGTCAACATGTTTTTCTAACTACACAAGAAGGATTGATTACCTTTCTTGGTTTTGTCTTCTAAAAGTACACGTGATCCATTGTCGGCTCCACGTTTGTTATCTCTGTCAGTTAATAAAAACGTTTTTTACACATGATTTAATATTTTGGCCAGTCAATGACGAGTATTGTAACACGCTTGTTTGAGTGAGACAATAGATATGTGAGTGAACATACGAAAGCTGCTCGCCGTGTGTAATCCCTTCTTGTGTACAAAAGCGAATAATGCTTGGGTCATACAGGAACCTGACTCGTCCCTTTACTCACGGTGTTCACGGGCAAGTTAAACACAACTGTGCCTTTCCCACGACTTATACGGGTTAACATAAACCTAACAAGATGCGTAGTATTCTATTGGCGGTGTACCTGGTTCAAACATCCGTGGCTTTTTTGAGTAAGTAAATCACCATTAACTACATTATACATTTTAAGATGTTTCGAAGATTAGCTGTAATCTCTGCAATTTTAGCCTATATATTGTATGGTACATCAGCTTTGTCCACGTTACAGGCTCCATATTTTCAGTTACCGGCAATATCCGGATATTAGTGCATGTGTATAATATACAACAAGCATTAATGTTATCTGCTATATATACATGCAGAGCCCTAGCTAGCGTTTTATCGCCATGCCTCTCGGAACGTCCACCATCCCTCTGTGAAACCGCATTACCTAGCGCCATGCCTAAAAATATCTTTTGTAAAGTATTTTTTCCGTATTTTTAATTTTCTGTCGAATAAAACAACGCTGTGCACTATAATTCCATAGGCATACGATCTAGTACCTACGTGCAGTTATTTTTCGCCTCCAATTTCCGAGAGGTACTTCCAAATTGGAAACCCGTTAGTTAAGACACCTTGAGTGCCTGAGGCATGGTTTCCGAAGTTCCGGAGTCGGCTGGCTGCGCAAATGTCTGCACAAAGGCTCAAATTTTGTGACCTTGCCAAGCCATTGCTTACTAATTCGTAAATTACGCGTGTAGCGCCTAGAATGGCGATGCATTGAGTTGTCACAGTAGCATGCCGAGTTTAGCTCGGCTATCTAGGAAGCGTCAGTCCATCCTAGAACAGTGTTTTGAAGGCAGGATGATTTTCCCCATATAAAATTTCAGTTAACCTCCAAAGGCAATATTTTAGCCTTTTAACTGACTCCGATAACAGGTGTTTTCTGGTTAAAGTTTGTCAGATATGCCAGTGCGCTGACTTTTAGTGCAGCTTACTAGTGAGTCTCAGATTACCGTTAAACCTTACACGATTTTGATGTAGGAAATTCTTTTCAGTACAGCCACAGTGCATGACCCCTAATAAGATGTTTGCTTTCTGTTAGGAAAATTGTCCCTACTTTGGAGGGATGGCGAACCCGATTTAATTTTAAAAAAATTGATCCTGTTTCCTTTCAACTGAAGAAAGTTGAACACAGAAGTTTGTGAAAATAAATCTTGGAAGGCTGGAGTGATAATATATGAAAGATTTTGTTGTCACACCAACTACTGAAATGGTGGGCTTCAAAAATGAGTTTCAATTAACATTTTATTTATCCTGTAAGATATTTGACTGACTGACTGACTGATTGTTGTTTTACGCCACACTCATGATTATTTTCTCATGTGACGGTGGGTCAGTATTGTTAGGTGGGTGGAGGTAACCCAGGGAAGAAGCCGGGGTAAACCACCGATCACTGGCAAGTCACTGACAACTTCCCCACTTGTCTTACAGCAGCCCCATTCGCACAGTTCTACAAGCGATGTCGTCCACCTCGCCACCAAACCCCATGAGATAAAGCACTAAAATGCCTGCGGTGGAATGAGAAAATTCCCTGCCGTGGTGACCCCGGAATTATGGTCAGATGTCATATCTATCGAATCGGGTACAGCAGCAAACCTTGCGATTAAGGATCCCGTTTGACTATGAGAATTACAAAGCTTAATAAAACACAATATTTTAGGCCACTTAATTTATCCTGATGTTAGATGTAAAACTACCCTTTGACGCGACGTAAGCATTTCCGGCACTGCGAGTTTTCCGGCGGACAGGGGCCTGCGCGCCCTTCCCCATGCCTTCACCAAATCCTAGCTAGGGGTCTGACATGTAGCACTTAGATATAAGTGATATGGTGAAAACTTGCTAAAGTGGTGTAACTGTGTTTTCACACGTTTAGCCCATGGAATATTTCTGATGCTTGGTCTAGAGTGGCGGAGTTGCCAACGAATACTATTTTAACATCTGAAATGTGTTTCTATAGTTCTTAATTTGCACCTGTAAGGTCTACTGCCACTAGGTCGAGTACATGGTATAAAATCCATTATCCTCATTTTCAGAATCTTTTTAGTATTCGTTTTCATCGCGGTTGGTTTTTGCGGATCTAACTTTCTTAATGTCGCTATGTTGTTGAACTTTCCCTCCAGTGGAAAAAGTTAAGACCACGGTCTGAAAACTTTCCCCGTGTTTACAGTTGATGACAACGGATGTGCGCAGCTACAAATGGTGTCGCGCGACCAATGGAATGCCCGGGCACCTGTCGCCCCGGCTAATCTGACCAGCACCACCCTGGGGATGGTATTTGTCCACCATACTGACATGAGTCATTGCAACACCATGGACCAGTGCGCCCAGGAAGTTAAGACCATCCAGAACTTCCATATGGACGAGCGAGGTTAGATCGATACACAAGTCCTCATTAATCTAGGCAGAGTCTTCATCCTGCTCTCTCACGTCCCCTACATTATATTTGGTACTTTGGTGGACAGTGGTCATGCATGAAGGTCGCTGAAGATCACCTCCTACTCACCAAAATGGCCTAAACATTCAGCCTCAAATGTAGGGGTAAGTGAGAAGATCTGTCAGCAGCCTGCGGGTGGTCGTGGGTTTTCCCCGATTTGTCTATTTTCCTTCCACCATAATGCTGACCGCCGTCGTATAAGTGAAATGTTCTTTTCACTTCCCCAAAAAATTGGTAAAATACCAATCAAATAAATAAATCAAATGTAGGAGAGCTCATCAGTTTACTCCAGGCACTCCGGTCTCCTCCGCCGTCGCCTGAGTGAAATATTGGTTTTAAACACCAATTAACCAATTTATTTATCCTTACGTCATGTACACGGCTTTTGTGGTAACTTTTTTCCGAGTATCTCCTAAAACATAAGCTCTATACATATCATATAAATTTATTTATTTATTTGATTGGTGTTATGCGTCGTATTGTTTCACTTATACCACGGAGGCCAGCATTGTGGTGGGAGGAAACCGGGCAGAGACAGGGTAACCCACAACCATCTGCAGGCTGCCGGAAGACCTTCCCACGTACGACCGCAGAGGATGTCAACATTAGATGGACTTGAACTCACAGCGACCGCACTGGTGAGAGGCTTCTGGGTTATTGCGCCGCGCTGGCGCGCTAACCACCGAGGCCACCGAAGCCCCCTTAGAATATAAACACACGACTTCAAAACGATATTAAAACGATGGCGATTACAGAAACTTACCAATGAAGTATTCAGCTTGAGTTATTCTTGAGTTATTTGAGACAGAAAAGTTTGGATATGAATTTTGACCAAAATGAATATCTTTTCAAGCTTTCCCATAGTCAACATTCGCGAATATTCGTATATCTTAATTAATCATAACCGACTTTCTTAGGAAATGCGTTATTGCGCTTAAGTTTTAACGTCGTCATGAGAAAACTTGGTTTAATATAATGATTTGCGAAAGTTGATCCTGAATCCAAAGTTATCCATAGCGTGCAATGAACTATCACTTCACTTTTTGACATAATTTAATCATAACTCTCTCAGATGCAAAGCGTTGATGTTATAGTTATCTTTCTTGAATCATGCGTATTGTATTATCATCATATATCGGCAATTCTGTAACAAATTCTTGCTGTGTTTAGTGAATATGTCTTTGCCATATTAGACCGTTTGCTGGTACTACCAGAGTGGTGACAGCTTCTCCAATATTACCTTCTCAGGCTGGGGAGACGTCGGGTACAGCTTCCTGATTGGGGAAGACGGGTCTGTGTTCGAGGGGAGAGGTTGGGCACGGGTGGGCGCTCACACCCATTCCTACAACACGGTGGCCTTCGGCGTGGCTCTTCTGGGGAACTTTATGTATCGTCGTCCCAAACCGGCAGCCCTGACAGCACTCCAAAACCTGCTGAAGTGCGGCGTCCATATGGGGCATATCAGCGCCACCTTCCGGCTGTTTGGTCATCGAGACACAAGGCAGGGAACTCTTTGTCCAGGGGATATACTGTACAGTATTATAAGACAATGGCCGCACTTTGATTCGATGGGACCACAGACCAACTTGTTAATTTGACGTGTGTTTATTTACGGACAAGGGAAAGGAAAATACGATCTGTGACAGAAATCGAGTCGACCACAAGTATTGAGTCCTAAGACATGTATTTGGCGATGTTCATTATCATAATTTTGTAAGCCTCAATTCGAATATAGTGTGAAGTGTGAAAAGCCGTTATTCCTTAGTTTAATAGAGCAAGGCTACAACCAGTACTACCATTATGAATGCCAGCATAGCCCCTACTGCAGCAAAACGCGATGTTGGTGAGTTGCAGTACCCTTGTCTTGCAGGCCGAGTTGCTTGAGACTGCGACAGTGCCACAGTTCGGTATTCCGGAACTATGTCCTCATATTTGGGCGGTGATGTAAATATTGCGTTTATAGCATCCGTGTATGACGGTGGCCGGTTTAATGACGCCGTTGACCCTAAATTATCACATCCAATCCTTATCGATGGTACACTGTCTTCAACATGCACAAGCAAATCATTCGCGTGATGTTCACCGCAAGTATCAGTTAAATCCGCTAATTCCAAATCTCTGTTAACGTCTGAAATGTTCATACCTGTCGTGGCTGCCATGTGAGCCGTGCTCATACTATTCACGCCACCAATCACTGCATTCGCATTCAATCCTGATTCGGTTATATCCACACTTACATCTGGCTGAATACGGCCGTCTGCGTTTCCATTGAAATCATTACAGATTCTAGTGTTTGGTCTTTGTGACCCTCCATTTGCGGCTTCTGAACACTCCAGACCTGTACTCTGAAAGGCTGAGTTCAAATCAACATTCACAACTGCAGTTAATTTGGAATCTCTCTTGTACTCAGCCGTGATCTGCTCATTTGTATCTGCATTCCCACTGGGAGTTTCCATATCTACAACAAATGCGATATTTCAACAAATAACTTATCTAAATTTGCCCTTACCACACAATTTCCCTAATTCTAGACTCATGTATATTGCGTGAAAACTATTTTGCGATTGTTATTATTATTATCTGATTGGAGTTTAGCGATCAAGAATAATTTCACTTGTACAACTGCCATCAGGTTTATTGATGGAGAAAACCTGACAGAGCCGATCACCCTATGTACATGGCAAACAAATTGTCTTACAGCTGCTTTTAAATCACCAGCTAGAGAAGGATCGAGCATGCGACGTAGTCATGTACCTGTCATAGGCTAGCCTAATGAATTAGACCTTTTATGCTAACGATATCATTAGGCTAGGCATAGGCCAAAAACCGATGGGGTGCGCTGAGAGGGACAGAGTTCGAGCGTATAGCAGTTATTTAAAAGTCGTCAATTGGTTAAACAATCAACAGTTCAGAGATGTATATTACCTTTGAGATGAACAAATCCACTACCGGTGTCCTTTCAATGCTCATGTGAAAATAGACTTATTATCATATAAAGTTTACCGTAATGTGCATTTCGCGTTAACAGGCACTTGTCACTTGTCTTGCTCCATTTGAACCTGGTATCCTGAAAATACTAGTAGACAGCCACGGTTCAGTCTCAGCACGTGAAAAACATGGCCTAACTAACACCACGAGTCACACCTAATTTCCATTCTTCCTGCCCAGATACCTTGGCGACCTCCTGTATTCGAACAACAGTAACAATAGTCGTGTCATTTGTCAGTGGTCTATAAAAGTTTGACTCTGGTGGTTTGTTAACAATAGGAACATGCTCCATTACGCCAGGCCTATAGTCGTGAATCCGAATGTAATGTTTGAAAACAAGGGCTGTATTCCTAGTGCAGTGAACAACTCAGTAGGAATCGGGAATAAAAGAAAGCTCATGCTCAACAAATGGGCGATCTGATTTTCGTGAGGGGAAAATCATGCCCAGCTGAGGTAACTCACTTAAATTTGAATCAAAGTTAAAGGATAGTGGACCTACATGAAACGTTTTCACGTTTATTTCTTAACATTCAGATTAGGATGGATATAAGAGTACAAAAAAAGTATCAAATTTCTTTCTCGGGAGTATAAATGAATTTAAAGTAGGCCTATAGTCTTTTTCCCAGTCTGGAAAACAAGTAGCCCGCAGAGATGACGTCAAGATTGATAGCTGTCGAATGGGGGAGCTAAATTATAGTTAAGTATACTGGGTAACATGACATGAGCAGCTGGGATCGAGCAGCTGGGGACGTAGTCGTATAGGCCTACATGTTACTGTATAGTTATGTAACCACGTACCAAAAAGTTATAGGCCTAGGTCCAAGACACTGACAATGAACTCTGAAGTTAGAGTTAAAAGTAGGCCATTGGAATTTTAAAAAGTTATTAGACTAACCGAAGAAGAATTGAAATTAGCCCTTGACACAGCCATATTTATCTCAGAGTTATTCAATTTGAAATGTGAAAAGTAAATCCACAAAGCAAGTGCGTAAGCGTACATGTGTTGTTGATACTGGATAGGGCAACAGATGAAAATAATCTTGGAACTTACACATTATGAAGTAAATTCAAATTTATTCTGTTTTTGATTGATTTGCTTGGTGTTTTACGCCGTACTCAAAAATATTTTATTTACACGATGGTGGCGAGCAATAAGGTGGGAAGAAACCGGGCAGAGCCGGATTCGGGGGGTGGGGGGGAGGGGAATCCACGAGCATGCACAGGTAGATGGCAGACCTTCCCACGTACGTAGTCTATTAAGATGAGGTTGAATGGTGAATGACTGTTTCCACTGTTTTCTAAATTTATTTCGGTCTAATAACTTCCATTGCATACACTTTACTGTCGTTGCTGGAATGCTGGTTTTTGGGCCAATTCCCTAATATAGATATATTCAAATTTTCATTCCGTCCACTTGAGCACATACGGAAAAAACTACAATTGGACACTATATGCTATGTTGTACTTGCATATTAAACTCTAAGATGTCGTCTAATGTGATACAGACACCACGAAACCACATCACCGGAACACAGGAAAAGCTACAACCAGACACTACATGCAATGTTATACTTACATATTATACTCAGTTGTTTAAAACTGAATCTAAGATATCGACTAATGTTGTCCAGATAAAAGGAAACTACATCACCGGAACACAGGAAAAGCTACAAAATCTTCAGAACAACACGTAATTCCCGGTACTGAAATGTGGCTATAAACAGGCCTAAATCATGCCGACTGAAATACCATATATAGGCAACAAGCAGAGAACAGAGTAAGTAGAGCTGAACACTATGTGGACTTTTTGTCTCACATTTATGTAGATCATTTCTAACGTAATACCCGTAAAAAGTACAAGTTTCAAACTTTATTTCCTTCCCATATGCACATGTGGTCATATCTTATAACCTCATCTCTAGGAATGCAGTCTGCATATATTGGGAGGGATGCAGTTATGGCTAGATTTGTCCCCGGCCGTCTTATTTTCTGAATATACATTCCCATCTTACAATCGAATGTCTTTCTTAGGAATGTAGTCTAAGGCTGCGTTTCCACCAAGTTTCACATGACACGTGACATGTCACGTGTCACGTGACAAGAAATAGGAACATATGATTTTGGTCGGAACCGTTTCCACCAATGTCACGTGTCGCGTGTCTCATGTCTCGCGTGACATGACACGTTTTCGAAGAATGAACATGTTCATTCTTTTTCTTGTCTCGTGTCACGTTTTGCTTTCTGATAGGGGGTTCCCCTGGGTTTTCCCCAGCTTTTACTTTCGTTTTCACGCCATGTGTTGCAACTTCTAAACATGAATGACTACAAACATAACCTGATATCCCTCGTCCAGAAAACCCCACTTTTGTGGGATCCCAGACATAGGGATTATAAGAATAAAGATCAGCGGAAACAAGTATGGGAAAAAATAGAAGAAATGCTCCAACCACCAGAAACAGGTATTTGAAATTTCTAAACTTTATTCATCAAAAAGTACAAATAAACACTAATTTATGAACAGTGTTTTGCTTGCAAATATTTTCAAATTGTTTTGACTTTCTAGTCCTCGAGAAGAAGGACATTTCGGAACACATTCTGATCTTGCCACATGACACTGCCGCGAGGATCGTTGAAAAATGCAGCAATCAGATCACGTATTTCTGTGGCCTCATCTGAGTTTCTGCCACCCTGCTGAGGGCGCAGATTCATCAATCCTTGTTCATTGTTAGGCCTGATTTCATAGTTAATTTCTGATGTCCGATCTATCATATGTCCATCTCTTCTACGGATGAAATTGTGCAGAACAGTACATGCATTAGTAACTGTAATTGCTCTGTCTGGTTGTAGGCGCATTGGGCGTTGAAAAATCTCAAACTTCTTTGCCAATATGCCAAAAGTGCACTCAACTGGACGTCTAGCTCTACAGTGCCGATAATTGTAAATCCGCTTAATTCTGTCAAGCGTTCTGGCTGCATATGGCTTCATGAGGTTTTTTTTCAATGGAAAGGCTTCATCTCCAACAACCTGAAACGGTATCCGTTTCTCTGTGGTACTGACCATGAAAGACTCATCCGGTATGTTCAACCTCTCCTGGTCAAGAAGCTGGCTTATTCTTGAGGCCTGGAATACACCTGCATCACTCACTCGTCCGTACTGTCCACAGTCTACTAATGTAAAACACGAATCAGCATCACTGAGTGCCAAAAGCACAATACTGGGATACCCTTTGTAATTGTAGAAAAGTGATTCGCTGTTCATCGGGTTAACCAATGCCACGTGTTTACCATAAAGACTGCCTATAGCAAATGGATAATCCCACAAATCTCCAAATCTTTTTGCCAAACTTTTCCACTTGTCTTCATTTGGAATGGGCATTTCGATAGGCTGAAGTACTTTCCATAGGACCTCACAGGTTGCTAGTACATGCCGAGCTATCGAAGTCTTGGACATATGGAAGGGTACAGTCATCGAGGCAAATGATGAACCAGTTGCGAGACATCTGGAAAAAAAGAAAAGCATAGTATTATTATACTTAATATACAGCTGTCATTATGATTGTAATAAGAATGATATAAATCAGGGTTCACACCAAAATCCTTGACTAAGCTCACACCATATTTGATTTATGAAAACTATCGGCTAATGCAATATTATTTGTTACAGGTGTTACTGCAAAGGATACATGGACATCACTTACAAGAAGTTATAACAACGCACTACATCGCATGAAAAATAAATCTGGTGATGGAGCTGGAAGTTCGAAGCCGTGGGTGTTCATGGAAAGTATGAGATTCCTTAAAATCGTCAAGGACAAAAGGTCCACCACAGGAAATCTCAGTACCAACAATGATGATGTCGAAGAGCTGAACGAGTCTGGTTGCAGTGTTGACGACAACGTCAGTATACTGGAGCAGGCGGTAAAAGGTTCGGGGATTCTTGATGAGAGCAGTATTACCTCTCATGCAGATGATGAAGATAATTTGACTGACCCACCATCACAAGCTCGAGCATCAACACCATCAGTCCTCAAGCCGACTTTAACTGAAAGCGTCGTCAAACAGAAATGCAGTTCCAAACGTCGTGCCGAAGAATAAGAAACTGTCTTATTCTAATCATTAAAAAGAAGGTTGGATGAGAAATCTGTTGCTCGGGAATGTCCAAGAATGGGATTCTTCAAATCCTTAATGCCAAAAGTACAGTCCCTAACTGATGACCAGTTTATTGAGTTCCAGCTGAAGGTTTTGAGAGATCTGAAAGAAGTTTCAAAGCCCGTGCCCCAACCAATCTACTTCACACAAGAAGTAATGCCACCAAACATGAATAACCCCGGAACTTCCAGTGACGTCTCCACCAGCTCTGGGACAGTTTACAGCCAAGAATCATTTTTGGAGTTGTTAAATAATCCAAATTGAAACTGATTAATGATCGAACTTGATGTTGATTGTTCTGCTGTAAATTGGTCAAATATTACCAAATATCATATCGTTACCTTGATGTGCCAAAGAATCACAATTTATGTTCTGCATGAGATATGCAATGTTTTGTTTTTGTTTATAATTTTTAAAAAATATAACTGCAGTGTTTCCATTTGATGTTGATATTTTACTTTCATGGTTTTGATTGAATAAAACATTATCAAATGTTAACTTTTCGCTGCTTACCTGAGTGTAAGGATGAGCTTCTGCTCTCCAGATATAGCTTCTCTGTAGTTGGTTCCAATTGGTTGCAGGTGAGGTAAGACTAGTTGTTTCAATTCTGCATAGGTTTCATACGACATTTGTGTGTAATTGAAGAATAATTCTCTGTCTGGATTGTCCATGAGATGGCGAAACGTTCTTGTAAATTCGCCCCTTTCTGGACGCAATAAATAATGGTCCCTGCACCATATTGAGCGCCTGCTCCGGTTTCTCTTCCTTGCTCGACGGTACAACAGACATAGAGCAAGAATTTCCTCATCAGATGAACCTGAACTGTCACCCATGGCGAACAAAGGTAGAATGACATGCATATGTGACATGTACGATGTGAAATCCGGTGGAAACCGCTAATGTCATGTGTCATGTGTCATGCATGACACATGACACGAGACACAAGACACGTGAAACTTGGTGGAAACGCAGCCTAATAAAGGCTTTAGGGATCTAGTCATGACTGAATTAATCCGGTCGCATCTTTTCCCCTATCATAAGGCCTATATAGCCACTTGCATGGTTAGTTTACACCAGTTTGCCCTACGTTTTGTAATGTATATTCATTAAGCCAGGGCAGGGTGTAATATGTGCAATATTTACTATTACTAATGTGCTGAGTGGTGTTAAAGTTCGTGAATGTATAATTTTCCATTCCAGGAATGCATCTGTTGCTTATTATGTTGGAAATTAAGGCACAAGAACTGTGTCCTTTTCCTTACAACTGCATGGTCTGAAGAAATGGCGTGGATATATTGACCAATTATTACAATTCAGGTCTATAGATTGTTTCGAACTCGTAATATACATTCACTGACGCCGTACGTGGGAAGGTGTGACAGCAACATGCGAATGGCCGTGGGTTTTCCCCGGGCTCTGCCCGGTTCCTTCCCATCATAATGCTGGCCGCCGTCATATAAGTTAAATATTCTTGAGTACGCCGTAAAACACCAATCAAATAAATAAATAAATACATTTACTGACTGCTGTCGCGGGTGGATCGGGTCATACCAAAGACTTCAAAGAATGGTACTTGTTACTGACTCGCTTGGCGCGTAGCGCTGAGAAGTTAGAGCAAGGAAACAGGACTGGTTGGCCCGGTGTCAGTATAATGTGACCGGGTCAGGTGTTATGTACACTTTGGCGGCATGGACTCGCCCTGCCACTTTACACCTACACATATCGTCGTCATTTGAGTCAAAAATTGTACGACGTTAAGCATATATACATGGATTATTGATAGGCGACGTTTCTGATGTCATATAATTCGGTCTTTTTATTATACTGATATTTAGTGTGGTAAACTACAAAAAACAGCTTTATAAAACTTGATACGAACGCTGGACTGACAGTGAACAAATTGTCCTGGATACTGGATATGCTAAGTTGGTCAGCAGTTATCCGCTATTACGTCAAGTGAAGAATTTTGAGTTTAGATTTAGTCAAACTGTGTAGTTATCTATAAATAAATGTTCATGATCAGCAAACGATTTTTTTTTTTGCTAAATTAGTTGAAAGGTAAATTATGAACTGACTTTTCTAGTTGCAGACAAGTTATATTAAGCCGTTTAGCTTGCAAACATGAATTTCATATGCCCTATAAGTCAACAGACAATGTACCTGTAGTAATGTATGGAGGTTGTAAGACTGAATATAGAAACATATGTGTATATCGATCTATGTTAGAGTCACATCACACTTTATCTCCCCCCATACTCGCTCTAAAAGAAAACAAAACGACCAGAATCTAACTCTACAAGGTGTTACAAAATGTGTGATTGTTGACACATAAGCTACTTGTACACATGAATACTGAGGAATGTTCGGGGTATCCTGTACGCTATATGTGGTATATCAGTGTGCATTTTCCAAAATTTGCAAGGAATATGTGCTAATACCTGCCCCTTGATTCATCAGCTGTATATACATATATACACGCAAGCCACACATTACTTGCGCATTACAACCGTATGGGAGAGAGGGAATAGAATTTTAAGTTCTAATCGAACAATAATGAGCATGTGTAAGGTTTTCTCAAGAAGCCATCATCAGATATATACTTGAACACCATACGCAAATATGCGCGCGTGCACTATGTGCTTATGGTGCAGAAACTCACCTGCGGGATTTAAATGGAAAGAAACTGCTATGTTGTACAAAAATCACACAAATATAATATCTTGTAATATTGTCTTTTAGAGACAATTCACACGGCTTCAATTTTAAACAACAAAGCACGCTTTTCAACTCTATGAACACTGCTTTTATCGAGCAGGTCGACATGTGGCAATATGGCACTTTATATATGCATATATTAGTGACTTTACCACAAAAAATCACTCACTAGTTAAATGATTTAGTCTCGGTTCATCTGGTACACGCATGTGCGAATCTGAACTCTTTTTTTGTGCAGACAGATTTATATTTTTCAAAAGCCACGCCTGTACATAGGCCTATGTCCATCCGACTGTCTCCATGCAGCTTGACACAGCACCTGTTACTAGAGCTGTCAGCAATAAATGACGCAACTACATGTACATCTATATAGTACATAAGCGGATATATGCGTATATAATATCTTTCCTATGTTCATGTATCTAATTCAGATCAATCAATTGATTGCCAATATATATCTTGTGACACACCTACTGAGGATTCTCTTTAAATCAATATTCTCTATAATTATAAATATTAATTGGAACTCTTTATTATCAACACTCTACATATGCCATGTACAGTATAACTGTATAGATAATCGTATAGGATGGGACTATATACGTACATTGTGCGTGTGTATTTACTGGCTATGCTAATTAAATTATCTTCTTATTATATTTCAGTTGCATGATCGACAAGGGTCACATTTATGATAAGAAGTCATAGTCCCCAGGAAAACCGCTTCCCCTCGCCAGACACCTGACAGCTAGGCTAAACCTCGTGACTTTAATACGCTGACCTTCATTGGACCAGGGCCCAGTTGTTCGAAAGTGTATTAGCTAATAGTTGTATTAAGTAATATTTTATATTAAAAATTTTAGCAACACTCAGTAGCCAATGCAGATGTCCAATGTCAAAGTATAACAGCAGCAGTCTTAGTTCATATTTAATGTACTGGTGCAGAATTTGTTTTTTAGGATAAGTACAAAATTGAAGACTTGGCTTAAAGTTAAATCTGGTATTACCAGTAAGTCTTATAGGAGTTTTGAACAACCGGACTCAGGGACGGTTATCTTGTGCAGCGCTGACTCTGTGGAAGTCTAGCCCTTGACCACCAATAAGGTCGTGTGTTCGAAACAACCTGTGTCGGTCGCTTATTCAGCAGCGGCTGTAATTAACTCGAAAGGTGTGTTTGGATTTCTCCATCCATAAAACAGCCGCAGTCGTATAAGTGAAACATTGTTGACTAAAGTGTTAAACACCAATCAAAGCCCAAGAAAATAAAGGGACCTCCAGCATCGAGAACCGTGTGATAATTGGCATGATAGACGTGATGCTATATCGTCTACATAGCCTGTTAATGAACACCTGTACGGAGTTCGACTGAATAAACAGATCCATACAGGCTGTTAATCGACTCCGATATGGGTATCGGTTACAATGCGATAAGCCAATGAGATGATTTCCTTGCAGCCCCAGGGTATATCAGCAAATTATGAAAGCTCTGCAGTTTGTATTAAAGTGTATTTCTGTCCGCAAAATATTTGTCAAATCCAAATCCTATGGAAGCCGGATGAGGACATTTCACCCCGCGGCCCGTAATCCGGCACGAGGACGGTGCAAATCGCGAGCGAAAGGAGACCGTCCTCGCCCCCTCGTCCCGCGCTCCTCTGGTACCATTCGCGCACGATTTGCTCCGTCCTCGTCCCGCGGGCCGCGGGGCGAGATTTCCTCATGATAACATCCAGATCCAAACTCAAAAATGTTACTTTTGAAATAATGCAGAGCATGGATAATAGTTCCAAACAGAACAGTTGGAATGTTTTTTGGGCTATTTTTTTCTGTCCAGAATTAACGCCCGGACGTGGCCAATTTAGCCTCTAATTAAAGATTTCGATCAACAAGGAAGTGGAGGGCACCCTTTTGCGCCTCCTAAATGAACTCTCTATCGTATGGAGGGAAAAAAGGATAGAGACAGTAGCCGACGTGTGCATCGTCAACAACCACATTTTCTTGTCAAAAGTACATACTGCATGGTTCAGATATAGGATCAAGTGAAGGGCAATATCAGCTCTTTGTAACGCCGATTATGGCGTGCTGTATGAAGCGTGTTTCGGTGGTGATATGCCTTTGTATGTTAATAATATTGTTGAAATCAGGTTCTTGTGCTGAAACTCACAGTAGCAAGGAGTCGAAAGAAGACTCGAAAGAACGCAAGCCCGACATCAGTGGACACATTCATGGGGAAGAGAGGAAGTCCAAGGTATGTGTAGCTGCTGATTTTGTATCTCAGAATGTAGTTTTGCTTTCTTCACTCAGCTACTATGGAGTGATTCAAGAAACAACTGTTACAAGTAACAACAACAACAACATGTGACGAAAATCGGCGACAGCCGGAGAGCACAACATGCGTTGTAGATTTCTCACTAAATTATATACTTTTGAGCATGCAGTAATGTAGAGTATGGTAGTCAGTACACAGTTTACATGCAGTCCTGTAGCTCTCCAGCTTATATAATGATAGACTGTACATGGGAAGGTCTGTCAGCAACATACGGAAGCTCGTGGACTTCCCACCATACTGCTGGCGGCCATCGTAGAAGGGAAATACTCTTGAGAGTGGCGTAAAACAATCAAATAAATAAATAAATATGTGATGATAGATGGAGAGCCAGTTGCAATCGGGTAACTCTCAATTCGTGCAATGAGGTTTGTGAGAGTTATGATGGAAACAGCCCAAATGAGTCGAGTTAACAGTTGGGAACATTTAACACATATTCGCACACGCATTGAAACTTCCCTAACATAAATCAGTGTCTATTGAGTGGTCCCAATAATCAACTAACCTGTTCTGAGCCAAACCAAAAACCATCCAACACAACCACTTGACTTTGACAATTTTGATATTTGGACCTGTTGTCAAAGCAAAGAACACTTCCATAGTTAAAGGATTATCATTCAGATGTGATATGCTTGTTGTCATTTTAATACTGAGCTAAATGGCGAAGCTCTGACAGCTCCTTAAGGTTGGACTTGTATGACATAATTTGGCTGAGACTACCAAATGTTGGCGCAAAGAATGCATAAAACCAGTGCCATATTATTGCACCCTTTTTCAGCAGTTTTTGGCACTCAATTTAACAATATATACAGGAGCAGCTAATTATGAAATTATGAATAAATGATAAATCTGGACGCTAATCCTTTAAGTATAGATAATTGACAAGAAAATCAGCGGAACACACTCAACTACGAGATTCAAAACTTGGGATATATAATTTATGTACCAAGAATCACTAAACAATAAGGAACATTTTGGTCCTGGTTAAGTTGCCCTAACAGTATGCTAGTGCAACACAACACTTTATTACTCCATCTCAAGCTGCCACTTCCTTGCACATGTGCACCTGAGATCAAATATTTATGTGGGCAAAGCAGTCATTATTCATGTGGTAGTGAAGTGACTGCTTTGGTTGTTTTTATGGGAATAAGGTGACTCAACTCATCATAAAACAGCCGAGGTCGTATAAGTGAAAACATTGTTGACTAAAGTGTTAAACACCAATCAAAGCCCAAGAAAATAAAGGGAACTCCAGTATCAAGAACCGTGTGATAATTGGCATGATAGACGTGATGCTATATCGTCTACATAGCCTGTTAATGAACACCTGTACGGAGTTCGACTGAATAAACAGATCCATACAGGCTGTTAATCGACTCCGATATGGGTATCGGTTACAATGCGATAAGCCAATGAGATGATTTCCTTGCAGCCCTGATATTTCCAATCTACCACACATTATTGTGTTGTATCGGTAATCTTAAAATCAATTGTAATTCTGCAAGTGCATGTACTGAAGACAGCACACACAGCCAAAAGTGAAGAAAAAAAACAAAACAAAGTGTAATCCTTCAGACAGGTGGATGACTTTTACATTTGGTCCTGTCTGTTTTCATTTTATCAATTTTGTGTGTAATTGCTCTTACATTTGCAGATTTTTTTGTGTGAAAAAAGCAGTGAAGTAGCAATAAAAACCCTCTGAACCTGAAAGAATGAATGACAAGAAACACAAACTCGTTTCAACTTTACTGAACACAGACTTACTGTATAAAATTTATATTTTAAGCAGATCAGTCATAATTTATAATCCATCACCTTGCTCTCTGTGGTCATAATGTTGGTCATTGAGTTAAATGTTCTTGAGGACGGCGTAAAACACAGATGAAATAAATAAATAAATAAATGTTTTGGTCTGTTTCAGCCCGATGATGTTGGAGGTGGAGGTACTGTTGACAGGTTCAAGAAACAGGCTAAGAAATGGGGCATTGACCTGGATGTTGGCTTCATGCATGCCTTTATTGCCTCCCTGGCAGTCATCATTGTGTCTGAACTGGGAGACAAAACTTTCTTTATTGCGGCAATCATGGCCATGCGACACTCCAGAGTGACGGTGTTTACAGGAGCCTTGGGGGCGTTGGCCCTCATGACAGTCTTGTCAGGTTAGAGCATTTCGTTTAATGTTGAAATTCTGTGAATTTTATATATCTACATGTATGGGTAGTATGGGATCTGTTGTCCAACACCTGTTGGATCAGGATTTTGCTTTTCATAAGGTTTAAACAAACCCTTTGTCTTAATCACACTTTCTGTTTTTTTGTGATATTTAAGAAAGAGTTATGAAAGAGAGTGATGCATTATTGGAGAAGAAATTCATACACCGTAATAGTGGCGAGCAGCTACATTTGGAGGGATCGTATACTGGTTGCATCTTGATATTGGCTGGTGCCCTGGTATTTAAATTCACAGGGGGTTTTTTGTGTAAAGTTGTGGCATAATGTGAAAAATAGATCAAAGCGACCCTAAATTTGAGCATGCCGCACCCTAGTTTTGAAAGCATAATATACTAGTGGTTTTCAGTGTCAAGTATTATACCTAAACATCTTAGTGGTTTATAGACATGTGCTGAGTTTTTTTGAAAGGCTAGTATATGTAGTGACATATCTGACATTCCTCTTGTTACAGCTCTGATGGGTTACGCCACATCAATCATCCCCAGAAAGCTCACCTTTTATATATCATCGTTATTATTTGCTGTCTTTGGAATCAAAATGCTCAGAGAAGGTGAGATAAACCAGGCACAACCTAATTGTTGTGTTGGACAGTAACACACTTGACATATTTTTCTCAGTTTTTTTACGGAGAACTGCCAGTGATTGCCCATGTTTTAAGATAATGTGAATGTGAATTCATTCAGCTTTTAAAAGTGCATTATACATTTAACTTCATAAACACTAGCCTTGGCTGAATTAGACATTCCTCTTAACTCCTTATCTGTTGTCAAGTTTTTTTCACACCTATTATTAAAGTACTCCTTAATGTTTTGAGAAAAAAAAATCAAAGTCATCAACAGAAAATCCTATTCAAAGAATTCTCCTTTTGACACATCTTTTTGATTAAATGAAAATTAAAAGCTGAAAATAAATACATAATTACTTTTGATAATTTTCATCGACTTTAATTTACTACAGTCTTATCAAGTATCTCGAGTCTTTTTTTTTGTGTGCTTTTTTCGATCTGAGGCCAAACCTCAACAGATAGGCCTGTTGTGAAGTGAAAAGACTACTGGATAGTTCGTTATTAAGCATTGTTAAGAATGGTTATAAGTTGGTATATCATCGGCTTTTTGTCAAGAAAGGTTATGGGTCAATATATACACTTTCACAAGAAATGTTACAGGCTCAGAGATTGGCTATTGTTGAAAAAGGTTATTGGTCAATAGATAGGCTGTTGTAAAAATAACCAGTTTATAATCGATTGGTTGTATTAAGGTACATGTTGTACATGTTAAAGTACTCGTTGTGGATGGACTGTTGTCAATTTACATGTAGCCCATATCGTTACTGATGGGCTGTTGTCAAAGTACATGTAGCCCATATCGTTGTGGATGGGCTGTTGTCGAAGTACATGTAACCCATATCATTATTGATGGGCTGTTGTCAAAGTACATGTAGCCCATATCGTTGTGGATGGGCTGTTGTCAAAGTACATGTAGCCCACATCGTTATTGATGGGCTGTTGTCAAAGTACATGTAGCCCATATCGTTGTGGATGGGCTGTTGTCAAAGTACATGTAGCCCATATTGTTGTGGATGGGCTGTTGTCAAAGTACATGTAACCCATATCGTTGTGGATGGGCTGATGTCAAAGTACATGTAGCCCATATCATTATTGATGGGCTGTTGTCAAAATAGTTCATAGAGGCTTTTGTCAAAATTTATTATTGTGTGTTATCAAGAAAAGGTTTATATGGGCCAGTGGATAGGCTGCTGTCAAGATGCATGTAGCTCATAGGTTAGTTTATTAGGCTGTTGAGTTATTAGCTCATGAGCATATGTGTGTCTGTGTCACCTCAGGCTACAACATGTCCCCGGATGAGGGTCAAGAGGAGTATGAGGAAGTACAGGCTGATCTGAAGAAAAGAGAGGACGAGGTTTGTTGAGAAACATCAGATGAACATTTCCTGCTTTGTAGTGAGACAACTAACTTTGGCCTCCTCACTCTACTGTTCTCTGAAGAATGTTAAAAGTTTCAGCCGTTCAGTACAAGCTACGTGTACTACGTGTATAACAAACAACGCCAGACCTCTGGTACACCCCTGGCCTGACGTCGTTAAAACTGAGTCGTAGTCCTTTGGTAGGTCTTTAAAGTAAAAGAAAGGTAAAATATGAAGTATGGTTCAACATACAGACAACTGACAACTATTGCGTAAAAATACTTTCAATTGTTTTTTTAGATTTTCTTCAGAGTGTTGAAGGCATTCAAATATTTGAATACTATGGTGCTCTTTTATGAACCATAATGATGATATCGGGGAACTCTGACGTCACATCACCTATTTTCCTGGTGTTCATCAAAAGGAAGGAATTTTGGGGAACATTATTTCAGTAACCTTTTACTCATAGGTAAAAAGAGTTATTCCAACATTCAGTGTCGTGATTAGGGTAGGATTAACTTCCTGTGACGTCAGAGTTCTTAACCTCTGATAGCATGGTCCGTGAAGCTCACCTTAGTATTCAAATGTTTGAGTGACTTTAACTCTTCCACAAAAATCTAAAAAAATAAATGAAAGTATATTTGTGGATAGTTTTAAGAGGTCTATGTAGTGGTGCCTACTTTGATTTTTAGAGGTCTTTCCCTTTAAGATCACTTGAGCATCTATCTCTAAAAGGCTCATGCACCTGAGTTTTTATGTTACTTATTGAGAACTACGTGGAGATGAGGAGTTATCAACTATCTCTCTTGTGTCCAGTCCAGTTTCCAACTTTATACGGTGGATAACTTTGAAAGAAATTTATGTTGTACATCTATGTTTCGGGGAAGGGCACATTTTTCTTTGAAGTTCACTTTTTTATCAAACAGCAATAGGGCGCTGCTGGCCTGCTGTGGTTATCAGTACTAAGTTTGGTTTAAACTTGTAGGCCTATAGCCCAATTTGATGGTACATTTATTATGGAATGTCTTTTCATTATTACTTGTTGTCCTCAAATTCCCACAGATTGTGAAAGCCAATATGGGCACACAGGATGTTGAGACAGGGATTATCCGCACGCCGAGTCGGCGATGGTTCCGAGGCTTTATCTCCACGATCTTCCTACAGGCCTTCACCTTGACATTCCTGGCTGAGTGGGGAGATCGCTCTCAGATTGCCACCATCATCCTGGCGGCCAGAGCAGAGACTGAGGTGGGTGACAAGTCAAAACAGTCATGGTAGAGAATATCCACTTTTGGAAGATGTGAGTTCAAACCCAGCTCTAAGTTTTCATGGGGTTTTGGTCAAAATAAGTGATAAAAGACCTGGTGTGGCCGTTTGTTCAGTCTTATGTTCTCTGGAGAGCACTTGTTTTTCACCAGTATACAATGTAGTGTACTTGTGGATGTATTTATGTACATAACACATGGGAAAGTTTGATAGTAACTTGACAATGGTCAGTTATTTACCTCAGGTACCACAGTTCCACTCATAAAATTAACTAATGTTGGAAAGAGTGGAGAATACATGTTCAGAGCCTTTCTTATGGGCCAGTTAATAAATTTGAGGTAATTATTTCAGGTACATGTAATTTGGCATATGGATATACTGTAGTTGTCAATGGTCTTTCTGCAAACACCTTTTGGCTTATGCTACACCCAAAACAACAGCGTCTAGATGCCCAATGACACGGAAAGCGATGTTAAACACAATGCTAATGGGGTTTCCTATAAAGTACTGCATGTATTGAGTTGATGTTTTGCACACATGTAGAGCACCATAACACAAAAGGGATGTTTCATTGTTGATTCGCTGAGTGCATATTAAGTAGCGTAAGTTACAAAATTTCAGGTAACCACTATGATGGCCTAAGGGTAAGATCATCTGCCTCAAAGTTGGAAGACATGGGATCAAACCCAGGTCAGATCATACTAAAGACTCAGTCATAAAAAGGGTGCTTGACATTCGGCACTGAGAGGTTTATAGAGTAAGGAAACAGGACTAGTTGGCCCGTTGTCAGTATAATGTGACAGGGTGAGATGTCATGTCTGGTGTCTTCAGCATGATACTTCAGTGGCGGCAGCACTTTGGCGGCATGGACTCGCCCTCCCACAAGAAGGCACAGTATATATGACCACACATCTTCGAACTCTTTGCGTCACAGTATGTATGTACACTGTGTATATGTATGCTTGGGGTTTATGTCCTATTTCACAGCTGAGTGTATTATCCATTACAATCAATGTTGTAAATACATGTTAATAGTGGTAGCCTTTGGTAGCCTTTTTGCATTGTACTATATGTTCGTTTTCTCTTCCCAGGACATTATAGGTGTAATCATAGGTGGAACACTAGGCCACGCCCTCTGTACAGGGCTGGCTGTGCTGGGGGGCAGGTTTATAGCACAAAGGATATCTGTAAAAACAGGTAAGTCATTCACCGTGAAGGTCGTTACACCACACCCTCTGTACAGGGCTGGCTGTACTGGGGGACAGGTTTATAGCACAAAGGATACCTGTGAAAACAGGTAAGTCATTCACCGTGAAGGTCGTTACACCACACCCATTGTACAGGGCTGGCTGTACTGGGGGACAGGTTTATAGCACAAAGGATACCTGTGAAAACAGGTAGGTCATTCACCGTGAAGGTCGTTACACCACACCCATTGTACAGGGCTGGCTGTACTGGGGGACAGGTTTATAGCACAAAGGATACCTGTGAAAACAGGTAGGTCATTCATTATGAAGGTCGTTACACCACACCCATTGTACAGGGCTGGCTGTACTGGGGGACAGGTTTATAGCACAAAGGATACCTGTGAAAACAGGTAGGTCATTCATTATGAAGGTCGTTACACCACACCCATTGTACAGGGCTGGCTGTACTGGGGGACAGGTTTATAGCACAAAGGATACCTGTGAAAACAGGTAGGTCATTCATTATGAAGGTCGTTACACCACACCCATTGTACAGGGCTGGCTGTACTGGGGGACAGGTTTATAGCACAAAGGATACCTGTGAAAACAGGTAGGTCATTCATTATGAAGGTCGTTACACCACACCCATTGTACAGGGCTGGCCATTCTAGGGGACAGGTTTATAGTACAAAGGATATCTGTGAAAATTGTCGAGTCGATTTTTGCGATAAATTTATAGCACACACGGTCCGGTCCAATCCCTATCCAAAATCAGGAAACGTTTCCTACTTAGGAGATAAATAAATTTTTTATATATTTGTTAGTAGAAAGTGAAGTCTGGCTCCCAGAGTGAGCTTAGTATACAAATTTATCATATAACATAGGATATGTGTGAAAATTAGTAAGATATTCATCATTAAGGTCCTAAGGCCATGCCCTTTGTAAACACAGGTGAGTGGTTTATCTTATAGCACATATTCCTTAATATTAGGTGAACAGTTCAGAGGTTCAAACCCTGATTGGGCCAAAGACCAACATTTGCAATGTTCTCTGTATGGGTACAGTGACACTCATGATGTACATGTTAGCTTGGACTGTTATTCACACTGTGCTTCAGCATTGCATTTGTTTAAAGGTGGCATGCCATAAAATATGGCAGTAGGTTCTACAAAGACATACTGTAGTGATTGAAGCAAAGTGGTTTTTGATTGCCGTGTTACATGTAATGATGTTCTTTAAATGTAACAAACAAGTGAAGCATGTGAAAATGTTAAGAAATTAGGTAAGAATGACTGTCATAATAGATGGTGATCCTTTCCTTTCTTTTCAGTTACATTGATAGGTGGATCCGTATTTATTCTGTTCGCATTATCAGCGTTTGTGATTGGTCCTTGATGACTGCTTGCTGATTGGAGGAAAGCAGCCTGGCTTGTCTCACCTTCAACATTCCCACAATTCCATTGTTCACCTTGTCTTGTCCTTGCCATTATCCGTCTCTTTACCTTACACCAGCACACAGTTTTATCCCTTGAGCTGCCTAGAACGAAATAATACTGATTTTCCGTGGTGCTCTGATAGGTTTTTATGTGTGATTCACACATTGTCAGTTAATATGTGTACAGAGAGGAGTTATTGAGCAGCCTTTCTTTGGTTTCCATGGCTTGTTTTAACACATTTTAAGGTCCTTTTTTTAAATTATTAAACTGATGATTTTTTTTATAAAAACTTTGAGCCAACCCAGTAAATTTCATCTCATTTCATTATATTTAATTAGGTTACCTTAAGTTTATGATTCACATTTAGTGCCAGCATATTAAAGAAACAGTTAGTCTGTGATTTGACAAGGTGTCCAGTTTGGTGTACAGTGTGACTGGGTAAGATATCCACTGTGGTGTCGTTAATGTGATACTTCAGTCAGACAGGACATTACAGTATTACATTATTATCATGATGTTACCAGGAGACACTGCTGGCTACTATACAGAAAATATACCTGTATGTTGAAGGTGATCTTGAGTCTACAACAAATATAGAGTCAAAGTACTACAGGCTATGAAAGATTCCCCTTTTACCCTGTAATTTACCGGTTCATGGGGTCTATTCCCCTATGTGCGTGTTGAGTCGGTCATCTGGTTGAATGTGTGAAGTTTATCACAAAATGTTTATTTATTAAAAAATACCAATGCTTGTTATTTTCTTGAATGGAAGCACATTGCTACATTTATTGACTCCCATGTCATAACCTTTCATTACACATGCTTGCCTGAATCTCTGTGTATGTATTAAACTGTGTTTTCTTTAATTGGTGTTGATAAAAATTTGCTTTTTAAGAGAAAAACACAGACAATTGAATTCCAGTTGTTGGCTGATGGATAACTGTAAACAATAAAAAAATAATTCTTTTTCTTTTGAAATATGGTATTGTATCTGAAAATTAAGCCAAATCAAATCATTTAAAACTTTTGTTTATTTTTATGCATTCAGTATTATTAAATAAGTTTTCTGGTGATTTGTTGTAAGGCTTATTGAAGTGATATGAGCTGCTGTTAGGCTTTCCAGTTTGACTTACACTTGAGTCTTGTCTACCTTTACCAGACCTAAATACTAATGTGCTAATTTTGTTTACCTAAGTATCAGACGTTTGAACCTACAATCAGTTTGATACAGTATAGAAACTTGCTGGTACATTTTGCATTATATTAGAAGTTAGTGCTTAAATTTTATATCATGTTAGTGCTTTTTTATGTTGAATAATGTTCTGAGAATTTGGTCATTTCATCCAGTGCGCTAGGCTTTTCCAGTTCAGGTGTTTATTTTCCTGGTGTTATGAGCGGTGTCCACTTTCACAAAACTTCCATGTGCATCATGTGGCTCTATGATGCTATTAACTGCACTGTAAACATTATTTACAAAAGAAAGCAAGAAAAAGTTCTGTTGACAAAGTTTTGTAAAAGTTGTTCCAGTTCTTGATGTTACAGAACTAAATTTAGACCTGGGTTCAAAATGATGGTTCAAGGATGTCTAAATATGTATGCATAAAACCGAATTTATACCTTTGAACTGGTAGTGATATCTCGCTGGGATGAGATCAGAAAATGAAAATAAAATGAATATGATGTGTTGAACATTTTATGAAGTCACAACTCATTGTAAATCCAGGCTTTCTTTAAAGCATTAAAATCCTTGCAATCTTTGACAATACTCAAAACTGTACTGAAAGCATAGAGTCTATTGATGAAGGCAGACATGGTCGCCTGGGTATCTTTTTAAATAGCTTGATGTGGGTTACATAACACCATGCAACTGTAACAAACATCATGAACTTAAAGAAAATGTATTATTGTTTTTAATATGTCGTGCTAATATCATTAATTCATATATCCAGATTGTTGACATTTTCTACTGCATTGAATGTCTAGGCTGCCTAGATAAACTCTAAGTCATGTGCACGTGAATGAAATGTGAAACCTGAGTAATATTATGTACACACGTTACGATATTACCGAGTTAGTCTAGGATAACGCCTAAATATGCAACATTTTCCGACTGTCAGAACTCCTGTTAGCATGTGGGTTATGTGGATATGGGTGAAATTTTATGTGGATATTTGTGAAATTTTGCTCATTAAATGGGCTCATTAGACATGTGCTTGTACAGGTTTGAGAAGCGCGGATCATATAGTAGTCGTTGCTTGGTAATGTTATCTGTAATGTTATCACTAGATGTGTGTGGACATGATGGGCGTGTGAAACACGAATCATATAGTGGCGGTGGTCTGGTTATGTCATCTATAGCTGTGTGTTGTTGGACATGATGGGCATGTGAAGCGTGGATCATATAGTGGCGGTGGTATGGTTATGTGATCTATAGCTGTGTGTTGTTGGACATGATGGGCATGTGAAGAGTGGAGCATATAATGGCGGTGGTATGGTTACGTGATCTATGGCTGTGTGTGTGTGTGTGTGTGGACATGATGGGCGTGTGAAGCACGGATCATATAGTGGCGGTGGTATGGTTATGTCATCTATGGCTGTGGGGGGTGGGGGGGGGGCATCTTGGGCATGTGAAGCGTGGATCATATAGTGGTGGTGGTATGGTTATGTGATCTATAGCTGTGTGTGTGTGTGTGTGTGGACATGATGGGCGTGTGAAGCACGGATCATATAGTGGCGGTGGTATGGTTATGTCATCTATGGCTGTGGGGGGGGGGGGGGGCATCTTGGGCATGTGAAGCGTGGATCATATAGTGGCGGTGGTATGGTTATGTGATCTATAGCTGTGTGTGTGTATGGACATGATGGGCTTGTGCAGCGCGGATCATATATTAGTGGTTGTATGGTTACGTGATCTATGGCTGTGTGTGTGTGTGTGTGTGTGTGTGTGTGGACATGATGGGCGTGTGAAGCACGGATCATATAGTGGCGGTTGTATGGTTATGTGATCTATAGCTGTGTGTTGTTGGACATGATGGGCATGTGAAGCACGGATCATATATTAGTGGTTGTATGGTTACGTGATCTATGGCTGTGTGTGTGTGTGTGTGTGGACATGATGGGCTTGTGAAGCGTGGATCATATAGTGGCGGTGGTATGGTTATGTCATCTATAGCTGGGGGGGGGGTGGCATGATGGTCATGTGAAGGTTGGATAATATAGTGGCGGTGGTATGGTTGTATCTGTAGCTGTGTGTGTGTGTATGGACATGATGGTCATGTGAAGGTTGGATAATATAGTGGTGGTGGTATGGTTATGTCATCTATAGCTGGGGGGGTGGCATGATGGGTCATATAAAGGTTGGATAATATAGTGGCGGTGGTATGGTTATGTGATCTTCAGCTGTGTGTGGACATGATGGGCTTGTGAAGCGTGGATCATATAGTGGTGGTGGTATGGTTATGTCATCTATAGCTGGGGGGGGGGGGGCATGATGGTCATGTGAAGGTTGGATAATATAGTGGCGGTGGTATGGTTATGTGATCTTCAGCTGTGTGTGGACATGATGGGCTTGTGAAGCGTGGATCATATAGTGGTGGTGGTATGGTTATGTCATCTATAGCTGGGGGGGGAGGGTGGCATGATGGTCACGTGAAGGTTGGATAATATAGTGGCGGTGGTATGGTTGTATCTGTAGCTGTGTGTGTGTGTGTGTATGGACATGATGGGCTTGTGAAGCGTGGATCATATGTGATATATAGCTGTGGGGGGGGGGGGTATCTTGGGCATGTGAAGCGTGGATCATATAGTGGCGGTGGTATGGTTATGTGATCTATGGCTGTGGGGGGTGGGGGGGGGCATCTTGGGCATGTGAAGCGTGGATCATATAGTGGCGGGAGGTATTGCTATGGTATCTTTCGTTGTGTGCGTGGTTGGGCTTGTGAAGCGTTGATCATGATGGTGATTGTACGGTGATGGATCTTCAAGAGCGTGAAATGTGGATTATGATGAAGCCTTTTCATTATTGATCGTACCGAAACCTGGTAAATATAGGTAATACATTCTGAAGTATATAATATGGGTATATGAAAGTGTTTTTGGTTAGGTGTAAGTGAGTTGAAGTTAGTACAAAAAATCTGTCACTTTGAAGAGTGTTGTATAAATTCTGTAAAAGTTTGTAACATGACAGTTGTAGAATCACATGAAGTAGGGTTGAAGATTTTTTGGGGGGTTCGAGTAAATAGGTCATTTGAAAGATCGCTGTTGTTTTTTTTTTGTGTGTACCGTAGACCTAATTGTATTAAATGCTTGTATTCCAAATACTACGTGTAGGTCACATATGGTACATATGAGCTGTTAATACCAGCCACTTGCTGGATGATCAAAACTGTTGGACAAATATATACTCTTGTGTGGACAGATCGGCTTTTTGCATATGGGACTTGTAATTTGTCGTGATATTTTGCTATGTCCAGCTCGTACAGACACCCAAACTTTACTAAAGTGTCTATTAGGTGAGAAATCTGTGAATTGAATATTTGGACCGTTGTCCACATACAAAGAATAATCTACAGGCAAGTTGCTCTGGCTATGTTTATGTGTTACGGTAAAAGTTTGTGTTAATTTTTCCTCTCCGATCCCTGGAGTATTAATTCGACCGATACCACTACAAACGGTCAATCGATCAGTCAGTGATTTATTGTCTGATATCATCGTCTTCAGTATGACTTTCGCTATGATTTTGACAAGGCATTAATTTCACGAGCTAATTGGTTAACTCTTTAGCGTTGTCCTAGTGAAGACTTTCATGAGGATAGATGACGTGTGATACTTGACCACGTCGAATATTAGCCCCACCCACCACTAAACAGCTTTGTGAATAGTTGTGTTATTTTTTATATTTTTCAAAGAAGAAACTGTAGGCTTTTTTCCCAAAGGTTCCGTGATTTACGAGAGAAGTTACAAAATAAATTACGGAGTATTTTAAGTGAGCCCTGCGTCTCCCAACGTGGTTTTCATAGGTCACGAACTTACACTTTTCAAAAGACTGCTTTGAGATACAATTCTCTGTTAATCCACAATCAACTATCTGCAACTGCATTGTATGATAAAGCTATTAATGGCTAAGGGTATAGTCCAATTGGACATTGTTTCGACATTCATGTCGTGGTATTCAGCATGGTGCTGCGACGATTCCCATAATTTCCTCTCGTCATGCCATTGACATTTAAACCGCAAGCTGACTAAGGAATAATGATGAGCACCATTTATATATTACACCAGGTATTGATGCGGAAAACGTCTGTGTTGTGACCAAGAAGGTTCTCACGACTCCCGGAAACTGTACCAGGATTCTTGGTGTTACAACCACACAAATGTGTCTGTTTTAAACCTCTCCGTTAATTCTGGCATTCAAGCTTGTGTGAAAGCCTGTGAACGAAAGATATTCGTTCTGAAAAAAAAATTAAATGTTTTCATGCTGTGAAATAATACAGTTGTTTATTTTGTTAGACATACTTATTTTTCCATGTGTACATAATCGTTAATTTAATGTTTTCTAGCTATCAGATATGTGGTACATTCGTGTACCCAAATTATACTCTAATACTAATACAATAATATTGTCCCTCTCCTATATCTTTTTTATACATCCAGATTTTCTGTACATTGTGACATTTGCCTGAATGGTGTAACCATGGCACGAAAGCTCTCTAATAAAGGTTATATACATGTAGTAGACGTCACAAAGTTCAGACACTACAAATATAGACGCTGAAGGCATACAGCACTCAGAGGCACATTAAAGGTGTACATCGACATTAAATACGATACCATATATGTTCAGTTTTGTGACATTTTTGTGTATTTTTTGTCTTCTTTTTCTTTCATTTGTTACAAAGCAGGGATTGAATATGATTGTGTGAAAAGATAAGCAAGGTGCGCTAACCAGAGTGTAAATAATTGGTGGAATGAATGCTGACCAGATGTTAGTTCCCTGTATGACTCAGTGTATTATTGTATGATATCTCCTTGCATGAGGTCTGAGTTTTCAAGGGCAGTGCCTTTGTCATGTAAATCTGTATGTGTACTGCAGCATGTAGATGGCACAGGTTTGTGCATCAGTGGTTGTACATTGGAAATTTGGTGCATATATGTATATATATCAGAGGTTATAGGGACAGGGATTGATAGGGATTGTGTACAGTACCTACACTCCTATTCTGTCATATACACGAAGTTTTGTGCTAATAAAATTTAAAACTTTAAGCTCTTTTTAAGGAATTGTGTGTTGTGCTTGTTTTCCTCTTTGCCAATTAAGGGAAATGACGTCGGATTGTGAGCACTGCTGTGAAGTCTTTTAGCTCGCCTGTTATTACAGGCGTAGCTTATATGATACCGTGGGCCTCGGGGTCGGCGTAAAATAATAGAGAAAGCAATGTTAAATAAAATGTTTCAGGAGAAGAAAACATAAAAATGATGCCAAAATCAGATGAAAGAGCGTCAGAACTTATTTGCTTTTGGTTTTTAATATATTTTTTTTTCCAGGAGAAAAGGGTATTGGAAAATATATGTGTATGGTGGGTATTTGGGACCACCTTTCCGTTTTTATCGTCTTTGCATTATAATGTTCTAAATATGGATGTGTTGCATGTCTAATAAATATATTCGAATGTGAAGTTGTTGTTTATATCCAACATATGCATTTAATCTGAATTATGATAATACTTATGAATATATTAAAACTATAAATATGATCCAAATCGAGGTTTAACACGTTTTTTAGCTGAAAAGAACAAATTCTAGTGCAAATATATTTCTTAAACATGTGTTAAGTCACCATTTATAACATTAGTACACAAAGACTATGTTTACCAAAATGTGATCCCAAATACCCACCATACAAACAATATTTTCAAGTACTTTTTTCTTTAAAAAAAATATCGAAACAAATACTGAAGACAACATTTACAACTAACTTTTCGGACTCTTTCATCGGAACTTTATGTAGTTTGTTTCTCCACCTTTAAGGGTGCTATCTTAAAAAGTACTGCAGGAATTGAACTCAGAGTTTGCACACATATAGAGCACAGTATCACGCAGGGGATATTTCATCGATGATCGTTGATTTTCCGAAGCATACTAGTTTATACCCTATCGTCTCTTGAGATCAAGTAAATCTCCAAGGGCGAGTGTGAAGAGCCAGCTACCGACCTTTGACCTCGATTAGTATACTGCGCAGTTACGATTCGTATGCAAATTTAGTCGCTTAGCCCATTTTGTAAGCAGATTATCTTCGCTTACAGAATACATATCGGGAAATTCTTGAAGAACTTCTCAAACCATATATCCTGGTAAGGAACCACTAAGAGGAGTTTTACATTGTTTGTAAATTTTTACAAGTTATGTCAGGTTCGCCCATTCGGGTTGGATGTAACATGCTCACGAAGTTAGTTTAACTTTACTTTTTGGAAATGACCAAATGACCAACTAAAGTCTTGAGGAAATCAAGCTTTCTACAGCGAGAAACCTCGGCTGAAGCTGAATCCAAAAAACCATAGCAACACGCTTAAACACGTCATAAAGTATTTAATCCTATGTCTACCTCAGCCAAAGTGAGAAACTCACGGTTTGTATAAGAATAGATGACAATGGATAAACATGAACGATACTGATCCTCCCGGAATCGTTTCCGCGGGAAAAGAAAAACTATCCTACATCGTTTAGAATGTAGGCCTACATGAATGATGGTGGCAGTGTTTGTGGAGCGAACGCTTTAAACTCAGCTTTATTACCTCCCAAATCGGAAAATGTCCAAGAATTTAGTATTGGTAATATTGGTAACTTGGTGGCTAAGTTTGACTGGGTGAAGGGAAGGGCTTAATGTCTGGCGTCTTTAGCATCAGGATCTCACAGGCCACACTCTATAATAGCGTGAGATTGGGCCGTTCTGCTACAAGAAGATATGGTCTTGGCATAACTTAAATTATGTTGAAAGCGAAATAAACACAAAGCAAACAAACAAGCCAATTATTTTTTCTCAGACAAACAACATGTTATATATGGCCATCGCATCACTATTATCTAGATTTCTTTTAATTCTCATTTCTCAAGCATGAACGTCAGTGATTCAAAAGCAGTCTAACGTATTATGCAAATTTGACGGCGAATGAACAGCTGTGTAAAAATAGATAAAGGATAATAATAATTTAGGGCACTCTGACCCTGAAAGCGAAACGCTTTTAACAGCTTTAAATCTGGTGTAAATGAAGTGATATTGACATTTCATATCGTTTGTATCGTTTGCATTTCACAGAGCAAAAGAGCAGACTTTAGCAAGCTTTGCATCAAAAGAGTATTTCTTCCCTTTTTCAGTCTCTAGAGTCCGTAGTCGTAGTCCGGGACCTCACCGGAAATATATGACTTTATGTAAATTTCATGTACGTTCGGTGGGAACATGGTTGCTTTTACTGCCGGTTGTTCGAACATCCTGGCAATCCAGGCATGTAGCTTGGGAAAACGGTCAGGACTGGGTTTGTAATTACAGAAAATTTCCAGAAGGCACCACCGCTCAAAAAACGGCCACATGAGAAAGTCTAAAATCGAAACGGAGTCTCCTGAAATGTAAAAGATATATTAAACATGAAGACTGTTTAGATCCAAAGTATTAGGGAAAATGGTTGCATATTTTACATTTACATTTTACACATTAGAAAATAAAAACATCATGGCTTAATAATGTCATATCTGAAAATCTAAACTAAGGTCAGCCTATGAGTAGATCTTTGTTCCTTTTGACTGTTTATTGTCATTGGTTTGCCCTTCATTAGGACAACAGGTTCTTTCTTAAATGAATAAAAGGTTTTCCTTGTGGCCATTCCTTTGTTTGGTTAACCTTTCAACTGGACACAATCTCCTGCATGGTCAAGCATTTAAGGGAAAGGATGTCCCTCTGGACAATCCTTTTTGAGGAATGGATCTCCTGGCAATCCCTTCATTTAGAGGAAGGAATCTCCGTCTGGCGAACATTTGATTTAGATAAGTTTCCTTCTGACAAGTTCTTCATTTAATGTAAAGGATCTCCCTCTCGCAAACCATTCATTCAGAGAAAATGGTGTCCTTCTGGCAAAACATTCATTTGGAAGAAAGGATCTCTTTTTGGTACATTCTTTATTTAGTGGAAATGATCTCCTGGCAAACCAGACATTTAGAGGAAAGGATCTCCTTCTGAATAATCTTTCATTCAGAGGAACAGTTCTTCTTCTGGCCAATCCTTTAATTAGAGTAAATTATCTCTTTCTGGCACAACCTTCAATTAGAGAGAAGGATCTCAGTTTTGGCCAACCGTTTATTTAGAGCAAAGGATCTCTTTCTGACACACCCTTCATTTAAGGCAAGGATCTCCTTCTGGCCAACCCTTTATTTAGAGGAATGAAAAAATTAAATTATTAAATCACTTTTTTGGGCATTACCTCCGAAGAAAGCACCCCTTTTGCCAAGTTCTTTTTCAAATAAGTCCAGGTTGCTTTCAAAGGTTTGTTTGACTGCATCGTCCTTGCCCTGGCTTCTCAACGTTTGGTAAAAACCACCCACAACCTGTAAATACAGCATTCATTCAAAACTTAATTTGGACCAAACATTGCTATAAATAATAAAGTGCAAATGAGTCACTTCGGTCATGTTGTAGGCATAATCTGTTTATTATGCCAATTCTGTCTTCCGCCTATCTCTTCCCAAAATAAATCTGAACTAAACCCAACTCTGACGAACAAGATTTGTTGCCGAAAACAGGATTTTCAGGCCCCGGTGATAAATGGTCCGGGTTATCAGCTACTCTAACACAGGCAACATTTGCTGTCAGTTGTCGAAGACATCGGAGGAGAAACACAGTCGATCAAGAATGCTTGTTTTGGTTACACGTTCACGAGGTAAAAGTTCAAAGATTTTTGTTGCCTACATCACGTAATCCCCTTTTCATGAACAAATGTTGTCCGCGTGCACTGGGATTAACCTTTCCATATTATCAACCATCACAGAATATGTATTATCGACAAAATGCTGACAGTGTAAAACCATTAAGTTTCATCTACCTTGCCGAATTGTTCCAGTAAGATTCTGTCTCTTGCTTTCCGGTAAGGGTCAGATGGAATTAGGGCGTTACCGGTGTAAGTCTCGTCCAGGAAGTCGTTACAAATGGCTGACTCGTATACTATCTGGCCGTTCTTTTCTATGGTCGGAACAGTGCCAGAAGGGTTCTTTTCCAGAAACCAGTTCGGTTTACTTTTAAGATTAATGTTTACCGTTTCGAATCTACAATACAATCAAAAAGCAAAACATTTCCAATTGTGTATGAAGTGAATGACAAAACCGTTTTTAATCCGCATTTTAATTTCTTCAATTTAATTTTGTTCAAGACAGTTTGCGTTTATATATACCTCACTCAATGTAAAAGTGCTAATTTTTGCTAAATGTCTCCATGAGGGGATTTCTCGGAGCGATTAAAAAGCTACAACTGTCCTTGATGCAGCAACAGCGCATGTCTGTTTAGGATGACATAGGATACAGGGTAAGTTTATGTTTATGTTAAGAAATACCTCATTGCAACATACAGTGTATTCGGCTTGTTATCATCATACATAATATTCATACCATATATGTTCGTATAATTTTGACAATAACAAATGACATCTCACTGCAATGTAATATATAACACGTTGTATTTCTATAAAAACATGTAGCTCTTGCAACGTATTTGTTGGGATTTGCGATCATGAAAATATGTGTGTTCTTCATCAAAATATCATGGAGTTTGAACAATGCAGGCTTAATAACATACGGGATATTCTTGTGAGCCAGGACGAGCCGTGTGCGCTGGGCGAACGGACAAAACCTCATACTGTATAGCCGCAACTTGCCATCTTCCAAAGGCGGGAACGGAGAATCTGCAGAAAAAAATGGACCATGGTTTGATTTGAATTGGAATCATTTGTGCATAGATAAAGAACAATAGAAATCAATGGTGTGTACAGAATAAAAATGTGTTATAGGCACACAGATAAAAAATATTTATTATATTTATTTATTTGATTGTTGTTTTACGCTGCACTCAAGAATATTTCACTTATATGACGGCGGCCAGCATTATGGTGGGAGGAAACAGGACAGAAGCCGGGGGAGACCCACGACCATCCGCAGATTGCTGGCAAACCTTAAGTATGAAGACCCAACTCCACTCAACCGGACTTTTGCGTCGTGTCCCAAACATGATCGTAGTTTGTGGAAGCCCAGAAACATCCGCGTGTTGCTGGTGGACCTTCCAACATATGACCGGAGAGGAAGCCAGTATGAGTTGGATTTGAACTTACAGCAAACACACTGGTGAGGAGCTTACACGCTACCCACTGGGCCACACACTGGTGAGGAGCTTATACGCTACCTACGCTAGGCCTAGCACTGGTGATTAGCGTACACGCTAACCACTAGGTCACGCATTGGTGAGGAGCTTACAAACTACATACTATGGCAGGCATTGGTGATAAGCTAACACGCTAACCACAAGGGCACACATTGGTAAGGAGCTAACTCATTGCTCCGCGCTGGCATGCTATGTCATGAGATCTCGGATGTCCGAGATAAAGAATAATGATTAGCGGTATACAGATACATTAAAGTGATCATTACTCCTCTATAGATAATGATTGAAAATCAATGATGTTATCCCAATCTGTGCAAAATTTTTGAGCTCCTTATTTTTTAAAGTCATAGGTTAGGATGTAAGGAGTTGTGTGACTACTATCTTGTTCCCTTTCTCCATTTGCCTCCATCGATTTGTTTATAGCTTTACTGGTTTAACGTGAAAAAATGACGACATATGTTTGTATATACCACTCTATGTATACGGCAGGTGACATATATTAACATCGCTGTTTACAAAGCCCTTTTCTCCATATCGCATGTAACCGGCCCCGATAGCACAGTTGATAGAGCGTTCGCGTCGGGAGCGTTAGATCCTGGGTCGGGTCACACCTACGGCCTTAAAAAAGAGGAAGTTGAACTTGGCGTTCAGCATTAAGGGGATGGTGCAACGACTGGTTGATCGGTATCAGTATAATGGCTCGGGCGGGTGAAGCAGCACCGAAAAAAGGGCGGTGGAAATCCATCGTCATACGACTGAAAAATTGTTAAACACCACGTTAAACCCCAGGCACTCACTCACCATATCACATGCTGCTTGAATGTACGTTTGTGTACGTATATCGCTATATCCTCGTTAAACGCTCTACTTAGAATTTACAAATAGAGCAGAAACACTGCATGCGCGTAGGTATTGAATATGTGGGTGATAAATGGTCTAGTTAAACATTAAAGGTCTTACGGGCTTCTTACATATCATACCCGAAATCCTTGGCTTCAGTTCATATGATACATACGATGCGCTAGATCGTCCGGCTATTCCTACAGCTAACATGGGCAGTAATGGCCGTGGTCACACATATAAAATGACACCTACATGTGACTAATGTTAACGGATTTTGGGAGGTCTGATCCTACGGCACCATTTCCCTCTTGAGTACTGGGAGGCACTGAACATTTCAACCCTCAGTATGTGTATCTGGGCGTCGAGTTCGGTCGAACTACTCTACGGTCTTGAAATAGGCGATATCAGCCTAATAATTGGGTCATGGGCCTGTCTGCCTTTCACTGCATGCTTGCAGTCAACAGCATGCTTGCTATAGATGTTCTACATTTCACCTGACCAGACTTCATGCATTTGTGTGCACCATAGTGAGATACAGCACACTAGACTTAGATCCAATGATATGCCTGTCTACTTCAAATCAGTCATGTGGATACGTTTACACACAGGTTTACTCGACCTCTAATATAGACTGGCCATCAAAGATCAAGCTGCAACATGTGTTACAGCCCCTTCCACTAACACCTACCGGTACGTATATACATGTCTTCATTATGGGTTTGGAACGCTCTCTTGATCTGCGTATTCATAACCAGTTCTTAGAGATCGAAGTAATATATTTGAGAATTATAATGGAATTACACCGTCGGAGGTTACATGCATCATGCAAAATCCGCGTCAATTGTGCCATAGTGACATATATATTTCGTGACAACATACGTGTGTTCATTACACGTCAACTGCTTCCACACGTTTACGCCTGAATAGTGTAAATGATAAGGTGGTTGTTTTAGGTACACTGTTACAATATGGCCAGTGAGTGTTTTTTGATGTTTTTTTTTTTTTTAAAATTTAAACCAACTCCGCGTGTTGCTGAAGTATATATAAGCCCCTTAGCGTTAATCACACTGGCTATATATAGGTATCGGCATACGCACACGCTTAACTTACATGTAAATGCTCAGCTGTATCAAGGATAGAATGAATTAGACATGTACACTACAAAACAGCTTGAATTGCAACCAATACAAACATATTAGCTTAAAGAGTTAGCTCCAAACACGACTGAAATTACCTTTGGTGAATGATTTCTCTGTAGGCATGATGTTAGCGTTGGTCTCTTCTATACAACTGGGACAGTGGACTCGTGCAGGTTCTCCTCACACAAGCGTATTTGTAAGCAATGAGCATGACATGGCAGATTTCAAGTGGAGGGACCGTCGTAAATTTCCCAAACGCTTGGCGGGGTTTTTGTGTATAAGATGAGCGGCATGCAGTTGATCGTTCGTTGCCACAAATGAAAACAGATCAAACCAATTAATGTGTTTTGGTGAAATTGTAAGCAGGTCACATCCAACTGTAAAACAACCTGTGTGCTATAGGGTACAAATTCGCCCCCTTCGTCATCGCACAGGAGTCTGGATGATGCGCCCCTCGGTATTCCATTACAGATACTCAGGAATGAGATGACAAAAGGTACACCTGTGATAGATCTACGGGACACACATACAGATTCCAGAACAACCCGCCGTGTTTTCGCACTTAAACGTTTACATTTGTCTGGATATAAGCCCTGTATAACAACAAATGTTGACATTTCGTCGTTCATGAACCTTGCGTCAGGTGGAACTGACTTTATAGAACTATTTTCGAATTGTATCAAATAAGGTTTATTGTGTACAATGGTGTCCAGATATAGGGTAATAGCTACAGAATGACAATTGTTTATTTGTTTGTTTAATTGATTGATGTTTTATACATTACTCAAGAGCATTGTGTTTATACGACAGTGGCGATGGTAAAAACGAGAGGAAACCTGCTGGATTCGACCGGGAATGTGAAAATAAGCAGCGAGTCAACTAACATGTTAAAATGTCGCTTTACTCAGGCAGTTCAAACATCGACAAATCCAGATTAGAAGCCATCTAGTTCCTTGTCACTGGACGAGTATAATCCGATTATCCGAACGGCTATCCGAATGTTATAATACACTTCAGACTGTAAAGTCTCGTAGGCCTATGTTCTGTTGTTGGTGGCATTATGTGATCGCCCCAATTCCATTTTTCATCTCTTAACTCACCTGTGACATAGTACGTAATCTAACAACTCAAGTTTTACTTTACTCAATTCCCCTTACATTGGAAGAGATGCAACAACCCAGCTTTTCTTGTCTTTTCTCTGTCATGTCTGTTGCCTTACATTGTAAAGGATGCAACTATTCAAGTTCTACTTTGCTCAATTCACCTAATATTTGTAAATTACTGCACAGTTGATGTCGTAATAGCTGAGAATTAGGTCTATGTAGCCTTCACAGCTTGAGGCCGACATATTTAGACGGAAACGTTCCCCATTTACTGATGCAGGTGAAGATTATACAAGCGTAGGCCTATTCCATCCTTTACCTACACACATCATTTAGTGTGGAATTTTTATAAAAGCTGTAGATATTTGCTGACGGTCCCTCAACTGAACACTATTGCAGAGTCATTGAAATCGAAGGACGAAAATGTTTGCAGCAAACCGTAAACCCATATATTGAATTGCGTATGATTTGCTCACAGATATCAGGATATGTGCACTTGAAAATGAAATTGATCCATACATGATTTCAATATTTTATAAATTTACATGACAGAGTAACCACGTTAACTTAACGTCTTTTTGTAGGCCTCCATGATATATTTATTTATTTCATTGGTGTTTTACCCCGTAGTCAAGAATACTTCCCTTATACAACGGCGGTCAGCATTATGGTGGGAGGAAACCGGGAAGAGCCCGGGGGAAACCCTCCACCATCCTCAGGTTGCTGACAGACCTTCCCACGTAGGGTCAGAGAGAAAGCCAGCATGAGCTGAACCTGAACTCACAGCTACCGCATTGGTGAGATTCTCCTGGGTCATAACGCTAACCAACTAATATAAGATATCCATGAACGTAAAAACTAGAAGTCTATTGCTTATTTATATATTATTGCACGTCCAGCAAGTTTAAACACATATAGTTCGTTGCTTAAACATTGGTCAATCCATTGAAGGCTAGCCTACATCAACCTAAGCGTAATGGGTTCAAACATTAATGAATAGTTCAATCACAGTACAGTCCTTTGAAGGCGTAAGCAAGTTGGACATACACATTTAGTTCAGTCTTCAGCAGCATGGGCCTGTACATTACTTTAGGTACTTGTTCAATGTAACCTACATATAACAACTCGTGTCGCACAGGTCACTTCCCATTACACTATAGCATTGTGTAAGACGATGTATTTCTTTACACTGTTTATAATTTGGTGCTGTGTTAACAACGCAAACACTCTGCAGATAAGGCGATCGGCGACTGACACCCATATGAGTGTGAGTTTCACTCAGTCTGACACACACATATATACAGCCAGGCTATTATGTCTTCCGCATCATGGCATGTTGTCAGCAGACACTAGCAGATGGAATGTACACATATTCCAGCTATATTCCATGTCCGACTTCAGACAATAGTATCCAGACAAGAAACAATGTCGGTCCATCCAGAGAAAGCGATAGTTCAAGATAATTGTATCAGACGGAACAATGCAACAAATTCGGACACCTCTTTCTGTGTATTTCTATGCTGCAAGGAGACAAATTTGATGGATATGACGAATCAGTGAATCAACACCCCAAACTTGAGAGTTGAAATCGAAATAACTAATTAATAAATGCTGTAGTTCCGAAGTGTGCATCTTTTGCATTTAATTTCCAAGAAGGGCCTCCGTGGCTCACTTGGTTAGCGCCTCTCACCAATGCGGTCGCTGTGAGTTCAAGTCCAGCTCAAGAATACTTCACTTATACGGCCAGCATTGTGGAGGAGGTTACACGTTATCTACTGGGTCAGGCATTTGTGAGGAGCTAACTCGCTAACAACTAGGTCACGCATTGGTGAGGCGGTAACACGCTATCTACTAGGTCATGCATTTGTGAGGAGCTAACACGCTACCTACTTGGTCACACATTGGTGATGAGCGAACACGCTAACCACTAGGCCACGCGCCGGTGAGGAACTTACACGCTACCCACTAGGCCATGCACTGGTGAGAAGCTTTCACGGTACTTACTATAGTCTATTTCTTTTAGCGAGTCGCCTATATTCATCTTTCTGTAAAATCAGTCATACTCGCTACCAAAATTGCCTTTAGTCAGTGACACTCTACACATCCATATGGTGGAGGTTCATATCCTTGCAAAGACATTGAAGTTAGAAAGGTTTTTTGCTAATTTATAATGTTAAACTCCATAAACCATATATCGACACCAAAAACTCATTCCATCGGGTGACGTCCTAGTTATTCACAAATGAGTGGCATGTCGGACAATGGGCGTGGAGAGTGATTTGTTTTACAATAGCTGCACCAACATGAGGTTAGGACAAACTGCATCCAGTAACAGTCCTAACTATTGTCTCCGCGATTGTTTTTGTTTTGTTTTGTTTTTTTGTTACAGAGTTTCCTGACATGCAACTCTAAATTCATTCTGCCGTTAAATCATATACTACAAGATATAACATGTTTATTTATTTATTTGATTGATGTTTTACGCCGTACTCAAAAATATTTCACTTATTTCACTAAAACACACGACCATCTGAAGGTTGCTGACAGATCTTCCCACGTACGGCCGGAGAGGAAGCCAGTTTGGACTTGAACTCACAGCGACCGCATTGGTCAGAGGCTTCGGGGTCATCAGGATATAACACAGAATTGATAGGTTATATTACACAACAACCTGTAAATAATTTCCTCAGTGTAAGAAACAGTGTTTACAGTGAGGTTTCCTCAAGATGTACCACACCGTATCACGCCCATTCCCCAGTGTGCCACTTGTTTTTGAATAATTATGACGTCACCCGAGGCATTGGGTTCTTAGTGTCAAAACTTTGTTTATGCCGTGTAACATTTTGAATTAGAAAAAGTGTTTTAACTTCATTTTCTTTGCAAGGATATGCATTTTCAACATATCGATGTGTAGGGTTTGTGTTGTTAGGTGTCACTGACTAAAATCAATTTTTGTAGTGGGTATCACTGATTCTACACACAGCTGAATATGGGTGACTCGCTAAAAGAAATAGACTATGGGCCACGCATTGGTGTGGAGCTAACACACTACCCACGCCACGGAACCAACCCATTTTCAGAGTAGAGGTGCGCCTGTATATGGAGAACCATTACTTGCTTTCTCTCAATAGATAATGGACCGGCAACATGTTTGAACCAAGGCAACTAGGATATATTTAAACGTCAACTTCATCATTTATGACATTTTAATTGACTAAGCACAAAATACGAAAAAAAACACTTTTAAGTTAAGCAAGATTATATCTACAGAAAAGACAAAGTCTTCGTACGAGTAGCACAAGCCCAGGTCCAAGAAGACTGATATTTCAGTTCTGGGAAAACATTTGTGGGATAGAGTACTGAGGCTGGTACAGCGGTGTGCCATACACAGACGTCTTTCCCACGTGATCGTTGAGTGATGAAGGGAGGTAATCGATAACAGACGAGGCGGTCATCTTTGTCCCAGGATAGCCAGGTGTGGCCGGCACGGCATCAGAGGAAATGTTCGCACGACGGAACGTTGGGATCGAGGCGTGGCTGGGGTACATGGCCGGTGTGTAGGAGGAACACAAACCAGGCAGAGGTCCCAGACTCTGGTACGGGGAAGGTACTGAGTAATTCGAAGGCGCGGAGTACTTGCCGTGTCTTGGATATAGCTTAGGAGGAATTGAACACCCAGATGGCGTGTTGACAGATAGCCTTGCAGGTGTAGGTGCGGGGAGTTGGGAAGACACAGAAGTAGGTGCAGAATACATCCCCGGACCGCAGACAGGTTCAGCAGCCTGTTTCTTCCTCCAGCGAGCTCTCTTATTCTGAAACCAAACCTGTCAACACAAAGTAGAATTAAAGTAGCTTATTCATCAGTACAAGTACATATATCTTGAGCAAGCATTAATCTAGTTGGTCAGTGTAAACTAAATTTACGTTTACAATTATTTTGGGTATATAATCTAGTGTGAAAAGATTGGAACTGGTTGCATTGCAACAAAATCCAAAAATAGCCATTAAAAGTTATGAAAATTGGGGGAAATGACATACCTTAACTTTGCGTTCCGTCACACCCAGCGTTTTAGCAAGCTCCTCCAGTTTGTCATAATCAGGGTATGCGTTTTCCCCAAAGGCATTCTCCAGGGTGCGGATCTGCTCTGCCGAGTAACTTGTCCTGGCTTTTTTCGGTTTGACTGAGGAGTCGTCCTCGGTAGGTTTCACCGAAAGTGTAGTCGTGGAATCGGCCTCCAACTGCTTGAGGGGTGTTGGATCTGGAAGACTGGGGGAGGGATAAGGGGAACTACTCGTGCTTCCCGACGACGATCCATACCCACTGCTGCTGTGAGACGATATAGGAGGTTCCGTACTGGACATGTAGGGGGAGCCATTGGTACTTGAAGAATGGCTTCCAGTGTCGCTATGAGATTGATCTAGAGGGGAAACCAGTGGCTCTAGGCATGCTGACTTGATGGACTTCTCATGGACATAGGTGTTAACAAAGTCGTCACGTCCATCTGTTTAAAATATACAATACATATCGCTAAAATTTACGGACATATATTCACATAACATTTAAAATTAAATTACTTGTATTGACTTTATATAAAGCGATGGATTTTTTTCTTAATTTTAAAATTCGTTGCATTGATAGAATTATGTTATGCGTCGACTTACAATTAATCACGTTTTCTCCATCACTTGGAGATTGGTCATGACGTCTGGAGAACAGGGATGTTTGCCAGGGTTGATACAGAGGGTATAAGGAGTGGCTGGGTGCTGGGTGCTGATACAAACACTGAGGTGAATGCTGGGAGCTATCATTTGCTCCGTCTGCTGGATGTTGGTGTCCGTGAGGCTTTGTTATGTGCGCATGCTCAGGGTTTGTCTGTAGATAATCGCCATTATATGCACTAAAGTCTGCCGTATTGGTCTCTTCCATTTGCCTGGTGTAGATGCCATCGGGATACGTATACCGTATGTGACCATATCCATTCTGGAATTAAAAGACAAATTTCACGAATCATGGATAACTGGAGCCATTGAATTAAATGAATCATTGTAACCGAAATGACTAATCTATAAAAGACTACAGCATGGAAAGTTAAACCACGGCACCAGCGTCAGTGTGATAGTTGACAAATGGTCACACATAAACGGCGACCGCCGGCCTCTTATTAAGGTGTTATTCTAATTGGAAATGCTTAAGAAGTAAAAACTTGCATTAACCGTAGCACAATTGCTTAAACACAGTTAGGTTAAAATTAGAGTGATGATAACTGCAATTTATCACCTATGACTTGTCTAGAAGTAATCAAAATACTGTGTTGTCGACATGTTTGATAAACAAAAACATAAAAAATACTGAAAAGTCCAACAGTAAGAGACATACTTACCGTCGAATGAGGTACATTGCTGAAGGACATCTTGATAGACTCTCTGTGTGTATATCTCCAACCTTTCACTGTGTAATTCACAGTTGCTGTATTGACCATGTACCATGCCACGGTATTTTATAACTGCCATTGTCAGGTGTCAAATGTAAACGAGACGATCCTTTCAGCTCAGTTAGAATTTTGACATCAGGAAGTCATCCGATATCACTTCTCTCAAGGTGTCCAATAGGATTGCACTAAATAGCCAAACGAATAAAAACAACCAATCGTGTTTTGCCTTTGGACAGGTGTCACGTGACGCCAGCTTTCATTTGAGATAGTTCTTTCGATTGGATTACACTAATCTATTTCTGTTAATCCTGCCATCAACCCAGTGGATAATCTGATCGTCACCCAGGTCAATCCTGTTCTCTGTCCCACAGAGCCCATGCGGTCGCATGTCATTAAAAGTATCATTAATGCAATTAACACAGAAAAGTTAACGTGAGTCTGTCGTAAAAGATTGGTATAACAGAGATTGGCTTGACTCCAACCACCAGATACGGTTTAAATAATGGCCAAGAACAGGGCCGCTCTCATTGCTTCTCTATTCAACTTCCTTGGATTGTATGTACGGTCCTTAATTGGTCCGTTGATGATCAGTTATCTTCTAGCAATATGGTGGGCAAGTGTGTCAAGTGTTGGAAAGTTCGTTAGTAACTTGCCAGTGATCAGTGATTTCCCAACATCCCATCATTCCTCCACCCGGCAAACAGGTCATGGAATAAGGAGAAAATTCTTGAGTATATGCATCGCGTATCATCAGATAAACATCCATAAGAGAGGTTTATAAAGATGTTCAAACCCATCGGCCACGAGAAATCATCGAGAATTATGTTACAAAACTCAAACAAATAGATGAAAAAGCAAAACTGACGTACAGGACGTTTTAAGTTATGTTCCAGAAGAGTTGTGATACTATCTTGGTTTAGATATTTTCCTCCCCTATGTGCAAGTTCACAAAATGTGTTCACAGTACTACCTATATTTCTGGAGGTATTTCTCGGAAACAGTTTCTGTGTGGCCAAGTCAAAGCGGAGAAGTTTTAGTCCCACTAAAGAAGATAGCCAGTCAATATAGGCTAATTTGCAAACTGTATTCTTTTTTGGTTGGTCACGTTACACTTTTGTCAATTTGTCCAATTTGATTGCGCCACATGGCCATGCGAATTAAATACAACCAGTTGTTTTTTGTCTTTTGATCGGTGTTACGTGACGCCAGTTTGATGTTGAGATGTTTCTGTCTATTGGATTACACCAATCGTTTACCGTTAATCCGGCCATCCACCCAGAGGATAATCCATTTCCCTGCCTGTCAATGCGGTCACATATCACCATAGGTATCATGAATGCTGTTAACATATAAGAGTGATTATCAGTGATAAAGGATTATTATGATAGAGATTAAGAGAGAGACGCGACTCAATGGAACGGTGCACGACTCCAAATATAAGGTACAATACCGGCCAAATAATAGAGAAACAAGCCACCACAGCACCCCTTGTGTCGTATGGACGGTCTCACGTCCGATGAGTGAGTGAGTGAGTGCTTGGGGTTTAACGTCGTACTCTCACGTCCGATGAAGATCAGTCATTTTCTACCCATAAGCTGGGCAAATCTGTGCGTCGCAAGTTGAAAAGTTGGTCAGTAATTTGCCAAAGATCAGTGATTTTCCTCGTGCTCCGGTTTCCTCCACCCATGAAACTGACCATGTTGTAAGTGAAACATTCTTGAGTGTGCATGGCGTTCTACACAAAACAAACTAAATATACATAAGACAAATTCATGTAGATGTTTAAACCCTAAATATACATGAGAGAAAGTCATGAATATGTTCAAACCCTTCGACCACGTGACAGCCATGGATAAAAGTAAAAATTACATTTGAAAACTAAAATAGAAAGCCAATGCTAGCCGCCATCCGATAAACTAGAAATAGAGAGTACCGGGAGTTTTAAGTTATGTGTTTACAAAATGTGTACATGTATTCTTTGTTCACGTGGCCAGATTACACCTGTGTCCGTGTGTGAATAGAATTGCTCTAAACAGCCGCGTGAACTAAAAACAACCAATCGTCTGTTATCTTTTGGTCAGCGTCATATGTGGCCAGTTTGATTTTGAGACAGTTCTTTCTGTTGTCTTAACTTAATCTTTTACCCTTAATCCCCTCATCCACCCAGGGATAATCCACTTCGTCATCCAGGTAAATCCTGTTTTATGTCCGACAGAGTCAATGTGGTCATATATCGCTAAACGCATCATTAATGAAATTAACATAGAAAAGTTAACGTGATAATAATTCATGAAGAATTAGTATAGTAGAGCTTAGGACAGGAACATCGTTACTGGTTCCAACCTCCAGGGACGGTTTCACTAATAACTTTGGGCAGGGAATTTGTATATTCTCCCGCTCTAACTGATATGAGGATATTACTCACTATAGGAATACACGGCACTAGTTTGACTCTTTCAGTGCCTTACTTTGTTGAAGATCAAATATTCCACCAAGATCGTGGTCAAATCTGTGAGTCACAAGTTGAAAAGTTTTTCAGTAACTTGCCAAAGAAAGAATCGTTTACCGGCATTCCAATTCCCTATACCTATCTGACCGTCATCATTTAAGTGAATTATAGCCAGCATATCATAGTTTATCCCTGCATAGGGTGTGTCACACAGTGCACTGTATTTTCTACTCTATTAAACACAGAATAAAGGATTCACACTGGTTGATTTTTTTTTGTGATTTAGCCAAAATGTCATTTCCGTGTATTCAAGTTGACTATAGTTTTACACAAGTCACTCATTCCAGCAAAAATCGGTGGGGAAGATTGGTTTGTAGATTACAAAACCACTCGTGCGTCTTATTATTGTTGTCCACATATAAGTTGCTCATGGACCTTTACATTCGGTAATGAGTCTAGTAATATCTGTTAGCGACTCGGATTTAGACATCTTTCAAATGCAAAAAAAAACACAGAAATGAATTAAGGGTACATAAGATGAAAGGGCACTGAACATTGTGCAAAAAAAAGAGATTTTTTAGAACTTTTGAAACCGAGAATAAAGGCTTTCAAAACATAGGACTTTACGGCGGTCTGTTGGCACTCAGTTGGTATCAGTGAAGTCACATCCATATTTTTGCCTTGAAATAGATAGTTTTAAAGCCCATTCTGAGAAATTTGTTGTGTGCATAGCCCTAACGGTCTATGCGTGGTAAATAAGCAAAACCCTAATGTGGTGTAAACATAGAGTCCAATGTTTTAAATTCAGTTTACTCGGTTGAAAATATTTTAGAAGAACAAATCGAAACATTTTCTTGGACAGTTTTAACCCTCCAGTAAGACCAGAGATCGGATTTCACTGATTAACTGTGACGATTTAGCAGCTGTTACGATCTCGTCTGTTCTCTGATCTTACTCATTATGCTGTAGTTTCATCGTTCACATAGGTCATATGATTTCTTTACTTCTAACTTTTTTTATGATATTTTCTATTATTGCATATACGTGCCAATCATAAATTACACAGGCCTTCTCCAACGTAATATGAGATGTTGACACCACTTAACATAGGGAGGCGACTGTATACGTTGTCATAATCTCGTAAATGTCGAACAAAGTTAAACCTCACTGATTAAGTACTAACGTCTGAATATTCATTTCAGAATGGTCGTATTGGCATGATCCGTCGGTCATTCCCAGTTACCAGTGCTAAATCACTAGTTTTGTTGGAATATGGATTAGAGCATGGCAACACAAATGTTGTTTGATTTATTTATTTATTTATTTATTTCATTGGTGTTTTACGCCGTACTCAAAAATATTTCACTTATACGACGGCGGCCAGCATTGTGGTGAGAGGAAACCGGGCAGACCCCGGGGGAATCCCACGATCATCCGCAGGTTGCTGAAAGACCTTCCCACGTACGGCCGGAGAGGAAGCCAGCATGAACTGGACTTGAACTCACAGCGACCGGATTAGTGAGAGGCTTCTGGGTCATTACGCTGCGATATCCTGCTAACCGACTGAGCCACGGAGGCCCCAAATGTTGTTTGAATTTTTTCGGTGGCCTTGCCAGCTATCATATTCTCCTCGTTGATCTCAGTTTACTGTCTCTGCTGTAGTGTTTTACATTGTCAGACTACAACTGTTTCTGAACTGTATACTAAAGAAATAGTCATATCATCTCTCTGTGGAAGTAGGGAAGGAGACTCAAGTTGATGTGATTTTGAACATTTTAATTGCAGTTAACTAAGCGCGATGTACAAAACAGAGTTCAAGTTTCAAGTACGTATATACACAAAAGGCAACACATATTGATGCAGTAGCACAACTCCAGGTCTAAAAGACAAACTGCTCATTTATCAACTCATCTCAGGGAAAACATTTGTAGGGCAGGGTACTGTTGTTGATATTGTGATGCGCTGTATAGAGAGGCCTGTCCTGAACGTTCTGGAATGGTTGAAGGGAGGTAACCAATAGTAGAAGGGGCGGTCGTCTTCGTCCGAGGATAGTTAGGTCTGGCAGCCGGAACGGCATCAGAGGAAATATTTGTTCGCCGGAACAGTGGTACCGAGGCGTGACTAGGGCACATAGTAGGTGTGTAAGGTGGATACAAACCAGGCAGAGGTCCCAGACTCTGGTACGGAGAAGGTACTGAGTAATTTGCAGGCGTAGAGTACGTGGCGTGTCTTGGATATGGTTTGGTAGGTGCTGAATACCCGGATGACGTGTTGACTGACAGCCCTGTAGGTGCAGCTGTAGATAATTTAGAAGGTGTAGGTGCGGAATGCACGTCCGGATTGTAGACAGGTTCAGCAGCCTGTTTCTTCCTCCAACGAGCTCTCTTATTCTGAAACCAAACCTGTCAACACAAAAATGCAAAGCCAACAAAATCAGAAAAGGAAGCTGCTTAATCATCAGTACAAGTATCTGTATATATGTTGAGCATGTATTAACTCAGTTCATGACTGTAAAGTGGATTTACGATTAAAATCCTTGCCAGGTATATAATCAAGTATAAAAAGATTGGAACTGGTTGCAATGCAACAAAAAATACCATTAAAAATTTACGAAAATGGGTGAATATAACATACCTTAATTTTGCGTTCCGTCACACCCAGCGTTTTAGCAAGCTCCTCCAGTTTATCATAATCAGGGTATGCGTTTTCCCCAAAGGCATTCTCCAGGGTGCGGATCTGTTCTGTCGAGTAACTTGTCCTGGCTTTTTTCGGTTTGACTGAGGAGTCGTCCTCGGTAGGTTTCACCGAAAGTGTAGTCGTGGAATCGGCCTCCAACTGCTTGAGGGGTGTTGGATCTGGAAGACTGGGGGAGGGATAAGGGGAACTACTCGTGCTTCCCGACGACGATCCATACCCACTGCTGCTGTGAGACGATATAGGAGGTTCCGTACTGGACATGTAGGGGGAGCCATTGGTACTTGAAGAATGGCTTCCAGTGTCGCTATGAGCCTGATCTAGAGGGGAAACCAGTGGCTCTAGGCATGTTGGTTCGTCGGACTTCTCATGGACGTAGGTGTTGACAAAGTCGTCACGTCCATCTGTTTAAAAGATACAATGCAATGTCATAAAATGTACGGAAGTATATTCTCACCATAACAGTTAAAATTAAATTACTTGTATTAACTTGATTTAAAGTAATGATACTTTCTCTTCATTATAAAATTCGTTTGATTTCAAATTTATGTTATGCGTCTACTTACAGTTTATCACGCTTTCCCCGTCACTTGGAGATTGGTCATGACATCCGGACAACAGGGATGTTTGCCAGGGTTGGTACAGAGGGTATAAGGAGTGGCTGGGTGCTGGGTGCTGATACAAACACTGAAGTGGATGCTGGGCGCTATCATTTGCTCCGTCTGCTGAGTCTCGGTGTCCGTGAGGTTGTGGCATGTGCGCATGCTCAGGGTTTGTGTATGGGTAATCGCCGTTATATCGATTAAAGTCTGCCGTATTGGTCTCTTCCGTTAGCATTGGCTGAATCCTGTTATGGACGCTATGCGTATACGTATACGGTCTGTGAGCATAACCACTCTGGAATTAAATGACAAATTTGTATCATTGCATCATTGAAACAATTAAATTAAGTGAATCATTGTACCCGAGATGCCTGAAGTAGTATAAAACACTATAGCATGGAAAGTTAAACCAGAACCTCGGCGGCAATGTTACAGTTGGCAAATCCCCCCCCCCCCCCCTCCCACCCCCCGGACAATTCCGCCCTCATGTTAAGGTATTATTCTAGCTCGTCATGTAAATATTTAAACAGTAACAACTTGCGGAACATCTAGTGTAATGGGCAGAATCAGGAAAAAAATTATACAGTTATGCTGATTTATCCGACGTCAGTGGTCTAGAATTACAAAAAATGTGTTGTCTACACGTTTGGTAAAGAAAAACATGAAAATATTACACAGTGACCCGGTTTCGAGGATGCTTAGTGCATTAGCAGAAGACGCACTTACCGTGGAATGCGATACACTATTGGACATCTTTATAGACTCTCTCTCTGTTTGTCTCCAAAATTGTAATTCACAGTTGCTGTGGTGACGATGTACCATGCCTTGGTGTTTTATAACCGTCATTGTCAGGTGTCAAAGATAAGCGAGATGATCCTTTCAGCTCAGTCACAACTTTGACAACAGGAGGTGGTGAGGAATCACCTCTCTCCAGGTGTCCAGTAGGGCTGCGCTAAATCGGCACACGAATAGAAACTAACCAATCGCGTTTTGTCTTTTGACCAGTGTCACGTGACGCCAGTTTGCATTTGAGATATTTCGGTCGATTGGATTACACTAATCTATTGGCGGTAATCCATCCACTCAGAAGATAACCCATTGTCACCCAAGTTAATCCTGTTCTCTGTCCGGCTGAGTCCATGCAATCACATATCTCTAAACGCTACAATAATGCATAAACACAGCAAAGTTTATCGTGATTACCGGTCATAACGAATCATTATGATAGACATACGGCGTAAATCACAAATTAAGTAAGGAAAAAATGTAATAAAGACTGGCAGAGGGACGCGGCTCTGTGGTATGATGGATGACTCCTGCCACCCGGTACTATGTCAGTGCCTACCAAGAACAGGGAATTTGTAGATTCCTTACCCGCATTGTTTTTTCCGGGCATTATTGACAAGAAGCGTTGCACAGCGCTCATTAGGCCGTCACCACGGTCTTCCGTCTGTTGAAGATCATTAATCTTTTACTAACATGGTGTTCGTCTCAAGTTAAAAACTTCGTCAGGAACTCTCCAAACATCAGCGATTTACCGACACTCCGGTTTCATCAACTCATGAAACTGGCCACGGTGTAAGTGGAAACTTTTTGAGTAAGAGAAACACATAAAGATTCAAATTAATTGGCAGAGGGACTGCAATCGATATAAATTGGAAATTACATCTGAAAACTAAAACAAATAGAAAAGCTATACTAGTTGCCACCAGATAAACCATGAGTAAAGGTGGTTGTGAATGTGAGTGAATGCTTACGGTTTTTCGTTGTTTGTTGGCCAGGTTTCACTTCTGTCCATTTAACTAACGGAATTGCGCTAAATGACCACGTGAATTAAAAGCAACCAACTGTCTTTGCAGTGGTGTCACATGATTTTGAGATAGTTCAGTCCATTGGATTATGTCAAACTTTTCCCTTTAATCCGGCCATCCAACCAGAAGATAATCCCATCATCACTCATGTCAATCCTGTTTTCTGTCCGGCAGAGTCAAAGTTAACGTGATTAGCTCTGATAAAGCATTATAATAGGGTTTAGGAGAGGTACGCAGCTTTGTGGTATGGTACACGACTCCAACCACCAGTTACTGTTCAATAACAGCCAAGAACAGAGAATTTGTAGATTTCCACGTTCTCATGGTTTTTGTTTTCTTTTTTTTGGGGGGGGGATTATTAACAATAAGCAACCCACAACCCTCATTGGGTCGAATGCACAGTCTTACATCCGTTGCAGATAACTAATCTAACACGTTTGTATGGCGTGCAAGTCTGTGCATCACAAGTTGAAGAGTTCGTAAATAACCTGCCAAACATCAGTGACTTACCGGCACTCCTGTTTCCTCCACCCGACATATTGGCTATAGTATAAGAAAGAAAATTTTCAGTACGCATGGGGTTTTAAAAAAATGAAATAAATATTCAAGATGTTCAAGCTCATCGGCCGAGGGACGGCCATCGAGAATACTCGGAAATGACATTGATAAACTCAAATACAAACAAGAAAACATACGTTTAAGTTATGTATTATCTTTGTGCAGAACTTTTTCATCCTCATTTGTATGTTTACAAAATGTGTTAACAATGCTACACAGCAATGTCAAAATGGAAGAGTTTCAGGCCATCATAGGTAAATCTGTGTAGGATGTTATTTGTTTGATGTTCAGGTTACATTTCTGTCCGTGTATCCAACAGGATTACTCTAATTGGCCATGTAAAAGACAATCGATTTTTGACCGGTGCCGAGTGACACCAGTTTGCTTTTGACATAGTCAATAGGATTACACTTATGCTTTACCATTAATCCGGCCATCCACACAGTGGATAATCTCTTTGCCACCCAGGTTAATACTTTTCCCTGCCCGTCAGATTCAATGCGGTCACATATCACTAAACGCATCATTCATGCAGTTAAGTGTAGAAAATCAAACGCGATAATCTGTCATTTAATTATGGCGACAAACACTAAGGTGGGAGGAATCCGAGCACGAGGGAAACATACAACCATCCGCAGGGTGTTGGCAGACCTTCATAACGTGCGACCGGAGAGGAATCTAGCATGAGCTGGACTTGAAGTCACAGAGATTGCAGTGGCGAGATGCTACCTGGCCATTGTGCGGCGCTGACACGCTAACAACTAGGCCACGGAAAACCCTAACAGAGATTAGGAGAGGGACATGGCTGCACAACAAACCACGAGGTACGATTTTAATTCTGGACAGGGAATTTAAATTCTCCATCTGTAATTGTTGTAGGTTGGGGTTTTACTGTTGATAAAATGTCATGTCCGATATTACTCGTTCTTCTGCAGCCTCTTGTTTTTCATTTTTCACAAACTTCGTATTAGTGTTTCCTTTACCTTTACATTTTGTTACATTTTCTATTATTGCATATACGTGCCAATAATAAAGTATAGAGGCATTCTCCAACATAATATGAGATGTTAGGACTGTACTCGTTGTCCTAACTTGAAACTCGGAACTCGGATTGGCCAAGAAAGGACGTTACCAATCTTTATGTCACTAGCCATGCTGGAAGAATGATTAAAACATGGTAACATCAACGTTTTTTTTTCTCGGTGTCTTTGGCAACTATCTTAGTCTCGTCGCTGCTCTGGTTTTACTGTCTCTGCTGTAGTGTTTAACATTGTCAGGCTATACTAAAGAAATAGTCATATCATCTCTCTGTGGAGTAGGGGAAAACTATCCATGCTTCAAGTGTACGAACAGACGCAAGTTAATGTGGTTGTGAACATTTTAATTACAGTTTACTAAGCACGATGTACACAACGGAGTTCATGTTTCGTAGGATTCTATATACACAGAAGACTAATCACACCGATGTTGTTATAACAAGTAACACAACCCTAGGTCTATAAGTCAAACTTCTCATTTGTTAACTCATCTCAGGGAAAACATTTGTGGGACGGGGTACTGATGTTGATATCGTGATGCACCGTACAGAGATGCCTGTCCAGAAGGCTCTGAATTCGAAGAAGGGAGGTAACCAATAGTAGAAGAGGCGCTCGTCTTCGTTCGAGGACAGTCCGTTGCCTCCGGAACGGCATCAGAGGAAATTATGGTTTGCTGGAACGTTGGGATCGAGGCGTAGTTAGGGTACATTGCAGGTGTGTAGGATGGAAAGAAACCAGGCAGAGGTCCCAGGCTCTGGTACGGGGAAGGTACTGAGTAATTTGAAGGCGCAGAGTACTTGGCGTGTCTCGAATATGAATGGGTAGGTGCTGAATACCCGGATGGTGTGCTGCCTGACAGCCCTGTAGGTGCAAGTGTAGAAAATTTGGAAATCACAGGTGTCGGTTCGGAATACATGTCCGGATTGTAGACAGGTTCAGCTGCGTTTTTCTTCCTCCAGCGAGCTCTCTTATTCTGAAACCAAACCTGTCAACACAAACAAGACAAAATTATATATAGATACAAAACTTCACCATTAACACAGAGTAAAAACGGGACGGTAACGTCAGTGTGATGGTCACACGTGTAACAGGTGAAATCCGGCCTCTTGTCAATTTACCTCTGTTACCGCTTTGTTCCAACATTTTATACAGGCCTATATGCATATAAAGTAGTAGTAGTACCATGGCTTATGGAGAATAAAGTAAAACAAACATTGCAGTCATGTTAGTTGTCTCTTGCCTAGAAGTTGGGAGTACATGAAGGCTATTAACTCACTAGCCAAATAACACATACCAACTAGCCCCCTCCCCCCCGCAAAAAAAATAAATAAATAAATTAAAAAAATGGTGCAAATGACATACCTTAACTTTACGTTCCGTCACACCCAGTGTTTTAGCAAGCTCCTCCAGCTTGTCATAATCAGGGTATGCGTTTTCCTCAAAGGCATTCTCCAGGGTGCGGATCTGCTCTGCCGAGTAACTTGTCCTGGCTTTTTTCGGTTTGACTGAGGAGTCGTCCTCGGTGGGTTTTGCAGTTAGAACTACCGACGATTCGGCTTCTAACTGCGTGAGAGGAGCTGGATCTGAAAGACTTGGAGAGGGATAAGGGGAGCTGGTTGTGCTTCCTGAGGACGACCCATACCCACTGCTACTGTGAGAGGATCTGGAAGGCTCTACACTGGACATGTAGGGGGAGCCACTGGTACTTGAAGAATGGCTTCCTGTCTCACTGTGAGCATCTAGGGGGGAAACCAGTGGTTCTACGCATGTTGGTTCAAGAGATTTCTCGTATACATTTGTGTTAAATGCGTCATCTCGTGCATCTGTTGAAAACAGATGAAAAATCAATTTAACGTTCAACAGTTAAAAAGAGTTTGAGTTGGTTTAATCGAAAGATGTAAGATAACGTTTTTAAAAAATAAATATACCAAGCAGAACTAAATATTGTGCTGCTATAAAATTATGTTTTTCAAAATTAATACTCATAGTAGAACTAAATGTGTTGACTTACAATTCATCGTGGTTTGTTCTGCACAGGTCCTCTGTGTTGTGCCCTGGAAACCGGACAACCGAGAAGCTTGCCAGGGGTGGTACACCGGATATAGGAGGCGTTCTTTCGCTGCATACCCATACGAACATTGAGACGAAAATTGAGTGCCACCATTTTGCTGATGTGAATATGACCTAGACTCTCCACCTATCGCCTGCCGGTCTCCATGTGGAAAGTGCTCATGCTGAGTGCTGCTCTGTTGATGTCCCCGGTAATACTGACTAAGTTCTACCGTGCTGTTTTCTTCTGTGTGCAAAGCGTGGGGCAGGCTCCTAATGCTATGGGTGTGTCCGTAATCAGCCTGGAATTAAAAGACAGATATGATTGTTCTACACCTTGAAACGTTGGAGTATATAAAGTAAATGACTCAAAGGAAAACATATCAGGGAAACCTCAGAGTAAACGCAAAAGTATAATTCATTTTCATAGCCGTGGCGACCTTTTTTCTACCGCCGTGTTTAAAGTCTGCTTTTCTTTTCTTTTAAAGGGATTAAGCTATAAAATGTCAACAAAACTAGATTACTAGAAGTTGTAGATGCACTTACCGTTGCAATCGGTGTGTGGTTGAAGGACATCTTGATAGACTCTCTCTGTGTATATCTCTGAACTTTCACTGTGTAATTCTTAGTTGCTATCATGAGCATGTACGATGCCTTGGTGTTTTATAACTGCCATTGTCAGGTGTCAAAGACAAACGAGACGATCCTTTCAGCTCAGTCACAACTTCAACAACAGGAGGTGGTTAGGTTTCACTTCTCACCATGTGTTCAATAGGAAAGCGCTAAATTGCCACACCAATGAAAAAACAACCAATGGTGTTTTGTCTTTTGACCGGTGTCTCGTGACGCTAGTTTGCATCTGAGATAGTTCTGTCTATTGGATTACACTAATCTCTTACCGTTAATCTGGCCATCCACTCAGAAGATAATCCCATTGTCATCCGGCTTAATCCTGTTCTCTCTCCGGCAGAGTTAATGCGGTCGCATATTACAAATAATATCAATATCATTCAAGCAGGTTAAGATTATTGTCCGTAATAAGATATCAACTAAGTTTTAATAGCGAAACAGTTTTTGCTAGAAGTTTAGTTTACCTTTGCAATTAATTTGATGGGATCAGATTTTTATAAAAAACTTAAAATAAAAAATGTAAAACTAAAAAAACGTAAATCTAATGTCAGTCGTAATGAGTGGTAAATCTTCAAAAAAGGAAAATCTTTATTGCTTGTAAAATAACTGTTACATTCTCAGTTAATGAGCGTTTATTCACAAGCGGAAATCGTTTTCAGATGTTAGGACATGTTTTAATTTTCAATAGTATCACGTTGGATCCCTCACGTGAACGACGCGGTTGATCGGACACATTGGACATTATATACCGTCAGTTATGTGACGTGCCGTTCTTCTATTATTTGAGATGACCTGTTTAAAGGCTGTTAACATATGTACCCAGTGTTAATCGTCGTTAATTAGAATTATTGACTAAACGGGCTGTTTCGTTCACCTCTTGTAACAAAGGCTTGATGAACATTTATGTTGAAGAGCTGCAGAGGCAGCCCCTTAAATTTGTTAATTGGTAAAGTACTTGAGGAAGGTAAAGAGGCTAAAACAACTCTATATAGGTCAGTAATAGATTTTTTTGTCATTTTTTCGGCATACATGTCAGCATGCCAGGCATTGTCAATTTACATAATGAATACCTGGTTACATCCCCAGGCAAACGAGTCCTAAGTCTGCGCGATGTCACTTCTAACACCAAACTGTTCATATCCGAGGCCCTAAATGTAGTAAATTCATTATCATTTAAACTATGGCAAACTGAGTGGTTGTTTATCAATCACTTAACCATTTTGTTAAAATTACCTGCCACCACTTTCCCTTTTCTAGCAGAAAAACAGAAATCATGTGTTTCCGACTTCGGTCAGAACATCTCCCAGTTAACGGCTACGTAACAAGATTCAAGGTAAGAGATTCAGATCTGTGTAATGTTTGTCAGGCTGTGGAGACCATCCGTCATATTTTACTCGTGTGTCCGCAGTACACGACTCAAAGACAAACATTACGTTCTGACCTTGTAGGCTTTGGAATTGCTAACTCAGCTCTGAGAACTTTCTCCACCGAAAAATGCAGTTTCAGTTTTTATAGCCGACCATTGTTGACTAGAACAGCTTTAATCCCTGAAACACATCTTATTGGCTTAGCTCAAATCATTACATGGAATGGAGTTGCCATGTAAACTGATTTAGGTATGTATGTATTTACATCCCTTGACGACAGACGTCTTTCTTTTTACCAAATTACTGGGCGTTAAGGTCATACTGTTTCCCGAGAACAAGTGTAAATGTTATTACTAGTTCATTTGCAAAAGATAATATATTACGTATTTTACTGCAGTAGGCCAGTATGAGAGTTTCGAGTTTGAACTGTTTTGTCCCACTGTTTTGATTAGTGTTTTACGCCATACTAAAGAATATTTCACTTATATCACGGTGGGAGGAGTCCGGACAGAGCCCTGAGGAAACCCGCGACCAGGTTGCTGAAAACCCATCCCACGCATGACCGAAGAGGAATCTAGCGAGAGCTCGACCAACTGACAGTGACCGCATTGGTGAGAGGCTCCCAAAAAACGTCTTTACAGTAATCATTTCTAAATATACTGTAGTCCAAAATTTGACATCTGAAGGTAGAATTTTGCTCTCGAGACCTCATTTGGTCGCCTATAGTTCTGAACAAAATCGTCATTGAACCCTTGTTTTTGTCAAAGGAAGGTCTTCTCATGTTCTCCTGCCTCCGATTACCAGGAACAATTCAGGCCCAAGTCATTTAACAAATGCCGAATGATGTATCGGTGTGTTAAAAATCTAGTTAATTCTATCTTGCGGCCATCAGTAACCATGTGACATGCAGTATACCAGTTTTATTTTTATCTGGGGAACTTATCATTTCTAACCAGTATTTCAAAACTTAAAAGAATCTTTTTGCAAAGCACACTTATTCTTCTAACTTCAATGTTCACAATATCATATTTGTGCAGTATTTGAACTCCAAAAACTCATTTACAAATTTTGGTACGCAAACGTTACATATCAGCTGATGATCTTACAAAATCACCTGCTTCAGAGTAATGATGAAGTATAGGCAATACATTTTTGTGGAAATGGTTCAGGTAAAGTTTTTGTTTCAGATCAATAAATTAATACAACTATTTCTGCATGATTTTCTTCTTATCTTACAGTGGATATTGCGCTAGCAAAGGATCCATCAACTGCGAAAGTGATGCTCAGAAAGAATAAATAATAAATTGCTTACAATTTGTAACTCTTTGTAAGCAAATGTAAAATGTTTTAGAAACAGTAACTGGACATATCAGTTTCCAAGGCATTTCATATTTCATCCTACTTACATATATATGATTCTCTGGTACACTGAAGAGATGGAATCGAGGGAAATTATAAATGTTCGTCTCTTAGAACAATTGTCAAAAGGCTAAAAATCTATTTATTGGAAGGATCAAAATGTTACTTCTAATAATAAGATATGTTTTGGTTAAATTCGCAATCAGCCAATGTTAAGGTGCTTGCGTAAGTCGATATTCCAATATCTTTCACTGATTATAAACCCGAAGGTGAAATCTAAACGTAAAGGTTAATACAAAGATTTACAATAATTGCAACGTCAACTATGGGCAATCGCTATGGAAGAATACTTTAATTATGAAAGAATAATTTTATAAGTTATTCAATATTAAACACCAGAAAAGATGTATTAAAATAGTACTGCCTTGTTCAAAAGGGTCATACAATAAGAGTAAATGTGAAATTGCACAGTTATAGTTCTGAAATAGGCTACTACGATGTATTTTCGTTCGATCTTCGCAACGTAAACTGATCATATTTTCAAAACAAATTTATCGTGGACGGATAGCTATCACAGAAATAAAGTAGAGATTTCACACCTTGGAATCAGTCTTGGTTTTCCGCTATTTGATCGTTGAGCTGGTTTGCACCGTCTTTGTTGGTATGCAAATTTATTGACCACTGGAAACACAAGGAATAATTTCAATAATCAATTTGTGGAAGAAAAAACAGACTTGCATCTCTTTGGGTCTATCAAATTTATGGAGGAATCAAAGGTTCAATGACTTTCCCACGTGAACGAAATGCCACATTTCTTATTCGACCGGGAACGGTTGAATGAATACAATTGCCTCATGAGCACAGGATTAATAGCATGTTTTAACGTTTGATTTTTATCATTATAGTGTGTTAATACTTTGAGCAAAATATATTATACATAGACAGCATTTTCTCACTCCCACCGGAAGGCATTTGGCATCATACTGTGTCACACACATTATATAGTTCATAATACTCAATGATGATGTACACATTTACAAAACAGTACTTCCTGTTCAAAAGCATGTCTTAGGTTGCACACCTGAGATTTGCAGTTATATACTTTCCTGTTTAACTGTTCCAGCAGTAATGACTACACTCGCCGCTTATAAGTAAACCTTGTGTATGGACGTAATAATATTTTTTATTTGTTTTGGATTTTACGCGATATGTAAGAATATTTTTTTCGGTGGTCGCGTTCGTGAGTTGAAACCGGCCCGGATAGCACAGTTGGTAGAGCGTCCGCTTCGGGAGCGGTAGATCCAGATCAGTCCTGGGTCGAGTCACACCTAAAAAGAGGAAGTTGTAACTTCCTCGCTTGGCGTTCAGCATGAAGGGTATAGTGCAACGACTGGTTAACCCGTATCAGTATAATGGAGGGGGCGCCTCACCTGCCTTCGGTAAGTCGTCTCAATGAAGCAGCACTAGATAAAAGAGCGGTGGAAATCCGTCCTGCAAACAAGGAGGCACATTACATACACCCTCAAGAGACCTTCGCCGTCTTATGACTAAAAAATTGTTGAGTACGTTGAGAACCTCAAGCACTCACTCACTCACTCGTGAGTTGAAGAAAACTGAAAGAGACAGGAGACGCTAATATATCTGACAAACCTAATAACTTAAAGCGGCGCTCGAGAGGGCGGGAACTGGATTTGAGCACAGTCGGATTGGTCAAGAGCCGATGGATGGCGAAGAGAACAAGCCTTTAACCTAATGAGCATTTTATGGCCACTACATGATAATTAGTTTTATTTGCTGCAATTATATACATAGAAACTTGGATTTTACAAGTGCTGCATGGAGTATTATACATAACAAGTGTCCAAAGTATATAACAACTTTGGCATGAACTTCACACCCACTTTCTGCTACGCTGAGATCACTTGTGCATTTTGGTTGTTGATTGTGCTACTCGAACAAGCTCCTTCTTCGTAATCCATTGACAAGGCATCAAGATCTACATTCCTTACCATGTCATTTTGAAGGTAGCGCAACCCCTGGTTAGTGTTTCGACAGAACGCAACCAGCCGGCCCCAGACACTGCCACATGTCATTGCTAACTCGTCACACTGGATCAACGCGTAGAAGTCTAAGAGGTTTGTAACGAGGTTATCACTCAATGTCTCTCCCGCTGAGGTTGACGTGTCGTCGCCGTCTATATAACGCTGAGAGCCGGAAACTGTGAAGACGTTGCTAGGAAACCTTTGCCGGGTCTGCCTCACGAGATCTTGATCTGCTGTACTTAACAAAATCCTGGTATTTTTGGAATGTGAAACTTTATCCAGAAACTTCCATATAGTGTAACCCTGGTTATGTTTTTGATCTGTCTCACTAGCAATAACACAGACAAGATTTGTAGATAAGTTGGATTTAAAGTGATTGCTGTACTTCAACACAGTGTGCTTGAACTTTGGCTGAGGTTCAAAAAGGTTAAGAAAAGTTTGATAGTACGTTCCGGAAGCAGTATTGCCTCGTAGTTTTCCTGCGTAACGTGGATTTTGGTACAGCGAATTCCAGTAATATTTATGCAGCTTAATATACACGACTTCTTCTTGGAATTCCAAATCTAAATCCATTGTCTTCAGTTTGCTGCCAAATTCATCATTAAACATATAATTGTAATAATTACAAGAGGCGAATCCCAATGCACTGGGATTAACAATCCAGTTAAACTTCACTGGTTTTAAAAGCTGATGTAAAGGGGCCGGCTTTGTAAATATAATCCCAAATTTTCTGGTAGATAAAACTGAAAGTATGTAGGTTGATATTATGCCGTCAAGCCGTAATGGTAGCTCCCCGCAGCTCTGTCCATAATCACAGACGTATATAATCCATCTATCACGATGGTACCCTAACAGCACATGAGAAATGTACGCAATGAAAGAGTAACTTCCCCTGTTGCATAAAGGTGGCGCGGGTGTAAGGAGTCGGAAATACAGCCCAGTGACAAGGAGACTAGCGACAAAACAGTTCACGGCCACAAATATCTGAAAAGAAATGAGAATTTGTTAATTCAGATGACAAAGCATAGCGATCTGATTACATGTTGTTGTTGTATTCTACACATCTATAAGCCAAGAACATTACTTAAGTCTACATGAGTTAAGTGTCACGTACATAAACTCATTGTTATTGAATGTGTATTTTACTTCAGAAACAAGTAACATACACATGATCAAATCCAGAATTATGAGAGCTTTCGTTATGAAGTTTTATGATGGTGAAATTAGCACGGTGAGATGGCACTTTGAAAGAATGAATGGATGAATGAATGCTGTTGGGTTTACCTCGCCTTGACAGTATGTCAGCCATGTCTAAGCCAGAACATCTCTGAGCCAGGAAGCAGCCTTATGAAAAGAGGGATAACTTATCTGTGACCTGCCTATAGGCCTATAAAACAATTATGTTGACCGCAAGGTTATTTATCCGCTTATCCCAGCGGTAGCTCCTGGGTCAATCCTGGGTCGAGTCACACCTAAGACATTAAAAAGAGGAAGTTGTGACTTCCTCGCTTGGTGTTCAGCGTGAAGGGGATAGTGCAACGACTGGTTGACCCGTATCAGTATAATGGCTCGGGCGGGGCAGCTTACTTGTCTTCGGTAAGTCGTCTCAGTGAAGTAGCACTAGATAAAAGAGCGGTGGAAATCCGCCCTGCAACAAGGAGGCACATTACATGGACTCCTTCGTCGTCATATGACTGAAAAAATGCTAAGTAAGACATTAAACCCCAAGCACTCACTCACTCGCAAGGTTATTTGGCATGAAATTATGTCTAAAGCAGTGTTATGTATGACATTCAACGTGTAAGATATATAAAACTGGGTTCTCCTGTTGTACGTGGAAAGGTCTTTCAGCAACCTGTGGATGGTCGTGGATTCCCCCCGGACAGGTTTCCTCCCACCGTATTGCTGGCCGCCATCGAATAAATGAAATATTCTTGAGTACTGCATAAAACACAAATCAAATAAATAAATAAATAAATAAACGTAAAACTGGGAACTTGGCAAAACGTGAAAATCGCACACAACGTATGCATATCCGAGGGGTTTCCTTTGTGAGATTCTGCGCAACGGTCTGTTAATTTAAGAACTACTATAGGTTCTCTGTTTAGGGTTTATTACCGCTTTTAAAATGATTAGGGTCGTTACAGGTACGCCCACATTATGATCAGATCATTTAAAACCTTGTCTCTAGTCCAGTTATTCGTGTGCAATAACATTTGGTCACAAACAAGATAACATCAAAGTGATTTCAAAGAAAGTATATGTGAGGATTACGCTGTGCCCTCATCAGATAAGTTACACACCCCGAAAGTGGGTACAAGTGACAGATGGTGTACTTTTTTGTTTATATCAGCTATGTATATCTACAGCTTAAGACCCCAAAAACATGATTAAATATGTGAAAGATTGTCAACATTGTCAGGAAAGAAAACGCCTGAACAGCTTCATATCGTGTCACAAAAAATCTAGGATAATGATTCCATTCTTTGTACACTCACCTTTCTCTGCATGGACCATAGAAACTTCTGTATAACCCCATATAACTACATTTGTATGTAGGCCTACAAGTCTGCGCGGATTCGGAGATATTGGGATAACTCTAGTACAATATTTGATACTCTAACTTCCTATCCAAGGCTAATAAACCAAAACTATATATTTACTCAACGAAAGTATTTTAGTTTATACAAATATTTTCTTCGTAAAAATGCATTTTCTGAGTTTCTGAGTTTCTTAACACTTACTAACTTAAACAAAAAAATCCAACAATACCGGGAGAGAAAATGAGGTGAACCTATCTGTTATTATCTCCCTTTTCTACTGTCATCTTGAATCACTTTTGGCCAGTGAGCTACGTCCCTGTATTGGGGTCGGCGTGTTTTCCGCAGCGTTATGGAATGTGACCTAGAAAGGTCGAGTTGTAAGTTGTCTGTAGGCCTACAGCTACCAACACCTGTTTGTATGGTATATCCATATATATGTTATATACTTAGACACACCTATACGTGGATGTATCAAACCTGCATGTGTAGTCCATGCTATATATATATATATATATATATATATATATATATATATATATATATATATATATGTGTGTATGTGTGTGTGTGTGTGTGTGTGTGTGTGTGTGTGTGTGTGTAGCATATATATATATATATATATATATATATATATATATATATATATATATATATATTTATTAGCTAATACAGCTTATAAATACATAAAATGGATAGGCTGTGTTCTGCTTGATTTAAATGACATTTGAACAGGTTAAAATTTAAGCCAGCAGTGACATTGAATCACAAGGTCATAATGAACACGTGCACACCTTTAGGTAGGCCTATGATTCGAGTTTGTTTAGTGGGTCATGACTTTGTATGTGGAGCGCTGGACCTACAAACTAACAGTTCCGTGATCAGTACATTACCTTTTGTTTGGTAGTCATCGCTGTTAGTGCTACCATTTGACCAACCGCCCGGCCTGTAACATGCTCATAGGAGACAAGAATGAAGCTGTAGCAGGTGGGTAGCCTGCACAGGTATCCTGTTCAAATTTAGAACTACGAGCATGCTCTGTCCTCCTTCTCCTGCGGCCACGGAGAGAAATAACGAAGTGTAAACTCTGTTGTGCAGCTATGCTGAACCAAGGGACAATACCCTTGCTAGACAAGTGTTTACAGGGTCTTGCAGCTCTGAAATGGTAACATGTTTTCCTAGTACCGATTTATTTATTGGATTGATACTTTACCCAGCTCCCAAGAATATTTCACGTATACCAGCATTATAATATTTTTACGTATAGCCAGCATTATGATGAGAGGAAAAGCCACGATCATCCGCAGGTTGTTGTCAGGCCTTCCCACGTAAGATCGCAGAGGAAGCCAGCATGAGCTGTTTCCCAGTAGACTTGCATTGTACGATGGGAACGCGGCTAGCATTCACGAAGAGGCTCTCAACTAGGACGGGCGCTAATAGTTGTCGCGGAACTGATCCGCATTTCAACCCACAAATGTGGTAACGAGGACAGAAAACACATTACATCCACAACGCTTCAGGTAGCCTAGTATAGTAGTAAAATGGTGGAATCGCTTCAGTGTATACCAGAGCATAGAAACTTTAAGTAATACTTTGATTTAAAAACAAAACAACAAAAAACAGGTCTACAAAGTATTTTGAAGGCAGGCCGAATCCCCATTCAACAATAACACCAATCTGGTGAAGAGGATATTGCTGACACATATCTTTGTCATCTCTATAGGCTTACTATACATTAAGTCTACTGACTTTTCTCTGTCAAGTGTCTTTATATTATCCTATCTTTAAGTTCATTTTAAATTTGGGAGATTGTGATGATAATTGGGAATTTAGCCGTTGGTTCTGTTGAAATAGCTAATGTAGATATGTAGATGTAAATGACTGACCTAGTCATCAGGTCACCGCTGGATCGAAGCAGCCAGTTACGTAAGGTTTGTCTGCTTTTGTCAGATCTGGCGCGGCTTATGTTATCGATTGCATTATTACAAGAGCCGTACTGGCGCCCATAGATGCCCTGAGGCTGCTGTTACTGCAAGTCTGGCTAACAACCAAGCCCTGAACTCAACACATAGAAGTCAACAGAATAAAAAGCACATATGTTGCCAGAAATTGATTAGGTATACAAGCTGAAGATAGCTGATGATTCACATTTTCGAACTATCCAAAAGGATACCGTAAACGTAATATATACTCCCGAATATTTCACTTATACTACGGCGGTTATGGCATTATGGTGGGAGGAAATGGGAGCTATTGTTTACCGTCAAATTGTATGGACAGACCACTGTGTTACTTGGTTGACACTTTTATACATAAATAAATTTAAATACAACAACTCATTGCACTTGAATTTACCGTTTGACCATGCAAACCATACACGCTATGCGGAATCATCACCGGACCACACAAAGGACGCACATGTACACCTTAGACAAGAACATTCCAGACTTGTTCTCCCACATACGTGATTGAATTGCACAGCTATTATTGGACGTGGTCGCAAAAGAACGGGACAAAATACCTCTCGATTGGGCGATTATGGCTTAACGCTACGTCGACAATATTTCAGCCCTAGATACCGTGTGACATCGTCTACTATATTGCTACAAAACTCTTGTTTACATTTGTTTCGCCCTATCCGACACTGTGGACAGGCTGATGGAATATATCATTTTAAAAAACACAAGATGTGTACCACTGAATTGCGACAAGATTGCATCGGTACAATAATACTATTTGTACCTTGCATGCATAATCATACTCTTGAAATGTAAACCAAATCGTGTAAAACTGGCACATATTGCTTGCATCGTGTGCAAACAGTACACATTTGTTTTATGAGACTAGTTAAGATATTATATAACATTAAAATTTATCACAGTTATAACACAATATTTTGCCCAAAACAGGCTGCATCCGTCAGAATGGACGTTATATTATAAGACGGGGAAGTGCAAGAAACTCAAGAGGCGAAACTAACTATAGCTGTAAGTCACAAGTGATGACACACCCGTAAGATCACTTCTTTTTCAGTTTGTCCTCTTCCACAGGACAATAAGCATGTGTCTTATAAAAAAATGAAAGCATGCACTAAAGCGATGTAGGCTATATAGGTCATAAAATCGAAAAATGGTAATTTACTTAAAAATCCTTGTAAATATCTTTTTGTTATCGTTAGACACTGTAGAATGGGGGGAAATCACTGAACCACAAATGCAATTTTCTGAGAGAAAAAACCTGGGGCACACAATTATGCACCAGTCAATCAAATAAATATATAGCAGTTGGAACTTTCAGCCTTGTAACACGCTACGCATAAAATGTTAATGTTAATGATAGACGACCACATGTACTCTCAAGTAGGATTTATGTATGATTTCGCTATAACTTACACATTACCATATACCATATCTTAACAACCCATTCTAATCGATGATAACACTTATTTAATGCACGACGACTTATATCTTTTCACTCACACAAAAGTATGTTTCCAAAGAAAAAAAAATAAGAGAACGACGAAGATTAGAACTCGTCCTATGTGCTATGTGTTTTTCGCGGTGACCTCTTTTGTTCACTGTACCGTGGATGATTCCTGCATGGGAGACTATGGTAGAAATACGGATTTTAAACTTGCAAAACTATGACAAACTGATCGCATTGTAAAGTTTACATTTCACATTTGAAGACAAACGTTAACTAAAACAAAAGTTTGACATCATGTAGAAAAACATATAGGGAAGTTTCAGTAAAAATATTTTTATGGTTAACATCCCTCTTCATAAGGTAAATTAAAAACACAGTGCCTCGGTTGATAGCAAAATTGTTGCTTTTGATCGAGAGTGCATTTTTGACGGGTTAGTATTTATTAACTATCTCTTTTACGGCCATATAATGTTCATGGGTTGTTCGACCAAGGCTTATTCTTCTGATTCGGTAATTTACAGAATTGTGCTGGGATTTTGAAATTAGCCCGTTGTTATCATTTATCCTTTCTTGTCGGAAAATATTGGGATAGGCGTTTGCTGAAAATGACAAAACAAAAGGCTCAAGATAAAATGGGTATAGGCCTACTGCTGCCTGTAATGTACTGGCAAAACTGGCAAACTCAGGCTTTATAGGAAATTACTAATTAATAATAGTTAATAAACTAGTAGGGATGATGCCTCAGACATTCGACATCTATTTTACCATAAGAACAAATCTCTTTAATACAGCAGATGTTTTATTTCTTAAACATAATGTGTACAAAGTGGATTGTGTCCATTTTCATTTTTACTTTCAGCGAAGTTTCTATACCCTTTTCTCAAATGTCAAGTCACTGTCATTCACATCCACATTAAGTAACATGACAAGCCGCCATGTTTGCGACTGTCGCCTCCCTTTTAGTTTACAGCACAACGGGCCATTTGGCTAAAGATTACATTTCTGTTCACCACACTTATATACACTATGTACTTGTTGAGAATATATCAATCTTTATGATGCACACAGGTTTCACTTGTATCACGAAAACCCACATAGTGGTTTGTTCTCATCGCTACAGCCTCCAGTCAGAGAACTGGGCCATCATGGAGTCCATATGTGTATCAGGAAATGTAGAATAATTTCTGTGATCTGAAATGAAAAATCATTGCAGTTGCATTGTAAGAAACCTTTGGAACTCATTCATAGTAAGCTACCTACGTCAGAAGCATCACAGTGTATTATGCGGTGTAGTTTGTAGGATGATACTTTCCCGTCTTTAAAATGAAGTGTATATCTAATTGTACAATGACTTCTACCAAATAATGCAAAAAACAACAACAACAAAAAAACAATAAAATAAGATATAAGAAAAATGAAAAGGAAAAGACAGTAACTTACAATTACTTCTAAGGATCACACTTGTTCCGTCGTTTTGTGTTGTGAATTTTTTACTCCATTTGGCGTCGTTTACGTATACCTCTCGAACTTTGATTTTGTTACAACCACCTCTACGCCATAGTTCCTTGAAAACCCAGAGCCTGCGGTTGTCCAGCGACCACCACCTGTTATAGCGATAAACCACTTCCATAAGTGGGATATATCTTTTCTTTATGCGTCGTTGTAATAGGTCATCCAAAGTTTCAGTCAGAGGAGTTCCATCGCCAAAGTATCGTGATATACTGCTGTGGGTAAACCTTATGTCTCGCGGCAGCAAGAAAATAATGTCATCCGCCATGTTGCCTCGCCGATGACTGAAACTACTCTGTGAAGAGTCACTTGACAATAGTGTATGTCTTGACCTACTTTCAGTTTGAACTAGACCGGCCTTCACGTATCGGCATGCCAGACAGTCACAGTCTATGGTTTTTATTTTTAGATGGTATATGCTACAGACTGGATACTATACTGTAGGCAGTATGAATATGCTACGGATTGCTATCGTCTACGGTCCTATTCGATATATATGTAACAACACTGATATCACATGTACATTCATGTACATACATGTGTCCAGTACACATGTATGGGTCTATCCTGTAGGTCTAAAGTGTCACACACAAAAAACTATAATATACACATTAGAAAACAAACAAATCTCGTGTAATAATAATGATTTTACTTTTAATCACTCGCACAACGCATGGGTAAGATGACATTTAATTTCAGAATTACTCCCCATACGAGTCTAAAGACAGATTTACAACCTTGAACCGTGCAAGTCTGCAACCCGTAACTTTAAGAGTCAAATTCCATTAAAAAAAGTAACACAGTAATAACAAAACAAGAGTGAAACAAAAGAAAACAATTAGGTGTTTTAACAGTTTCAGTAGTACTTCCGTTTATACTCAAGATAAAAATATTCTGTCGTTTGTCTGCATGTGGATGTCACCTAAATCATTGGCTCTGCCATTGTGTCCGCCTCCACCAATCCCCTATACCGCTCCGCCAATCACCAGTTTATACTCCTCCACCAATCCCCTATACCGCTCCTCCAATCACCAGGGTATACTCCTCCACCAATCCCCTATACCGCTCCGCCAATCACCAGGGTATACTTTTCCACCAATCCCCAATACCGCTCCGCCAATCACCAGGGTATACTTCCCCCATCAATCCCCCATACCGCTCCGCCAATCACCAAGGTATACTCCTCCACCAATCCCCTATACCCCTCCACCAATCACCAGGGTATACTCCTCCACCAATCCTCCTATGAACACAATCCCCTATACCCCTCCGCCTATCACCAGGGTATACTCCTCCACCAATCCCCTATACCGCTCCGCCAATCACCAAGGTATACTCCTCCACTAATCCCCTATACCGCTCCGCCAATCACCAGGGTATACTCCTCCACCAATTCCCTATGCCCCTCCGCCTATCACCAGGGTATACTCCTCCACCAATCCCCTATACCGCTACGCCAATCACCAGGGTATACTCCTCCGCCATACCATACCTTTCCGCCAGTTTATACACCTCCACCAATGTACATCCAACGCAGCCAAGTGCCCACTGCAAAATTTGCATGGCTTTGTGTTGCCCGTAAAAAAAAAATCAACAAGCATTTGACATTATACGCGTTTCTTCAAAATCCCACAAGGCTTTTCCGGAAGGGTTTTATCGGACAAAATCTTCACAGACGTATAGCAATGATCTTTATTTAGTTGTTGAAAGCTTATTCTTTGGTAGAATGACCTTCAAGAGATAATGAGATAGGAGGGGAACAACTTACTGTGTTTTGATAGTGTTATTAAATTTGCAATTAAAAAACAAAACCTTCGCCCCGGGCTCTGCCCGGTTTCCTCCCACCATAATGCTGGCCGCCATCGTATAAGTGAAATATTCTTGAATACGACGTAAAAACACCATTCAAATAAGTAATTAACGTCGTCCAAGTAACCTGCACTCATGCGCGATACAGCCCTCTTAAGGCGTTAAGGCGTATCTGTATATATCTGTTTTGAGGCTTTTGAAATGATTATTGACGCCTTAAGAGGGCTGTATCGCGCATGAGTGCAGGTTACTTGGACGATATTTTAAGACAACGTGTGTGTGTGTGTGTGTGTTTTCTTTGGGGTTTTTTTTCATTTAAAATTTAATAACACTTCTTCCTTAGGAGGCTCTACTTACGTAATATATATACCTAACAACAAGCGAAGTGGGCGGAGAACGCCAGTGACGTCATTAACTGTAGCTTCATAAAGGGCTACCATGATTATATAGATCACAAAGATTACTGTTCGGGTGGCATAGGGTCACCAAGTAATGTCCTCAGCTATGAAGGCCCTCATGTAGACTGTAATCAAAGTTAGTATCAAGCCTTGACATCACACAAACAAACAAGTTCATTTCAATACAAACGATTACGATACAGATCGCTACAGATATAGTCTGCTATACCTGCTTGTTCCGTAGTTTCTGGTCCTAAATTTTTTGGAATTCATTACCCTTAGGCACTGAATCAACTTTAATAAACTCTGTCAAAAAAGAAACGCAACCCCCGTATTTTAGAGATTTTAATATTTAGTTTTAGGACGGCACAACTCTTTTCTTATTGAAGACAGAAGTCAGAAATTTGGCAGAACAATAATCAAGATGGTCATGTTTAAAACTGTCTTTTCAAAAGTCATCTCACAGACACCAGTTGCTCACCAGGGGGAGTCTTTCTCAGTATCTCGTATGACCACCACGAGCTGCAATCAGTGCACGGCATCTCCTTGGACAAGAACGGATAAGACGCCGGATTCTCTCCTGGGGAATGGCCCTCCACTCCTCCTGTAACGCAACGGCGAGCTGTTGAAGCGTCTGTGGCGGTGGCTGACGTTGACGCACGTGTCGATCCAGAGTATCCCACAGGTGTTCAATAGGGTTGAGGTCTGGTGATTTAGAGGGCCACGGCAAGACATTGACGTTGGAATCCTGCAGAAAGTTCATTGTTGAACGTGCAGTATGAGGCTTGGCGTTGTCCTGTTGAAAAAGCTGTGTCTGTCGGTCAATAATCGGGAGAAGGTGAGGCTGTAACACGTGGTTGATGTAACGTTGGGCTGTCAGGTTCCCTGGAACGATCACCAAGTCTGATTTCTGGTTGTACGAGATGGCTCCCCAAACCATAACACTGCCTCCGCAAAATCTGTCCACCTGCCGGACGCAGATGGGCGCAAAGCGTTCATGACGCCTCCTATACACACGCTGTCTTCCGTCGTGACGTGTCAAAAGAAAACGGGATTCATCAGAAAACCAGATGCGCCTCCAGTTTTGTAAAGTCCATATCCTTATGTTGTTGCACCACCTGAGTCGTAGGCGTCGATGTAAGGGGCGTAGTACAGGTCCAATAACTGGTCTACAGGCACGTAAACCCGCTTCTTTCAGACGGTTCCTAATCATTTGAGCCGACACTCTCCTCAAACCTGGTATTTGTGTGGTAGTCACGGTTGGTTGGGCATGCCAATTACGCAGGTGAAGGATCCGGATGTACCGATCTTGAAGTGGGGTCGTGATTCTTGGCCTTCCACTTCTCGGGCGATCGTTGGTCGAATTAAAGTTGTTGTAACGGCTCCAAAGTCGGGATATCGTTGTTTTGTGAACATTTAGGTGTCGTGCAATAGTACCAAAACTTTATCCGGCTTGAAGACGACCAATGGCGATATTTCGGTCGGCAGCACTCAGTCGCGGCATTTTACCGACTGCCTTTCGTCGACGAATGAATGAATAAAATACGAAAGCACATGGGCTTTTATACACCCCCACACTATAACTGCCATTGACACGATTTGCATGTGAATGGTTCTGTGTGCGACGTCAACAGGGTCAGTCCATGCGTTGTGACGCCATAAGCAATAAAATACACTTAAGAGAGAAAAGGCAGTTGTTTGGATGGTAATCTTCATTAAAAACGTGTATAATTTCATTACATTTGGCTAAAATTTAGTTTGGAAGCGATAACTTTATTCGAACGAATTTTTGATATCCGAGGACAGGGGTTGCGTTTCTTTTTTGACAGAGTTTATTTTTACATTTCCCCATCGACTTTAACCGCTTGAGCACATCCAGTCGGTGGTTGTCCAGCGAATATCATGTTTCTTGATGTTCAACAACTTGTATCATCGGCATATCCGGGTGTTTCAGGTATCCAGTTGCCAACTTTTACAGAGTGTCACCCACCGTGTGTTTGCCATCACGGACGTTTCGTGACAAACTGTCCTGGGTGGACCGTACCTCACTAGGCCTCATAAACGTTATTTTCCCAAACAAAACTCTATATTATAGCACTGAACTGTCATGCAGATAGCTGCTTTTACTATATACCTTGCCTATTTTTGAACGTTGTGGCAACAGTGCCGCTCGTGTTTCACATGCTTATGTTGGCATGGGCAACGCGACGTCACCGTCACTTCATTGAATGACATAGCGTCTTTTCTTTCCAGACCGGTACATATTCTTGCGCCACTCGTAAACATGTTACTACCTTATATTTTTGTGTCGAAGTTTCTTGCCGACCAAAATTTACTAAATTTAGTTCCCTAATTGAACTATGTGATGCTTAGTGTAATGTTTGGTGTAATGTTTGGTCTATGATTTTTGCATGGCGGAAACCTGAACTCTTATGCGCCCCGCGAAAAAAGAATATAACCTATCACTATTATAGTAATACAGTTCCCATTGTAATTTCATTTTCCTTTCGATGAAATGTCATCTGATACTGTGTATAAGCTTTGGATAAATCGTAATGTAGCGGAATTTAAGGAAGTAGGATTTAAGAAATAAATTTAACGCAGGGAAGTTTCATATATTCATTTCTTAATGAATTTTCACGGAAGTTTTGTTAAGATCGTTATCTGAGGCCATACTAATTAATTTACAAAGTCAATATTTTGACAATATAGAGTTCATTTATTCTCGTGGGAAGTTTTAATCTTACGTTTATCTGTTTCATGGACTAGTGATGTTGTTGTCGTATCGGCATTCCTACATATTTGGGATAATTATAAGTATTTTTCAGCAATGCAATGATGATAATGTAGAAGTTACGAAATTCTATGCCACAGACTTATCTGGAAAATATTTACCTTCTATTTTCGTTCTTGTTTCACACATAAAATATGACATGCATTGTCCTCAGTTCAACCTCGAAAGCAGAAGTTTGTGTTACCGCCATTTTTGTACATTTATGGTCATTAGGGTGTCTGTAGAACTCGCACTTACAGGCTTTTATAAAGCGGACCAGGATTTTCCCACCACTGTTTGAAAAGGAATTTATCATTTAATACCCTTGTGTGGAAATTGCTTATACTTTTTGAGTAATATGGATAAAAATATGGACTTTTCAGAGACTGACATTTACATTTTGGCTTCAAAACAAAGCCATTATTTTGGAGTTCTTGGTTGCGATCGCAATGACGTCATCGTGTCATCTGTGTTTACAAGCTGTCAAAAATGTCTCTTGTGACCAATCAGAGTCTCCTGATTCGGTTCATGGCTCCTCCCACACCATGTGGAAATCCATAAATAGGCTGATTTTTCAGCGTCTGCAGATGGCCTTGGAATTTGCCGAGAGCAGTCACCAAATTGTTGGTAAGCATTCGCAGTAAGTAGATATTTTATTAAGAATGGGAAAATTCTTGTACCGTGAATTGGGAAATAGTCCCAGTATCGGGAAAAGTGATTTGTGATCCAGTTTGAGAATTCAGAGACAGTTGACAGTTGACACTTGGTGGGAATCAGTCCCAGGAAGCCGGGAATACAGTATCAAAAATCTGGGAATTTTCCCAGTCCCAAAATTCTGGAACTCATCAGTCTCACGATACCTGAGAATCAAGCTCCAGGCTCAAACAAGTGGAACTTGTCTGAGATATCAAAAGTGGACCACAGAGACCATACATCAGAGTAAATCAACTGAACTTTTGTACCATAATTTGAAGCAGGAGTCTTGTGAGACTTTGTCTCATATAACACTCATCTGGGACTCTGTCCCATATGACACTTAACTTGGACTCTGTACCATATGACACTCAACTGTTTGCTAACTGTCAACTGCTGGTTCCTCCCTCGTCATAATAAATATTCATCATCTGATTCACTGAAAATCTGTTGTTGGAGAACTTTCATTTCGTACAGGAATTTCAAATCTCATGCGTAAGTCATACTGGATAATAGCCCGAGTTCAGGGAATGTTATGAAATCGGATCCAAATAGTAACGGCGTCTCCGAGTTCAGGGGAAAGAATCCTGATTGGTTTGTTCATTTAACAAGCTTCGCTCGGCACGTTAAATATCAAACAGGATTAAAGTGATTGAATGGTGTCGCACTCATAGGTACCTGCATGCTTGAGAAGATATCATAAAAAACGAAAACACATAAGACAAATACCAACAACATCTGAATCGCTACAGTACCATTGACTATAACACAACAGTGGGGCTTAAAGCGTGAAGATTTCACAGGAGAGAAGCGTGTGAAGACTGGAATCGTCTGTTTTGGTTTGGCCAGTCTGGCCACAGACCCCCATTAGTTTTCCATAAGCGACAATGTTAACGTTTAGCGCTGTAGCTCAGTCCCAAACATTCCGAGGCCAATAAGCTTTGGTGCATACCTGGCCCAGCCTGTTAGAAAGAAGCTGTAAAAATCTTGACATAGGTTGACCGTCAAAATCTGGACCTTTCCATGCCGGCAGCTGGGAGGGGTGCCTAGCAACGCCAAGGGGACATCACTCGCAGACTCATCACCACCTGTCTCTTTGTGTCCTCTCGCCCAGAATTTCAAACTTTCACCATTAAAACTCATACCTGCCCAAAGCTTAGACAATTTCCATCATTTTGATACCAAGCATGCCCCTGTACACCAAAAACGGCAGGCTGGCAGCAAAAAAAGACACCCTAAAATACACAGAACTACAATCGTCCCTACTGAAAAAAGGAAGTTGTAATGGGGGTCTGTGTCCAGTCTGTACACCACACTTGACTGCAGTCAAGACATGATTCGTCTGTTTTGGTTTGGCCAGTCTGTACACCACACTTGACTGCATCATCATGTAAGCCGATTGGAGTCGAAATAACACAAGGCAGATTCGAGGGTACACTTGGATTGTGGAAAACATCTCTCACAAGGTAGACAAAAGAAAATGGCAACTGATCAGGTCGAATGCGCTGTAGTAGGAACATAAGTTCCCGTACTACTAAGAACATAACATATTTTTGTAAAGCAGCAGATGTAAGTAACAGATAAATATACACATTTCATGGGCAAATTACTTATGCTGACATAAGCAAAAATGAACACTAGCTGCTTGAGCATATGGCTGACATAAAACCAGTAAGAATCTTAGCAAGGACAGATGTTGAGGTGACCTAATCCACTTTCGGTTTACATGATCAGATTTAAGAGTTCATGCTTTACAATGGTTATCTAACTTGACATTTGTGGGGCGGCCTGTTCACGTACAAGCAGGAACGACTGGTCAGTTTACTACAAATAATTTATTTATTTGATTGGTGTTTTTACGCCGTACTCAAGAATATTTCACTTATACGACGGCGGCCAACATTGTGGTGGGAGGAAACCGGGAAAAGCCCGGGAGAAACCCACGACCATCCGCAGGTTGCTGACAGACCTTCCCACGTACGGCCGGAGCGGAAGCCAGCATGAGCTGGACTTGAACTCACAGCGACCGCATTGGTGAGAGATTCCTGGGCCATTGCGCTGCGCTAGTGCGCTAACCAACTACTACAAATAAGTTCTATTATGAAGCAAACCTAATCTACACACCTTCCTGCGGGATTATTCCTGTCACATTTTCACCGGGAACACTTCACCAGGGCACATCATCTGGGACACATTACCCTGCCTCCTTATCCATCACTTAATAAATAATTTATACCTAATCGGTAATCACAACACTACTCTGACAGCACTACTCTGACCCGGACTACATGAACAACATGGCAAGTACAATAACTTAATAAGAAATCACAGTGGAACACACGGGCAATGTGGTTCCGGATGTACAGCGATCTAACGTTGTCTTTGCCTCCAACCATACTAGAACAATCAAAGGGAACTAACTGACATCAAACAGTACAATCGCACTTGTCCGACCAAAGGGATATAATCCATATTAGGTCAGTCCACATCCTCCCCAGCTTAATATCGATAGTCCATATAAACTACTGTAAACATAAACCGAAAACACCAAATAGAACAACTCGGATTCAACAGTTTTCCACCTTCACGCATACTTCCCACAGACAACTCCATGACAGCCCATTGATAACATTTGGCTTCGGATGTACTTGCAGCCTTTGCTTGTGATGTCTCAGGGCTCCTCCTAGTGTCAACATGGGAAGCCACAAACCGGGGCACATGATGAGGGTTTTTGCTGTTACTTTGGTAGATCTTCGGAGCATGATCCATTCTGAACCCGATTCATCCGCGCTGGATACCTTAGCGTATACACGACCTTGCTCATTTTCCACAGTGTCAGGGATTCCAAGCTGTTCACCTACATGCGGAAACTCAACCACCAACCAACATCTAATCATGCTCACTCTCCACGGAAGGTTAAGTAAGTCTTTCAGGAATGATACCACGTCGGGTAGTTCTAGGGTTCTTCGGAGCGTAAAAGTGACAAGGTTTCAACTCAGATCTGCGCACCTTCTTTTTAGTACCTGAACAGGTTTAATAGTTTCTTTCACTCATAAACCTAACAGTTTTTGTAACAGCAAAATGATATAATAATAATAATATGGAGAAGTTTCAAATCGTATATTATGAACATGAATCCCAATATGTGGCTTTATGTACATACCATAAAACACCGGTATAGTCCGTTTTCGAATTTTCTTTAAATTTTTACATCACCTGTCGTTCGCCATCATGTGTGTCATGAAATACAATAACTCGGTAAATGCTGCTTCAGTTTTGCATATTATACATCGCTGTATACAGAAACTCAATATCATTCGATCTATATCAGTTTCAGGTCGATACTCATTACCGTTTAGCCACAATGCCCAGACCGGATCTCAGACCGGCAGACCGGAACACAGACCGGCTTTTACGCTAAGCCGCTGTACAATACACATAGAAATGGCCGATTTGTTCTCCGAAACAAAAAGATGTACGAAAAATCAAATTAGGATTGATGTAATACAAAGTAATTTCCCTCAGTCGCCTTTAGTTTAGGCTATCAAATTTGATAAAACAAGTAGGCCTGCACATAAACACGAGGAATGATGACATTTCATTTGAACAGCATTTTTTCAAATCAGACACATTTATTGACTTAAAAATTCTTAATGGAAAGTTTCGTTTCATCATTTACTACAAAACTTAATTAAACGTTGTATAGATTAAATAAAATAAGTACAGTAAAGGGAAATACTGTATAATTTTCATGTAAACTAAGATTTAAAGTACATGCAAACTAGCAAGTCGTGACTTTAAACTACACATACTGCATTTCACCTTTGTGTGGATTATCCAAACTTCTCAAAAACTCTTAAGCGGCCTTATAAGGTACGTCACCTCCCCATGCCATCCACCATACACGCCCATGCCATCAACTATCCCATGCCATCCACCATCCCCGCCCACAACACCCACCATTCCCGCCCATGCCGTTATCCGTCTCCCCATGCCATCCACCTTCCCATCGCATCCACAATTCTCATCCTTGGCTTAAACCATCCCGGCCCGTGCCTTCCACTTTCCAATGGCATTTACCATCCCCGCCTCCTGTTATCCGTCTCCCCATGCCATCCACCTTCCCTGGGCATCCACCATCCTCGCCCATGACATCCACTTCAATATGGCTTTGATCTTTCCGGCTCATATCATCCACCATTCCAACTCATGCCATCCACCTCCACATGGTATCCACCATCCCTCTCCATGGCATCCACCACCCCCATCATTCCGCCCAGGTCATACATCTCAACATGGCTTCCTCAATTCCTCGCCATTCCCGCCCATGGCATCCACCATCCCCGCCCATGCAATCTAGCTCCCCATGGCATCCACCATCCCACCACTTCTACCACTACCATTTGCCTCCTCAGGGCATCCACCATCCCCACCCATGCAATCTAGCTCCCCATGGCATCCACCATCCCACCACTTCTACCACTACCTTTTCCAACCCATGTCATTTGCCTCCTCAGGGCATCCACCATCCCCGCCCATGTCTTTCACCTCCTCAAGGCATCCACCATCGCTGCCCATGTCTTTCACCTGTTTATCAAATTTTGGTCGCACGTGCCTTTAAGCAGAATTTTAGCTACATCACAACAATATCTTCCCGTCAAAAAAGACACCAGCCTCGAATCGTACTTTACGAAAATGTACTGATAGCTGACAAACAAGGACATGGCATATCCTTTTATTGTGAGGACCTGTCAGGGATCCATCAACATTCTAAGCCAACTGTAAAGTTTTTAAAGTCACATGAGACTGACGTCGCAATTCCAAGGAGTTTTATGCATGGAACCTGTTTTTAACTCGTCATGTTTTTTCTTTCAATGCAGCTTTATTAAAACACAGCATGTATTATGACAAGCAAGACGTGCCTTAGGAGAAAAAGCTGTAAGGTTTAGTATAATTTTCTCCCCGATAATTTAATCATCGAGGATTCCAGAAGTAAAGAGCGCCATATTGAGTAAAATCAATACCGTGTGAAAATAAACAAAAAGAAATGTATAATCCAGATCATTAAACTTTGAAAATTGTAGCATTATTCAAACAACCCTTAAGTTCACCTCCACCCCACCCCCACCAACACCACTATAACTTTAACACTAGGTTCCTTGTTGCTTCAAGAACATATTAGCTTTTAAAACCTCTATGTATGTATACAGCTTACAGACGAGTGAAGCCATTTCTTTCCTATTTTGTTGTCCATACTCCTGTGTGTTTTTGTATGACATTAGACAGCTTCCGAGATTTACACCAACTTTATAGTTGCTACCTGTAGCTTAATGTCTTCCTAACTTTTAAAGTAACATTTTATCATATTGAATTGTTCGTGTTGATATTTTATATACGATTGCATATCTATGTGGATCAAGAAGGAATACACTTACTAGTATAGCGTGTCTTCATAATCGTTTAAACACGCCAGTACTGCGCATGCGTTTTGCATTCAGACATACACTTGACTGCTTAGAGTACATTTGTAAATTTGCATTGAAACGTGTCACTATTATACTTACACCATACTCTTGATTGTGTGTTTCTTTATTTTATTCGTGTTTTACGCTGTACTCAAGAATATTTCACTTATACGAATGGTAGGAGGGAACCCACGACTATGAGCAGGTTCCTGCAACATTCCCATGTATGTACGACCGGATAGGACTTGAGTGTTTAATCCATGACTAAATCTTGTCCACAAAAATCATTTCTTTTGTCAAATGTCCAAGTGTTATAAACTGCTTATTTTATCAAAGATATTGAATATTAATGAGCGTGGCTTATTTATACGTTGAGAGTGCCTTCCTTTTATTATTTGAATGTATGGTAAGAATGTAACAAGGTAACACCATTGTTTGTATGCTTGGGTTTTCGACTCGTATACTCAACAATTTTTCATTCAAATGGGTGTGTGCATTTATTTATTTCATTGGTGTTTTACTCCGCACTCAATAATGTTTCACTTATACGTCAGTATTACGGTGGGAAGAAATAAGCCATACATGAAATACAACAAACTCTTAACACACTTTGTCAAATGTGAACATGTCGTTTGGTTAAACAGTGAATAACCTGATAGCACATCTCCTTCATATATAAACAGCCGATGATTACCGATGTTTACCGAACGTCGGCGCAGTGACGTTGCTAAGCATGCGATGGAAAAATTACAATCCTAGAAACAAACGTTACGCGCACACAGTCTGTATCATGTAGGGTTTGGCTCTGAAAAGACATCTATGGAGACAGTTTTCCGGTGTATTTATTTTAATTTCAAGTAAACATGCTCGTAAAAGAAACTCCTAGCGGAGGTACTCAAACATACTTCAATTCTGGAGTGGGAATGTGTTTTGTGCCGAGCAATGATACACGACATGACGCAGCGTGACTGTGACGTCACAAACAAAGCGTCACTACTTGTGCAGTTCATTCTAGAGTAAACTGACCTACTACACACACTGAAGCGACTTATCACATCCGACAGGCGAGGTGTTTGATGTGGTTTTGTCAACGGCGGCCAGAATCACACCACTTGATGACATTTTCACTGAAATTCTTAGGATGGCATAGAGCACGTTGATGAACAATAAGGACGACCAACCATGAAAGACAACTTTTCAGCAAAATAAAGTGAGAAAATTACATTATTGATGTTTGTTGTCTTGTACATGTACTTTATATAAAGATGAAAATATTGGAAAATATGTTACCGTTTTGTGTTATTTAACTATTTATTGATCTCACCCACATTTTGTTTGTCTGTATAGGTGTGTTTTATCTACATACTTATGCTATCCTCTAATGTATTCCTCTCGCACGCTGTAAGACGGGAGTGATAACTAGACATTTTCACTCCGGCCATCATTATGTAGGCCAAATCACATAAACTTACAGAGGTTATATGCCGGAAAGTTTTAGCAAAACAATCCATATTCGCAAATTAAATCAAAGTTTCTGTATTTACCATGCAAGAATAGTTAAAGTTATTGCCTTTTAATAAATATCAGACTCGTATACCTGTACTAATTTTAGCATGAAAATGATTTTAAAGTTTAAACAACTTGTAATGTGAACCGCTTTAAAACCTTTAGGAACTTGATTACCAATTTGAAACGGTAACACGTGCACAGGCTTATGTTTTGTGACAGGTAATTTTTTGAGATATTCTGAAATAACAATAAAAAAGTAGATTGCATTTGTGCTGATGTCTTGGGTAGGTAGCCTCTTTAACGGATAATGTATACCAATAGTGACACAAAGATAAGCTGTTATTTCCTGATTAAATATTCCATGAGATCAACAAGTGGCTAATTTTCATCATTTCCTGCCGTACACAGAAAATCCATGCAAACCGATTAGCCAGAATTTTACTTGCATCACAACAAAATATCCCCGTAAAGGGAAACACTAAACACGACACGTACTTTACCAAACTGTAATGAGAGCTGACCGACAAGGACATGGCGTGTCCTTTTATTGTGGGAGCCTGTCATGCCGAGATCCATCAACATTCTACGCCAACAGTAAAGTCTGTAAAGTCACATGAGATTGACGTCGACTCTGTGTCAGTTTGGTTTAAAGCTCATTGCTCTAATGTAGACATAATTATTGCAACCAACGTTCCCTTCGGAATCGCCATTCCAAGGACTTTTATACATGCAACCTGTTTTAAACTCGTTATGTTTTTCTTTCAATACACCTTTATTAAAAGACGGAATGTATTAAGACAAACAAGCCGTGTCTTAGGAAAGAAACGCTGTAAGGTATAATATAGTTTTCTCCTCGATAATTTGATAATCGATAATTTGATAATCCACCTCCAGCTCCACCCCTATCCCCACCCACACCACTGTAACTTTAACACTGGGTTCCTTGTTGCTTTAATAGCCTGTTAGCTTTTAAAACCTCTATGTATGTATACAGCTTACAGACGTGTGAAACCATGTTTTTTTCCTATTTCTTTCTCCATACTTATGTATGTTTTTGTATGACATTAGACAGCTTCCGAGGTTTACACCAACTCTGTAGTTGCTACCTGTAGCTTAATATCTTCCTAAATTTTGGAGTAACATTTTATCATATTCAATTCAAATTTACATTTGTAAATTTGCATTGAAACGTGTCACTATTATACTCACACCATAGACTTGACTGTTTGTTTATTTATTTTATTCGTGTTTTACGCTGTACTCAAGAATATTTGACTGATGCGAAAGGTGGAAGGGAAGCCTGAGGAAACCCACGACCATGGGCAGGTTTTCTGCAACATTCCCATGTATGTACGACCGGATAGGACTTGAGTGTTTAATCCATGACTAAATCTTGTCCACAAAAATCATTTCTCTTATCGAATGTCCAAGTGTTATAAACTGCTTATCTGATCAAAGATATTGAATATTAATGAGCGTGGCTTATTTATACGTTGTGAGTATCTTCATTTTATTAATTGAATATATGGTTACGCGCACACAGTCTGTATCATGTAGGGTTTGGCTCTGACAAAACGTCTGTGGAGACAATTTTCCGGTGTGTTTAATTTAATTTCAACTAAATTTGCGCGTAAGAGAAACTCCTAGCGGAGGTTCTCAAACATACTTCAATTCTGGAGTGGGAATGTGTTTTGTGCTGAGCAATGATACACGACATGACGCAGCGTGACTGTGACGTCACAAACAAAACGTCACTACTAGTGCAGTTCATTCTAGCGTAAACTGACCTACTACACACACTGAGACGACTGATCACATGCGACAGGCGAGGTGTTTGATGTGGTTTTGTCGACGGCGGCTAGAATAACACCACCTCATGACATTTTCACTGAAAATCTTACGATGGTATAGAGCACGTTGATGAACAATAAGGACAACCAACCATGAAAGACAACTTTTCATCAAAATAATGTGAGAAAAATAAATTCTTTATGTTTGTTTTCTTGCACATGTACTGTATATATAGAGATTATCATCACACTGTGCTTATCTGCATCGTCGTATCTGCTCGAGTTCTCTGCGGTTGCGTCGCCGATACGGCGATGCAACCGCAGAGAACGAGAGCAGATGCGACGATGCAGATCTGCACAGTGTAATGATAATCTATTTGTTACATACCTTCTATTGACACTACTTTGGGGGGCATAAAATCCATATATTTCTTTAGACTACTTTGCTTGGCGAATAGTGTGATAAGGCTCACAAACCATTACGCGCACATGGATTCGTTCTAAATATAGCATATTTCAAAATAGTTGACCACCGCAGAAGACACAAACATTGGGTAAAAAAAAATGAAAATAAAGGAAATAAAATAAAACAAAGACTCGAAAAACCATGGAAATATTATTTATACATCAAGTAAGTATAGCTGGCTTTTCGAAACACAGATGCTATCTGAATACAAGAGCTATAACGTTTATATGAACATCATCTCAAACCTGGCAAGTGGCATTTTGAAATGGAGTATAGCAGCTGTTAAGTGCGCCAAAAAAATTCAGGTCAACCACCAATTTTAGAAGTGAGGAAGTGATTTAATTACATGTGAATGACTGAAAGTTCTTTAAATTTGCTGAAGTCTCTGTGAGTTCTTGAAAGAGTTTGTCAACAAAGTTAATGGACAGCTGATCCGTGGCAGAAATTGAGGTGGAACGTGCAATTTGAGAAGAATGCACCCTGGAAAATACCGGCAGTTGTACATGTTCTAGTGGCATGGTTTACATTGTGTGTGAAATTCTATGAAATAAACAGATCATTCTGTACTGTAGAAGATGATGGGACAGCTGCATCAATTTCTGCGGATGTACTGGGTTGGGGAGGAAGAGTTACGCTCGCAGCGGAAGGTTTTGTGACTGGTGCATTTGAAATGATGTAGCTCATATTTTCCTACGTTCCATGAGAAAAAAAAGACAAAAACAGCGTAATTATTTATACTTGCAACATTTTCGTGGCCAGTAAGTTGCATAATAGTCGTGGGAACTACGCCAGCATGATGGAGACGGTTACATGTTGTTTTGCGGGCACGGTGGTTTGTAAAACGGCCAAGTAAGTTCTATCGTTTTGCCGTGGTTTTCATAATTGATTTTAGGGTGTGCTGTCCTATTGGTTGGGATTTGTACCATACATTACTGCAAGCTTTTCTTTTGTAATTGATGCCGAGGGAAAATGGACTGTCGGCTGTTCACATTTTTTGTGGCCTGTGGTCCTTGTAGACTTTGTACGCCTCTACCGGGCAGTCATATAGTTTGACATCGGCAGCTATCAGCGTTGCGGAATGTAATTTGACGCCAAAAATCACGAAGCAGACGACACAAAAAAAAGGACGAAAATATTTGGTTATAACCTTTTTGCCCATAATGTTGGCATGTAGACAGTGTAGAAAAAATTTTATTAGTTTTTCTGGGTCCTAATTTTAGGGAGAATAAATCGAATGTTCGTGTAAATAGGTCAGCTCTGCATGGAAATCCCCGTCAAGGACCGCAGGGCTTTCCCAGGGAAAGGTCACTCGGTGCGAAAATAGTTCCGCGCGTGCAAAATGTTCAGAGGATGGTGACACGAAAAAATATCAGGGGGCTCTGTATCAGGCGGGTAAAACACATAGGTATATGATAAAAAAAGATAAAAATATTGGAAACTATGTTACCGTTTTGTGCTATTTAATTATTTATTGATCTCACCCACATTTTCTTTGTTTGTATAGGCGTGTTTTATCTACGTACTTATGCTATCCTCTAATGTATTCCTCTCGCACGCTGTAAGACGGGTGTGATAATTAGACATTTTCACTCCGACCATCATTATGTAGGCCAAATCACATAAATTTACAGAGTTTATAAACCGGAAACTTTTGGCAAAACAATCCATATTCGCAAATTAAATCAAAGTTTCTGTATTTACCATGTAAGAATAGTTAAAGTTATTGCCTTTTAATAAATATCAGACTCGTATACCTGTACTAATTTTAGCGTGAAAATGATTTTAAAGTTTAAACAACTTGTAATGTGAACCGCTTTAAAATCTTTAGGAACTTGATTACCAATTTGAAACGGTAACACGTGCACAGGCTGATGTTTTGTGACAGGTAATTTTTTGAGATATTCTGAAATAACAATAAAAAAGTAGATTGCATTTGTGCTGATGTCTTGGGTAGGTAGCCTCTTTAACGGATAATGTATACCAATAGTGACACAAAGACAAGCTGTTATTTCCTGATAAAATATTCCATGAGATCAACAAGTGGCTAATTTTCAGCATTTCCTGCCGTACACAGGAAATCCATGCAAACCGATTAGCCAGAATTTTAGCTACATCACAACAATATCTTCCAATAAAGGGAGACACTAGGCACGACACGTACTTCACCAAACTGTACTGGACCGGCCCGGATAGCACAGTTGGTAGAGCGTCCGCTTCGGGACCGGTAGATCCAGGATCAATCCTTGGTCGAGTCACACCTAAGACTTTAAAAGAGGAAGTTGTAACTTCCTCGCTTGGCGTTCAGCATGAAGGGGATAGTGCAACGACTGGTTGACCCGTATCAGTATAATGGCTCGGGCGGGGCGGCTTCCTTGCCTTCGGTAAGTCGTCTCAGTGATGCAGCACTAAATAAAAGAGCGGTGGAAATCCGTCCTGCAACAAGGAGGCACATTAATGCACCCTAATGCATGCACCCTAATGATTCCTTCGTCGTCAAATGACTGAAAAATTGTTGAGTACGACGTTAAACCCCAAGCACGCACTCACTCACCAAATTGTACTGAGAGCTGACCGACGAGGACATGGCGTGTCCTTTAATTGTGGGAACCTGTCATGTAGAGACCCATCAACATTCTACGCCAACAGTAAAGTCTTTAAAGTCACATGAAATTGACGTCGACTCTGTGTCAGTTTGGTTTAAAGCTCATTGCTCTAATGTAGACATAATTATTGCAACCAACGTTCCCTTCGGAATCGCCGTTCCAAGGAGTTTTATACATGCAACCTGTTTTAAACTCGTTATGTTTTTTCTTTCAATACACCTTTATTAAAACACGGAATGTATGATGACAAACAAGCCGTGTTTTAGGAAAGAAACGCTGTAAGGTATAATATAGTTTTCTCCTCGATAATTTGATAATCGATAATTTGATAATCCACCTCCAGCTCCACGCCTATCCCCACCCACACCACTGTAACTTTAACACTGGGTTCCTTGTTGCTTTAATAGCATGTTAGCTTTTAAAACCTCTATGTATGTATACAGCTTACAGACGTGTGAAACCATGTTTTTTCCTATACTTCGTTGTCCATACTCCTGTGTGTTTTTGTATGACATTAGACAACTTCCGAGATTTACACCAACTCTGTAGTTGCTACCTGTAGCTTAATATCTTCCTATATTTTGGAGTAACATTTTATCATATTCAATTCAAATTTCTTCAGATGCCCCGCAATTCTTTATTCTTTAGTGGCCTGACATTAGTATATTTATAGACCTACATGTATGATTAAAAGAATCAATGAATATTATGGCTTATAACTCCACATCGACAGTACGGCAGCCCTGTTATGGTCAGAACTAATCAAATGAACAAGGAGATACTTCCAGCGCCGTTCGTGTTGATATTTTTTTAAATATACGATTGCATATCTATGTGGATCAAGAAGGAATACACTTGTTAGTATAGCGTGTCTTCATAATCGCTTAAACACGCCAGTACCGTGCATGCGTTTTGCATTCATTACACTTGACTGCTTAGAGTACATTTGTAAATTTGCATTGAAACGTGTCACTATTATACTCACACCATAGACTTGACTGTTTGTTTATTTATTTTATTTGTGTTTTACGCTGTACTCATTAATATTTCACTTATACGAATGGTGGGAGGGAACCGCTCACAGAAGCCTGAGGAAACCCACGACTATGCGCAGGTTTTCTGCAACATTCCCATGTATGTACGACCGGATAGGACTTGAGTGTTTAATCCATGACTAAATCTTGTCCACCAAAATCATTTCTTTTGTCAAATGTTCATGTGTTATAAACTGTTTATTTGATCAAAGCTATTGAACATTAATGAGCGTGGCTTATTTATACATAGCGAGTATCTTTATTTTATTAATTGAATATATGGTAAGAGTGTAACGAGACAAGACCATTGTTACGTATACTTGGGTTTTTGTCTCGTATACTCAACAATTTTTCACTCAAATAGGTGTGTACATTTATTTATTTCATTGGCGTTTTACTCCGCACTCAATAATGTTTCACTTATACGTCAGTATTACGGTGGGAAGAGATAAGCCATACATGAAATACAACAAACTCTTAACACACTTTGTCAAATGTGAACATGTCGTTTGGTTAAACAGTGATTAACCTGATAGCACATCTCCTTCATATATAAACAGCCGATGATTACCGATGTTTACCGAACGTCGGCGCAGTGACGTTGCTAAGCATGCGATGGACAAATTACAATCCTAGAAACAAACGTTACGCGCACACAGTCTGTATCATGTAGGGTTTGGCTCTAAAAAGACATCTATTGAGACAATTTTCCTGTGTATTTATTTTAATTTCAAGTAAACATGCACGTAAGAGAAACTCCTAGCACTGGTACTCAAACATACTTCAATTCTGGAGTGGGAATGTGTTTTGCGCCGAGCAATGATACACGACATGACGCAGCGTAACTGTGACGTCACAAACATAGCGTCACTACTTGTGCAGTTCATTCTAGTGTGAACTGACCAACTACACTCAATGAGGCGACTGATCACATGCGACAGGCGAGGTGTTTGATGTGGTTTTGTCAACGGCGGCCAGAATCACACCACCTGATGACATTTTCACTGAAATTCTTACGATGGCATAGAGCACGTTGATGAACAATAAGGACAACCAACCATGAAAGACAACTTTTCAACAAAATTTTGTGAAAAAAATAAATTATTCTTGTTTGTTGTCTTGTACATGTACTTTATATAAAGATGAAAATATTGGAAAATATGTTACCGTTTTGTGTTATTTAAGTATTTATTGATCTCACCCACATTCTGTTTGTCTGTATAGGTGTGTTTTATCTACATACTTATGCTATCCTCTAATGTATTCCTCTCGCACGCTGTAAGACGGGAGTGATAACTAGACATTTTCACTCCGGCCATCATTATGTAGGCCAAATCACATAAACTTACGGAGGTTATATACCGGAAAGTTTTAGCAAAACAATCCATATTCGCCAATTAAATCAAAGTGTCTGAATTTACCATGCAAGAATAGTTAAAGTTATTGTCTATTAATAAATATCAGACTCGTATACCTGTACTATTTATAGCGTGAAATTGATTTTAAAGTTTAAACAACTTGTAATGGGAACCGCTTTAAAACCTTTAGGAACTTGATTACCAATTTGAAACGGTAACACGTGCATAGGCTGATGTTTTGTGACAGGTAATTTTTTGAGATATTCTGAAATAACAATAAAAATGTAGATTGCATTTGTGCTGATGTCTTGGGTAGGTAGCCTCTTTAACGGATAATGTATATCAATGGTGACACAAAGGTAAGTTGTTATTTCCCAATTAAATATTCCATGAGATCAACAAGTGGCTAATTTTCAGCATTTCCTGCCGTACACAGGAAATCCATGCAAACCGATTAGCCAGAATTTTAGCTACATCACAACAATATCTTCCAATAAAGGGAGACACTAGGCACGACACGTACTTCACCAAACTGTACTGAGAGCTGACCGACATGGACATGGCGTATCCTTTTATTGTGGGAGCCTGTCATGCCGAGACCCATCAACATTCTTCGCCAACAGTAAAGCCTTTAAAGTCACATGAGATCGATGTCGGCTCTGTGTCAGTTTGGTTTAAAGCACAATGCGCTAATGTAGACATAATTATTCCAACCAACATTCCCTTTGCAATCATCATTCCAAGAAATTTTATACATGCAACCTGTTTTAAACTCGTTATGTTTTTCTTTCAATACATCCTTTATTAAAACACGGAATATATTATTACAACCAAGCCGTGCCTTAGGAAAGAAACGCTGTAAGGTATAATATAGTTTTCTCCTCGATAATTTGATAATCGATAATTTGATAATCCACCTCCAGCTCCACCCCAATCCCCACCCACACCAGTGTAACTTTAACACTGGGTTCCTTGTTGCTTTAATAGCCTGTTAGCTTTTAAAACCTCTATGTATGTAAACAGCTTACAGACGAGTAAAACCATTTTTTCCTATACTTCGTTGTCCATATTCCTGTGTGTTTTGCAATGACATTAGACAGCTTCCGAGATTTGCACCAACTGTATAGTCTCTACCTGTAGATTAATATCTTCCTAACTTTTAGAGTAACATTTTATCATGTTGAATTTAAATTTCTTAAGAAGTCCCGCAATTTTTTAATGGGTTGACATTAGTAAAATTACAGACCTACATGTATGATTAAAAGAATCAATGAATATTATGGCTTATAACGCCACATCGGCAGTACGGCAGCCCTATTATGGTCAGAATTAATCAAATGAACGAGGAGATATTTTCAGCGCCAGTTCGTGCTGATATTTTTTAAATATACGATTGCATACCTATGTGGATCAAGAAGGAATACACTTGTTAGTATAGCCTGTCTTCATAATCGCTTAAACACGCCAGTACTGCGCATGCGTTTTGTATTCAGACATACACTTGACTGCTTAGAGTACATTTGTAAACTTGCATTGAAACGTGTCACTATTATACTCACACCATAGACTTGACTGTTTGTTTATTTATTTTATTCGTGTTTTATGCTGTACTCATAAATATTTCACTTATACGAATGGTGGGAGGGAACCGCTCACAGAAGCCTGAGGAAACCCACGACTATGCGCAGGTTCCTGCTACATTCCCATGTATGTACGACCGGATAGGGCTTGAGTATTTAATCCATGACTAAATCTTGTCCACAAAAATCATTTCTCTTGTCAAATGTTCATGTGTTATAAACTGCTTATCTTATCAAAGATATTGAACATTAATGAGCGTGGCTTATTTATACATAGAGAGTGTCTTCATTTTATTAATTAATTATATGGGAAGAGTGTAACAAGGCAACACCATTGTTACGTATACTTGGGTTTATGACTAGTATACTCAACAATTTTTCACTCAAATAGGTGTGTGCATTTATTTATTACTTTAGTGTTTTACTCCGCACTCAATAATGTTTCACTTATACGTCAGTATTACGGTTGGAAGAAAAAAGCCAGATATGAAATACAACTAACTCTTAACACGCTTTGTCAAATGTGAACATGTCTTTTGGTTAAACAGTAATTACCTTATAGCACATCGCCTTTATATATAAACAGCCGATGATAACCGATGTTTACCGAACGTCGGTGCCGTGACGTTGCTAAGCATGCGATGGACAAATTACAATCCTAGAAACAAACGTTACGCGCACACAATCGGTATCATTTAGGGTTTGGCACTGAAAAGACATCTATTGAGACAATTTTCCTGTGTATTTATTTTAATTTCAAGTAAACATGCACGTAAGACAAACTTCTAGCATAGGTACTCAAACATACTTCAATTCTGGAGTGGGAATGTGTTTTGCGCCGAGCATTGATACACGACATGACGCAGCGTGACTGTGACGTCACAAACATAGCGTCACTACTTGTACAGTTCATTCTAGAGTAAACTGATCTACTACACACACTGACACGACTGTTCACATGCGACAGGCGAGGTGTTTGATGTGGGTTTTGTCAACGGCAGCCAGAATCACACCACCTGATGACATTTTCACTGAAATTCTTACGATGGCATAGAGCACGTTGATGAACAATAAGGACGACCAACCATAAAAGAGAACTTTTCAGCAAAATAATGTGAAAAAAATAAATTCTTTATGTTTGTTGTCTTGTACATGTACTTTATATAAAGATGAAAATATTGGAAAATATGTTACCGTTTTGTGTTATTTAATCATTTATTGATCTCACCCACATTCTGTTTGTCTGTATAGGTGTGTTTTATCTACATACTTATGCTATTCTCTAATGTATTCCTCTCGCACGCTGTAAGACGAGAGTAATAACTAGACATTTTCACTCCGGCCATCATTATGTAGGCCAAATCAAATAAACTTACGGAGATTAAATACCGGAAAGTTTTAGCAAAACAATCCATATTCACCAATTAAATCAAAGTGTCTGAATTTACCATGCAAGAATAGTTAAAGTTATTGTCTATTAATAAATATCAGACTCGTAAACCTGTACTATTTATAGCGTGAAATTGATTTTAAAGTTTAAACAACTTGTAATGGGAACCGCTTTAAAACCTTTAGGAACTTGATTACCAATTTGAAACGGTAACACGTGCATAGGCTGATGTTTTGTGACAAGTAATTATTTGAGCTATTCTATAATAACAATAAAAAGTAGATTGCATTTGTGCTGATGTCTTGGGTAGGTAGCCTCTTTAACGGATAATGTATACCAATGGTGACGCAAAAGTAAGTTGTTATTTCCTGATAAAATATTCCATGAGATCAACAAGTGGCTAATTTTCAGCATTTCCTGCCGTACACAGGAAATCCATGCAAACCGATTAGCCAGAATTTTAGCTACATCAACAATATCTTCCAATAAAGGGAGAAGGTAGGCACGACACGTACTTAACCAAACTGTACTGAGAGCTGACTGACAAGGACATGGCGTATCCTTTTATTGTGGGAGCCTGTCATGCCGAGAGCCATCAACATTCTGCGCCAACAGTAAAGTCTTTAAAGTCACATGAGATCGATGTCGACTCTGTGTCAGTTTGGTTTAAAGCTCATTGTTCTAATGTAGATATAATTATTGCAACCAACGTTCCCTTCGCAATCGCCATTCCAAGGACTTTTATACATGCAACCTGTTTTAAATTCGTTATGTTTTTCTTTCAATACACCTTTATTAAAACACGGAATGTATTATGACAAACAAGTCCTGCCTTAGGAAAGAAACGCTGTAAGGTATAATATAGTTTTCTCCTCGATAATTTGATAATCGATAATTTGAAAATCCACCTCCAGCTGCACCCCTATCCCCACCCACTTCTCTATAACTTTAACACTGGGTTCTTTGTTGCTTTAAGAGCCTGTTAGCTTTTAAACCTCTATATATGTATACAGCTTACAGACGTGTGAAACCATGTTTTTTCCTACTTCGTTGTCCATACTCCTGTGTGTTTTTGTATGACATTAGACAACTTCCGAGATTTGCACCAATTCTATAGTCTCTACTTGTAGTTTAACATCTTCCTAACTTTTAGGGTAACATTTTATCATGTTGAATTTAAATTTTTTAAGAAGTCCCGCAATGTTTTATTTTTTAATGGATTGACATTAGTATATTTATAGACCTACATGTATGATTAAAAGAATCAATGAATATTATGGCTTATAACGCCACAGCGATAGTACGGCAGCCCTATTATGGTCAGAACTAATCAAATGAACAAAGAGATATTTCCAGCGCAGTTCGTGTTGATATTTTTCAAATATACGATTGCATATCTATGTGGATCAAGAAGGAATACACATACTAGTATAGTGTGTCTTCATAATCGCCTGAACAGGCCAGTACTGTGCATGCGTTTTGTATTCAGACATACACTTGACTGCTTAGAGTGCATTTGTAAATTTGCATTGAAACGTGTCACTATTATATCATTTCTCTTGTCAAATGTTCATGTGTTATAAACTGTTTATCTGATCAAAGATATTGAATATTAATGAGCGTGGCTTATTTATACATAGCGAGTATCTTCATTTTATTAATTGATTATATGGTAAGAGTGTAACATGGCAACACCATTGTTATTCAACAATTTTTCACTCAAATAGGTGTGTGCATTTATTTATTTCATTGGTGTTTTACTCCGCACTCAATAATGTTTCACTTATACGTCAGTATTACGGTGGGAAGAAATAAGCCATATATGAAATACAACTAACTCTTAACACACTTTGTCCAATGTGAACATGTCGTTTGGTTAAACAGTGAATAACCTGATAGCACATCTCCTTCATATATAAACAGCCGATGATTACCGATGTTTACCGAACGTCGGTGCCGTGACGTTGCTAAGCATGCGATGGACAAAATACAATCCTAGAAACAAACGTTACGCGCACACAGTCTGTATCACGTATGGTTTGGCTCTAAAAAGACATCTATTGAGACAATTTTCCTGTGTATTTATTTTAATTTCAAGTAAACATGCACGTAAGAGAAACTCTTAGCGCTGGTACTCAAACATACTTCAATTCTGGAGTGGGAATGTGTTTTGCACCGAGCAATGATACACGACATGACGCAGCGTAACTGTGACGTCACAAACATAGCGTCACTACTTGTGCAGTTCATTCTAGAGTAAACTGACCTACTACACTCAATGAGGCGACTGATCACATGCGACAGGCGAGGTGTTTGATGTGGTTTTGTCAACGGCGGCCAGAATCACACCACTTGATGATATTTTCACTGAAATTCTTAGGATGGCATAGAGCACGTTGATGAACAATAAGGACTACCAACCATGAAAGACAACTTTTCAGCAAAATTTTGTGAAAAAAATAAATTATTTTTGTTTGTTGTCTTGTACATGTACTTTATATAAAGATGAAAATATTGGAAAATATGTTACCGTTTTGTGTTATTTAAGTTTCTATTGATCTCACCCACATTCTGTTTGTCTGTATAGGTGTGTTTTATCTACATACTTATGCTATCCTCTAATGTATTCCTCTCGCACGCTGTAAGACGGGAGTGATAACTAGACATTTTCACTCCGGCCATCATTATGTAGGCCAAATCAAATAAACTTACGGAGGTTATATACCGGAAAGTTTTAGCAAAACAATCCATATTCGCCAATTAAATCAAAGTGTCTGAATTTACCATGCAAGAATAGTTAAAGTTATTGCCTACTCATAAATATCAGACTCGTATACGTGTACTAATTTTAGCGTGAAGATGATTTTAAAGTTTAAACAACTTGTAATGGGAACCGCTTTAAAACCTTTACGAACTTGATTACCAATTTGAAACGGTAACAGGTGCATAGGCTGATGTTTTGTGACAGGTAATTTTTTGAGATATTCTGAAATAACAATAAAAAAGTAGATTGCATTTGTGCTGATGTCTTGAGTAGGTAGCCTCTTTAACGGATAATGTATATCAATGGTGACACAAAGGTAAGCTGTTATTTCCCAATTAAATATGCCATGAGATCAACACGGGGCTAATTTTCAGCATTTGCTGCCGTACACAGGAAATCCATGCAAACCGATTAGCCAGAATTTTAGCTACATCACAACAATATCTTCCCGTAAAGGGAGACACTAGGCACGACATGTACTTCACCAAACTGTACTGAGAGCTGACCGACATGGACATGGCGTATCCTTTTATTGTGGAAACCTGTCATGCCGAGATCCATCAACATTCTACGCCAACAGTAAAGTCTGTAAAGTCACATGAGATTGACGTCGACTCTGTGTCTGTTTGGTTTAAAGCTCATTGCTCTAATGTAAGTAGTATAGAATGTGACTTAGGTGTCGCTTTGGGGAGCCGTTTTTTGTGGTTTTGGGGAGTCGTTTTTTGTGGTGATGTGGTGGTGACGTCACACCTGCCAGCCCGAAGGGCTGGTAGGTGTGACGTCACCCCTCAGTTGTGGGTTTTTCCCTCACCGCGGGGCGTATGTGTATAGACGAGTGTGATATGTTGTATAGTATAACAGTATAGGGAAAAAAAGAGCGAAAAAAAAGAGGCAAAACGTCGGCTTGTAAAGTCGAGTGGGACAGCTCGAAAAGAGCTCCCGGGCGCCAAAACGAGCCAATTGGTGAGCTGGATTTGCCCCAAAACTGCCCAATGGGGGGCCCGCAAAACGGACCAATCAGCGTGCGAGAAGAGGTTACGTAAGAAAAAACGAACCAATCAGCGCGTGGTGAATTTCCGCGTGGATAGGTAGTATAACCGTATAACAGTATAGGGAAAAAAGAGAGAAAAAAAGAGGCAAAACGTCGGCTTGTAAAGTCGAGTTGGACAGCTCGAAAAGAGCTCCCTGGCGCCAAAACGGACCAATGGGTGAGCCGGATTTGCCCCAAAACGGCCCAATGGGAGGCCCGCAAAACGGACCAATCAGCGTGCGAGAAGAGGTTACGTAAGAAAAAACGAACCAATCAGCGCGTGGTGAATTTCCGCGTGGATAGGTAGTATAACCGTATAACAGTATAGGGAAAAAAGAGAGAAAAAAAGAGGCAAAACGTCGGCTTGTAAAGTCGAGTGGGACAGCTCGAAAAGAGCTCCCTGGCGCCAAAACGGACCAATGGGTGAGCCGGATTTGCCCTAAAACGGCCCAATGGGAGGCCCGCTAAACGGACCAATCAGCGTGCGAGAAGAGGTTACATAAGAAAAAACGAACCAATCAGCGTGTGGTGAATTTCCGCGTGGATAGGATAAAAGCCGGTGAAGACAGCGACCGGCAGCCTCAGACGCACCTGACGCTCTACCGGCCTGCCTGCCTGCCGACCTGCTTGCTGACGACCCGACCTACTGACCTGCCGAGAGAAGAGAAGAGAAGAGAAGAGACTGCTACACGACCTACCTACCTACCTGTACCTACCTACCTGCCTACCTACCTACCTACCTGCCTGGTGAGATGAAACGCTCCACCACCGTGAACCCCCTGCATGCTGCCATCAGGATGAAACGCTCAGCGTCTGTACCTGCCCGGCTATCCACCATAGCCGAACAACAACAACCTCCCGAGAAGAAGAGGAAGGTGTGCCTGCCCTTACCCAGCGAGGTTCTCGCCAAATTACAGCTGGCCCCCTGGCTGTGGGTGGGGGTGTGTAGAGACGAGACGATTGAGATTTGCCAATCACCGACAGACCCGAACGCTCCACCCAAACGCGTCAGGCTTGACGGGGTGGGGTGGACTCGGCTCAAGACCCTGGCTGCTGATCTACCTGAGGCGGGTTTACCTGTGCGGGAGCCACTCTCCAACGGGTACTTTCTATTCACGCTGACGAACTCGGAGGGTGTCCTGTACGTTCATGTGAAGAAATGGCGAGCCTACCAGCCGAACGGTCGACTCTACCCGACGAGTGAGGGTATCACGCTCAAGTACTGGACTTACTGGCAAAAACTAGTCCAGGCCATCCCCGACATCGACGCCTTGGTGCTGGTGGTGGTCGAGGCTGGTGATAACGACGACATCCAAGAGTCCCAAGACCCCCAAGAGCCCCAAGAGCCGGGGATGGAGATGATGGAAACGGAGGAGGGGAAGACTGAAGAGACTGGAGAGACTGGAGAGACTGGAGGGACTGGAGGTGGGGTGAATGCTGCTATGAGTGCTGCTTTAACCGCTGCTGTGACGGCTGCTGTGACGGTTGCTGATGAGGAGACTGCCGATGATGCGACTACTGCTGCTACTGCAACCCCCACCATCCCCGACATCCCAGTGGAAAAGGTGGAAAAGGTGGAAAAGGCGGACCCGTTAAACCCTGAGCTTGAGACGGCGCTAACAGCCTTGCTGTGGCAAGCTTACGATGTAGCTCTCCAACCCCACCTCCTCAAGTTACAGCGCGATGTGTACGCTCGACAATCCACCAACACCGCGAGTGATCCATCTCCTCCCCGGCCTCCCTTGCTGGAGAACCGAGAGCTGGCCCTGAGTATCGTGGACGAGGCCCGTATGCGTTACCTGAAAGAGGGAACTGTGTTGGCCAAGTTCATGCGCCAGGCCCGTAAGGCAGCCTCCCTCCCGTGGGCTGTGGAGAAGAGTGTGAAAGACCAACTGCGGCAGTTTTTAAATGAGACGCCGATCAACAAATCGAACCCGGCATTCGCCCAGATGTACGTGGAGTATTTGACAACAGCCAACAACCTCTCTGCACCTGACAAGCAGCCTACAATCCGGCCTAACAACCAAACCAACCAGCCTACCCAGGCTACCCAGGCCACCCAGGCTACGATGACCGAGTGAGTGTGTTTTTGTTTTAACTGCACCACCCTTACCCAGCTTTTTTTTTTTTTTTTTTTCCCTTCATACATTCTCGTTTTGTGTTTACCTATGTGTGTTTTTTACAGGGAGATGACTAGGGTGATGCACGTTATAAACATTGACCAGTGTCAGGACTTTCATATTGGCGATACAATCATCATCACGAGACATTTCTCACCGTGACACCAAAATAATGGACACTTACAGCATGTATTTATTCGTTCATTCGTTTGTTCACTGTTCGAGTTCGAAAAAATAAATAAAAAAAGTTTTCAGGTTGACGACCCTGGTCTTTGGTGTTGGTTATTGTCTTTACCTGTTGGTGTAGGGATAGTCTATCTATCTATCTATCTATCTATCGTTTTGATTGATGTGGCTAGGGTTCGGTCGGTGACGGCATTAGAATGACGACGGTGTTTTCTTTATGTCTTTTCTAGCCTGGCGAAGCTCCGTACAACACCGCAATGGAAAGACTGGGTCGCTGTCGTCACCGACCTGCGAAGCTACACAAGTGTACTACATAGTATGTTTGCGGATGGTAGGGTGAACGGGGGACGACTGCAGGTGCTGCAAGCGTATACTGAAGACGTCTGTCAGCATGTCGAGGATTCCCGACCTATTCAAGCGTATTACGTAGAGATTGCTCGGCCCACGTTAACAGAGGTCTATCAACGCTCCGTGTTACAGACCTGTACATTGCTGTAAAGAATACTAATAATACTGTTCCCTTACTATGGAATCCATCCCCGGTGTTTTTGTGTTTTCTTTTTATATGGACTGGGTCAGTGTGTCAGTGTGTCAGGCTAGGGCCACTCTATACTATATATAGGCGGTGTGAGGTGGGTTCACTCATTACACACAACAGACACCAAGCAGCAAGGACGACGTGGTGGACTATGCCTCGCACGAAAAAAAAATCAATCACGCCGGGTCGTGGTTCAAACCCGATCGATACCGCTCTCCATGCTTTGTATTACAACCCGGACAGTCCAGCGGCTTACAGCGGGGTTCAACCCCTGCTCAAGGCAGCTCGACAACAGGGACTCAAAGTGAGTCGAACCCACGTGTCGGCTTGGCTGGCTCAGCAGGACACGTACACACTCCACCGACCTGCACGCCGCCATTACCCGCGTAACCGAGTGGTGGTTGGGGGTATGGACAGTCAGTGGCAGGCGGACCTGGTCGACATGACAGCGTTCGCCAAAGAGAATGACAACAACCGTTACCTACTGACCTGCATCGATGTGCTCTCCAAGTATGCCTGGGTGATCCCACTCCGGGCCAAAACCGGGGCTCGTTTGATCGAGGCATTTCAACAGATTTTCAAGACGGGTCGCCGACCGTTGTACCTGCAAACGGACGAGGGGAAAGAGTTTCTGAACAGACCCTTTCAAGCCTTTTTAAAGGACAAAGGGGTGTTTTTCTTTCACACGTTTAACGAAACCAAAGCCTCCGCGGTAGAACGGTTCAACCGCACTTTGAAAGGTCGCATGTACAAATATTTCACCGCTCACAACACTCGGCGCTACCTGGACGCCTTACCGGCGCTGGTTCGCGGTTACAATCAAGCCTACCACCGAAGCATACGACGAGCCCCTATCGACGTCACTCCCCAGAACCAGAAGGAAGTCCGGCAAGTCTTGTACGGTCCATCCACACACAAACGCTCGGTCCACCGGTATCGGGTCGGGGATCTCGTGCGTATCAGTAAAGTGAAAGGGAAATTTGAAAAATCATACCTGCCGAATTGGAGCACGGAAATGTTCCGCATCGTCCGCTCCCATCCTCGACAGCCTGCTGTGTACACACTGGAGGATTTGAACGGGGACCAATTGCTAGGGACGTTTTACGAAACCGAACTCCAACCGGTGACAGCCGCGGTGGATAAGTTTTATCAGGTGGAGAAGATCTTAAAAAGGGAGCGGCGGCGAGGGAAACTGTACTATTGGGTGAAGTGGGTCGGTTATCCACCCAGCTTTAATTCTTGGGTGCCGGCCACGGACGTGAAACGTATTTAAACCCGAGGCTAACGGGGTCGCTACCACTTCCGACTGACCTGCCTTAAGGGATGGATCGGTGTATACAAGGCTTGCGCGAGAATAAAGGGACCGTAGCAGCCGTACTGGGCGTTCTCTTGTACATCGGTGCTTTAGTGGGTGGATTGGCTGCGGAACTCAGCCTACAACTACTCCAAGACCAGTCAACCCTCCAATATCTACGAGGACAATTAAACAAGACGCGTTTCCGCTGGATTGGGACACCTGTACCGCCACCCCATCCACCGTCAATTGCCCGTCGGTTTGACAATACCGAGAACGCCGTCACTGCCACTAGCGCCATTACCCCGAGCTGGGATCGAACTCCCACGTCACAACCCTCCACACCCACCACAACCACACTACACCGACGACACCCACTCTCCTCAAACTCCTCAAACTCCTCAAACTCCTCAAACTCTTCAAACTCCTCACCCCCTTCACCCACCCCTACTCACTCCACCACACCAATACCGGGCATCATTTCCACACCTGTCTATCTACCCCCTAACACAACACAGGTAACACAGGTAACACAGGTAACACAGGCAACACAGGCAAGACAGGCAGCACAGGTAACACAGCCAACACAGGCAACACAGGCAACGCAGGCGACACAGGTACCATCACCTGCCGTCACTCCCCCCACTATCCACCACCCCCACCCGTACGACGATCCAAACCGCCGACGGAGCTAGTTCTACCCATGGACACGCGATGGGAGCATCCCTTTACCTGCATTGTCAGCGGCCCGACGGGATCTGGGAAGTCTGTGTTTGTGAAACGGTTAGTGGAACACGCTCCAGCTCTCATTCATCCGCCCCCACAACGCATCGTCTGGTGTTACGGGGAGTGGCAGCCATTGTACACCACGTTACCTCACGTTCAGTTTGAAGAAGGTGTGCCCAGCCCGTCCAGTTTCGACCCGGGGGAGCGGACGTTAGTCGTCGTGGATGATTTGATGGCTGAAGCCGACGATCGCGTGACAAAACTCTTCACCAAAGGCAGTCACCACCGCAATATCAGCGTGGTGTACATCGTGCAGAATTTGTTTAACAAAACCAAAGACCATCGGACCATCAGTCTGAACGCACACTACTTGGTGCTGTTCAAAAACCCGCGAGATGTATCCCAAATTACCACGATCGCTAAACAAATGGCTCCAGGGCGGACACAGTACGTGCGCGAGGCCTTTGAAGATGCCACGGCTGAACCTCACGGGTATTTGCTGGTGGATTTCAAGCAAACCACACCCGATCACCTGCGACTTCGCACCCACATTTTCCCCGGGGAGATTCAACACGCCTATCTCCCCAAGTCATAACACCAACTTTGAACCTACAATCTATCACATCAGTTTGTTTTGGCTGGCTGGCTGGTGGGTAGGCTGGTGGGTGGGCTGACGTGTCAGCTGACGGACTGGTAAAACAGTGTATTATTGCGGCGAGCGGTGACTAGGTCAGTGTGTCAGTGTGTCAGCATAAAACTTTGAACACACAGTCTATCACCTCAGTTGCTCTCACGACGACGACCCGTGATGAGGTCACACCGTCTCCAACGTTACGGTCCCTTATTAACCCTGCTCGCGCGAGCCACCCCCTCTATTCGTCAGGCTGTGCTGCGGGGTAACGATCCAGGATTACTCCGGTGCTTATGTGAATGTGCTAAGAATGTGTTAAATGGAAACGTCCCACTCTCGCCGGCTCAGAAGGTGAAGTTACAGCGACACAAGACGGGTCTTCGCACTTTGGTGAAGAAAAGTGTTCCCCTGCATAAGAAAGGACGGATTGTTCAACGTGGTGGATTCCTGCCACTGCTACTCGCTCCCCTCCTCGCCAAAGCCATTGTACCAGCCGTTCTCGGGGGTGTTGTCGGCGGTGTCGTTAAGGGAGTCACTAGTAAGGCTATAGCTGGTGGGAGGTAATGCAGCACGCCAAGAAAATGGCCTTGGTCGAGCCACGGCTCTTAGAGACGCTCACACGACCTTCACCTCCAGCCCATCCACCTCCAGCCCATCCCAGCTCCCCATACCCCGTCCCCAGTACGGTGAAAGCCCTCAACACGCTCGATCAAGAGATGGCCTCAATCCTCCACGACAGGACTCTCTCGGACGAGGAGAAAATACAGCGATATCACCACACCCTTCAACGGTACCGAACGTTTCAAGATCAATACCAAATCGGACAGCGACCGAGTTCGATCCCACCTCAGGCCAAATCCACAGCCAGTCGATTTTTGAGCGAGGCGGACAAGGCGATGTTAGACACCCCGACCCAAACCCTCCAGCCTACCACCCCTACCATCCCTACCACCCCTACCACCCCTAGCCCCTCACACGAGCGCTCAATACCCCGGGATCACTACCGGGCTTGGGTGCGGGAAAAAATGAGCACACCCGCCGAGCTGGGGAATCCCCCGACCGAGTTGGGGAATCCCCCGATCGCCAGAACCCCGACCAGCCAACATAAAAAAAAAACCAGGCCCTCCACTACCACCTCTAATTCCACACACACACCACACACCACACACACCACACACACCACACCAAAGCGACCCAAGAAGACGCGACGAGGCCAGCGACCTGAACTCCGGCCCGCTTCATCTATCATACGCCCGCTCAGGTGGAGTCCCTATTAATTAAATACAGGCACCAGAGGACAAAACGATCAGTCCACCTGAGGGAGATCATCTCACCCACACCATGTTTTACGTGACGCTACCCAGTAACAGCTCGCTGGACTACTTCCCCAACAATACCTTGACGCGTTTCACCACCCAATTACCCCGCCCCATCCATTTGACAGGTGACTGGGAATGTGGGCTGGTCGAAATACAGTATCCCCGGACCTGGTTTAACGTGCGGTCAGGTGAAGTGTGGTATACCATAGACTCCCCAAAAGACTCGCACCACGGTACGCATAAGCTCATATTACCAGCCGGCTACTACCCGACACCCAAAGACCTGGCCTGGGGGTTGACCAAATTGTTAAGCGAGACAGAGATCCGCGATCTCCAGGAGCACGCCGGGGACTTAACGTTTGAGTTCGACGATATGCAGCGGAAATACAGCGTGCGGTTTGAGAAACCACTGGGGCTTGGTTTCAGCCCACGGCTAATGCAACTCATGAATTTACCCTACGGATGGCTCATGGGACCGGCGGACCTCATGTATGTTGGTGCCGAGGATTTAACGATCAGCACCCCCACGCTGTACGTGTACACAGACATTATCGAACCGCGTGTGGTGGGGGACACGTTGGCCCCGCTGTTGCGGACGGTTACCACGGAAGGGCAGTATGGGGAGCACGTCTCCAAGACTTTCCAACACGTGGAATACATCCCCGTGCAGTCCAAACATTTCTCGACGGTGGACATTGATATTAGGGACGACACGGGTCGATCCGTCGCATTTGAACGCGGTAAAGTGGTGGTGACACTTCACTTTCGACAGCGGCGTGCTTTACCCTTGCAATAATGGCATCACAGCAGGCTTACATCGACTATTACACCAAACAAGCCGGCGGAGGTGGGTTACCTGTGTTTCGGGGTGTGGCTGTCCAGCGCGGTCACGGTTTGCTGGGCGGTCTCAGCAAACTCCTCCCGCAACCCTTGTTAACCTCGCCGGCTGTGAAAGCACTGGGCAAAACGGCGTTACGAACAGGACTGCAAGTCGTGGGGGACGTGCTGAGTGGGGGCGTGTCACCACAACAGGCTTTGAAACGACGCGGTTTGGCGACTGGAAAACAGCTGCTGGTCAAAGCTAGTCGCTACGCCCGACAGCGGTTACTGGGTGAGCCTATAAAACGGAAGACACCGCGCGTCACGCCCACTCGTCACCGACACGTGGGACTTAAAAGACGTGCCGTCAAGCCCAGAAGAAGACACATCAAAGCTCGAGCCACATCGAATGCCCTGAATCCACCGGATATTTTCAGCTAAACACACACGCGCACGCGCACATACACAAGCCATGGCTCTTCCCCACCCCGAATGCTGCCCGTCCGTCAGCAGTGAGTTTGATTTGTGGACCTTACCCCCGACCGACACCAGCGTTCGAGAAGGCCGCTGGGATGCTTACAGCCCCATCGCCAGCCTGAGTGATGTGGGACCTGTAGAATTTGTCATCACCAACGCTGACGCAGACACTTACTTGGACTTGGCCAACACCATGCTGTACGTGAAGGCAAAAATCCTCAACGGGGACGGGACGGCTGTGGCGGCTGACAAGAAGGTGGCTCCGACTAACCTGTGGATACAATCCATGTGGCGACAGGTCGACGTCTCCCTGAACGATAAACTCATCACGCCGTCCACCAACATGTACCCATACCGGGCTTACTTGGGGACATTGTTGTCTTACGGTAAAGAGGCTAAAAAGAGCCAGCTGTCTGCTGCCTTGTGGTATGCGGACACCCCAGGAAAGTTTGACACGATGAGTGACACCAACGATGGGTTTGTCGATCGGCTGGAGTGCACGGCTGAAAGTCGGTCGGTTGACATGCTGGGTCGCCTGCATTGTGACATGTTCCTGCAACACCGACACCTGCTCAACAACGTCACGGTCCGCATCCGTCTCACCCCGGCTAAGGATTCGTTTGCTTTGATGTCCGATGAAGCCGCTCCCGGCTACAAGACTCGCTTGGAGGAGGTCTTGATCTTTGTGCGCAAAGTGAAAATCACCAGCGGTGTGCAACTGGGGCATTTGAAAGCCTTGGCCAAAGCTCCTGCCAAGTACCCAATCCGCCGCGTGCTGACCAAGTATTTCTCTGTCCCCAGAGGCCACACCCTCATCAATGAACAAAACCTATTTCTGGGCAGCTTACCGACACGTTTAGTGGTGGGGTGTGTGAGCAACAAGGCTTTTGACGGGGACTACACTAAAAACCCGTTTCGTTTCCGACACTACTACACAAACTTCGTCGCCTTGTACGTCGGCGGTCGTCAGATTCCAACCAAGCCCCTGACACCCGACTTTGAGAACGAGAATTTCATCCGCACGTACATGAACCTCTTTACCCACACGGGGAAAGCGTTCCACGACGAGGGAAACAATATCAAGCGCACCACATTCGCCGAAGGCCACACGCTGTTTTGTTTCGACTTGACCCCTAGCCTCCACGATGACCACCAACTGAACCTGGTACAAAAAGGGGATTTGCGCCTGGAGATGCGGTTTGCCAAACCACTGCCGGAAACCATTAACGTGGTGTGCTACGCTGAATTCAGCAATATCATAGAAATAGACCAAAGCCGAAACGTGCTCTGTGACTTCGCCAGTTGAACAGCCCAAAACAACAAACAACAACATGGACACGGTACAATTGCGACGTGTGCTACAAACAGACGCGTTTACCCGGGCTGTGGTGGGGGCAGGAGGTGGGGTCTACCCTCGGGATCATCTCCCCTCACTTCCCCCACCCCCCTCACGACCCTCACGCCCCACCCCTAGGATCCCCTGGACCCCCTGGGCCTGCATCATTAACACAGACACGTGTCTTCGCCCAGGACGACATTGGGTCGCCGTCTTCATAGACCAGTGGTCCAATCCACCCCATCTCCGGGGTGAATACTTTGATTCCTACGGACTCCCACCCCTCTACCCCGATATCACCGCTTGGCTTAACCGGGGAACACATCACTGGACGTGGAACGATCGGCGGCTGCAGAGTCTGGACACGACCGTGTGCGGTCAATATTGTGTGTACTACTTAACCCAGCGAGCTCGAGGCCGTCCCATGGATGCTATTGTACACACGTTGGACACAGCGTGCACGACCTATGATAATGACTTACGGGTGTTCGATTGGGTGGATCGTCAGTTTGGGATCCATCCCTCGTTTTTTTTCCACACCCATGGACTGTAAAACATTCATCAAATAACATTCTTGCTTCCCAGTTCGACGTGTTATGCATTCCACGTTCTTGTTTTTCCTGTTCGACCTGTTACCCCATACAGTATGGAATAAAATTAAAAAAAGAGACTATGAGACTCACATACCGTGGTGGTTTGACTTTTTTCTTTATTATGATGAGGACTACCACAACAGCATGCAGGCCAGCTATAGCACACTGACACACTGACCCACTCACCGCCTGTTACATCGTCATACATTGTTGCGTCATACATTGTTACCAGGCCGTCTGCCGTATACCGGCAAGGCACCGCTCGGCAACAATGTATGACGATGTAGCAGGCACGGCAAGTCGGGTCAGTGTGTCAGGCTATTACGGCTGCCGGCCCGCCGCCCCCCCGCTAGGCGTTTTTAACTTTTTCACGTACGTACCACTGCGAATGATAAAACACATGAAAAAAATTGTACAATTAAAAAAAAAAAAAAAAAAAAAAAAAAAAATGGGAAGACTGTGTCTGGTGTGGGGTTTCTTTTCTTTCTTTTTTTAGTGCTTAGATTGAGAAAGTACTCTTTCGGGAAGAGTTGGTTGGCCCTGAAAAGGGCCGTGGGAAGTATCACAAGAGCACAAGACCACAAGAGCACAGGAGCCGGGTGTGTAGAGTATCCATAGCACCGTTCTACAGATCTAAATAGGTGGTGCTCACCCCGTCGGGGAGCACTTTTCGCTTTCCGTAAAAGTATGTGAATGCGTCTTTGTGTTGGGTATACGAGTACATCGTATTACCCCGCATCCGCATCCCCCGATTCACACCACTCGCGCTTTGGTGATTGCGCAACACAGAGAGGTACACGGCCTTGTCCACACCTCGTGCGCTCACACCTTTGCAGGAGAGTTTGTCTTTGGTGTTGGATGCCCCGCCGTAACAGTAATAAGTCTTGGAACACAAACTGACGATGGCATCACCGGTCCACTCGACTTTGAAAAGCCCCGGTGTGCGCTTATCGTGGTCGTAATGGTCGCGACGGGGTAACCACGCATCCCGCTCGGTCTCGTACACAACTCGCAGCTCGGGTTTGACGAGGGATTCCCAGTCTGGGTCGGACCAAGCCATGTACGCAGAGTCTGTGTCCATCTCACAGTACTGCCAATCCGCCTTGTCGAAAAAACGAGCCATGAAATCGTAATAAAATTCCAGCATGCGGAGTTTGGCATACTGGTAGACCATGCACCCTATTTGCAAGGGGAGATTGTAGCGAATGGTCTTCTTGCTACTCGTCACTTCAAAGGTGGTCTCGTCGATGGGGTCGACGGTTCGACACCGAACACTCGCCAGTAATTTTCGTGTTTTTGCCAGATCACAGATTTTGACATCCACGTGTCGGTCTTGATTGGTGACTGTTTTTCCATAACCTGAATTCCCCAACAGCTTCATCGTCTCTCCGATCAGGGCTTTGGTCGGGTCGACATCTCCCTCCCGTCGAGCTTGGGTGACGGCGTCTGCGAAGGCTTCGAACGCTCGGTCCGGTGTATATTCCATCGCTTGGTAGACGTGCGTGACGACCAATCCCCGACCGAGATACCACTGGAGCAGAGGTGTGGCTAGCAGAATTTGCTTCCCAAACATGCTCCCGATCAGCATACGCCTGGGTGTGGGCATGATGTCATTCACAGCCGCGAACTCTGCCATGGTGGGGCCTATATCAGCCCGACTCACCTCGGTGTTTTTAAAGATGGGTGGGCATTCGGCAAAGTCCGCTTTGAGGTGGTCCGGCACGTGGATGTCACATTCCACAAATCCAAACAACTGACCTTGAATGACAGCCGCCATGAGCTGAGCTTGTGTCTTGGGTTGTCGCTGTGACGGGGGTAAACCGTACTGTTGTAGGAAGTCCCGTAAGGCTGGGTTTGTCGCGCGTTGGCGGTGGAACTCGCACTCCCATATCGTTACCAATGGATAGCCCTGGGAGCGAATGTATGCGTCGTTCGCATCCACCTCCTGCCGTAAGTCCTGGGGGGTTAATCCCCGCCGCTCGTTGTAGCACACCTTCCCCGGGCGAGGGTGATTCAGGTGACAGCCGTGATAGTGGAAATAACACCCGTGGAATTGAAACACAGTAGGCTGCCCGTCGATATAGGCGAACCCGTCTACGGGGAGTTGTCGATCACCGATCCGCTTCTCGGTGTGGTTGAGTCGGTGACGGATCGATACCCCCAGCTGCTGTGCCTTCCAGTCCAGCCATTTTTCAGCCAGACGGGTGGCGGTGCCGGAGGGAACGAACTTCTCTTCCCCGTCCTGACGGCGCCAACGGACGCAGTGACCTGTCGGCATAGGTGAGGCCAGGCAGTACAGGTACAGCGCGTTGGCATCGAATCCCACGATGCGCTGACAAAGCTTTCCGCCCCGTATACGGGTCACACCTCGTTCGTGGTAGCGGTGGAAAATGATACTCGGCCCACCCACGATGTTTTTCTTGAGGCAATCGTGCATGTCTTTGTCTTTCTCACCGACGAGGGTGAACACGGAGCGTAAATCATGGAATAAGTAGCGGAGGGTAAGCCCTGGTATGCTGATGCAGTTTGAAGACATCCACATGCATGGTTCGGTAGAACACCGACATCTTCTCCGCAGCCTCCATGAAGGGAATGACATCTAGGTTATTATACCACCGCAGCAAGTCTTTGACGGTCCGCATGCCGTGCTCTCGCCACACCGTCTGTAAGGTCTTGTACTCCGCGTCCGTGCACGGCTGGTGGGTGAGATCGTTGTCGAAAGCATGCTGCGGTGGCAGTGTGGTTTCCTCCAGCCGGGCCAGGGAGTCTATGTAGCTGTAACAAAATTTCCCTTTGGTCACGTGACAGTCGTAAGCTTTCACCCACTTGTCGTAACTGTAATTCGGGGCCAGGTAATTCCGAATGTCCAGAAATTTCAGCTGTGGTGTGGCGAGGGCCATGTGATTATTGTTCCGCTTAATCACATACTCCAAATCACCGCTCTGGACCAGGTGGGGGTAAAGCTGTTGTTTGATTAAGTTCAGGTCGTAGTTACCCGAGTTAAAGCCGAGGACGGGGAGTTGGTCCATATAGGTCGCGAATCTGTCCCGCACTCGGCGCGTGTAAGACGGTTTCTTCTCGTCGGGATCGATCCGCTCGTCTAAGGCGTCCAGGATGTAAGCATAACGCTCGTGGAGATAGGCGCTACTGATCTCGCTGATGGTGTTGAGGTAAGCCATCATATCCCCGACGAGTGCCTGGGGATCGCCGGTGGAGATGAAACACACGGGCTGGTCGTAATCCGGTACATTAGAGTTGACGCTGACACTCATGGGGATGTGTTGAGCCGTCCATTCCGTCGAGGTAGTCGCCGCATCGTCCACCGGGTTCACCGGAGCCAAGTACGCCTCAAAGTCATAACACGCTCGGTACGGGAAGATGCCGTCGTCACCGTCCTGGAGTTCGATCCCCATGTCCGCCAACGTTTCGAAAATGGTGGGCTGATTGCGGAAGACACCCCCCGGGTACTTTCGTCGAATGGCGTCGGTGCACGTTTGACCGTGCCGTCGTAACTCCCACAGTTTCGGGAAACTCTTCTGGCACACCTGGCAGGTGAAAGATCGAGCATAACGGCCCATGTCTTTGATATAGCTGAAATGCCGCTGGTACAGGTTTAACCGCAGGGTAGGTGTAGAATAACGCTCGGCACTGCGGTGAATGAGTTGTGCTGAGTACGACCTGTCCATGGGGATGAGCTGGTAGACTTGAATGTTCACTTGAAACAGGCTTTCCACCGTGTCCAGCGCACTGAGGGGTACTCCGCGGAAATACCTCGGCTCCATCTCCATTTCCTCCAGATACCTGCGGTAATACACCCCAGCCTGGGCGTCGCAGTTTTTGGGGTCGGCTTGGTCTAGATGAACGGCCAGACACCGAAACAAACACAAATAGTCCCTGTAAGGACCATGAGCTCCACCCACCAACGTGTGTAGCCCCTTGTTTCCTTTCAGGTAAGAGGGTAACGTCACCCCACCTTTACCGATAGGCTGATGCGGTAGTTTGTGGACGAAAAACAGCACGTTGGTGATGAGGTCGACGGTCCATTTCGTATTGGGGCGTTGTTTTTGGGCCCAGGTAAGCGGGTCTTGGGTGAGGAGATGCTGGGTGTGGAATCCTCGCAGGTCAGCCCGACTCGCCACGCGGTACGGTGCGTCGAGTACTCGGGTGTTGTTGGTGCTCGGGTAATAATACCGCACCTGACCCGTCTCTTTGTGGCGGAGGATATATCCAAAACTGTAATTGATAGTGAAAGCAGTCGGTTGGTCTTCGTAAATCTCGTCTACATAGGCTGGGATAGCACCGAGATCACTCAGTCGGTAATTATAGCAGTCTTGAATTGGCTTGTGGCGATGGAAATACGTCCTGATCGATCGCCAATGCCGCTGGTACAACTCCCGTACGTCACTGTCACCGCTCGGCAAGACAGCCTCGTGAGGCTGTACCGGGTCGGGCTCGAACTGGCTCGTTGGACTTTTTTTCTTTTGTTTTTTCTTTTCTTCTCCCAGCGAGGCATCCCCCGCTAAACTCACTTGAGCTTGACTCGTGCTGGGTTTGTTGTCGTCGGTGATGGTGGTGGTGGTAGATGAAACAGGTCTCTGTAACATACAAGGGTGTAGACGTTATAACCAAACCCTAGACATACTCTATATACATACTATTGTACATATGTGCATATGTACATATGTTCCGCTAAAAAATTTTATAATACATATAATACATAGGAGCCATTCCGATAGATATTAACCCTGGCATGACACACTGACACACTGACACACTGACCCATACTATTGGGGGTCGTCTCAAGGATGGTAAATGAGTGCCCGATTTAAATAACAACAAACCATAATTAATTTCCATGGGATATTGTAAATTAAGTGAAATAAAGTCATACAATGTGTTTAAATGAATTGTGACATGAGTTTGCTTTACACAAATATGAACTAAATAAAATAAATCTATATATATATATATAGATATATATACTGATACAATTGTTAACTCTGCAAAACCCCTATACAGTTTTGGAACAAAAAATAAAGAAAATGACTATATATTACTCTTTCCAGACACGTATTGTCGTTTGACATTTAGAGTTATGCCCCTTATTTCCAGTATTCCAACAAAAGTAGTCGCCCCTGCTAAGCGTATTCCATCAGGAGTTATCCCCCTTGTTTACATACATTTGACACTGCACACATTCATGGATTTCTACTACGAAATACATAAGGAAATATCCTCTAAGCTACTCAAGCTTTCTATCCGGCTTTACTGGAGTTACAAACTATTAAAAGACACAACTATCCTTAAATATATTGAACTAAAACTACTGTTCAATAAGAAATCTAGCGAATACGAAGCGTAATATTACGTAATATTAATTAATTGGAAACAACAACAACGTCTGAAGGTGACCGATAGACAACTACTTTATGTGGTAATCTACTAATTAAAATGAAGCGTCAATCCGCTGAAAAAATTTATTTTAATACATAATACATAGGAACCATTCCGATAGATAGCAGCCCTAGCATGACACACTGACACACTGACCCAGTCCCTTTTTTTTTTTAATACATAAAACATAGGAACCACCCAGATAGGTATTCCCGTTCACCATTGTTCAGGAAACATATCGTTGTCAGCTGTGCTTTGTTTTGACACGTGGATTTTGTTTGGACACGTGTTTTTTTGTTTTGATCGGCTGCATAGTAATTTTCAGCAATGAAATGCAGCATGTCTTATTGCATATGATCCAGTAAAGAAGTTTTTTTTTATACTTTTTTTCATATACTGTTACAAACATGTAACATGAGATAGCTCTTACTGTCTTAAATTAACTTTCAAGAAGCAAATTACTCCCCCTAATTTATCCCCAGCCTGAAACAAACAAATCATGTACATTTATTGTGCGCATGATTTTTTTTTGGAAACGGACCCTTTTGATCACCAAGTCTGAGATGACCAACGCTGAACGCGGAAAGCAACTACTCATACATGCACATGATTCAACATTTGGACTTCAAAGACTATCCCCAAATTCAACATACTCGTCGTTATTTAAAACGAAATAGTATGCAAAGAAACGAAAATGATAAAAAAAAATCAATGCCCACCAACAAAAATGAAAAAATGTCTACTGGCTGATATGAGGCTCGAACCCGTGACATTCGCATTGTTAGCTCGACGCTCTACCGACTGAGCTAACCGGCCATTCCTGCAATAGAGTGGCTTTTCAACCTCCATAATCAAGCGGCGTCTTCGTGGGTTAGTAGGTCACTCAACCTGCTGCTTGGGGTGGAGAAAAATAAAATAAAATAATAAAAAAAAAACTTACCGAGCCGTGTTTCCCACGTTGATGGGTCCGCCAATCCCACAACCGGTAGAAAGACTTCTCGCAGTCTTCACAATACCACACACGTTCTCGTTTGTTGCCATGGCGCTGTTGATGGCGGATCAAATGTCCTCGGCGCAAAAACGCCCGGTCGCAGGTCGGACAGGTGAATCTTTTGTTTGTCTGGGGCTGGTGATGTGTCCGCTGGTGCCGGAGCCAGTTACGCCGCAGGGTAAAATGCTGGGCACACACCCGGCAAAAATACTTCTCCGTCTTCTTTTCCTTATCGCCGTGCTGTGTTTTTTGATGACGTCGCCAGCTATCGCGTCGGGTGAACCCTCGATCGCACACCTCGCAGGTAAATAGCTTCTCCGTCTTCTTCTCCTCCAACGTCTTCTTCTCCATATTAACCTCGAAATCCTCTTGATCCATCGTTGCTTGTTTACTCGGTCGCTCGCTCGCTCGCTCGGTCGGTGTCTTCGGGTGAAGTGATCTGCTACTCCTGCACCTGTCTTTTTGTACCTATCTACGCGGAAATTCACCACACGCTGATTGGTTCGTTTTTTCTTATGTAACCTCTTCTCGCACGCTGATTGGTCCGTTTTGCGGGCCTCCCATTGGGCAGTTTTGGGGCAAATCCAGCTCACCCATTGGCCCGTTTTGGCGCCCGGGAGCTCTTTTCGAGCTGTCCCACTCGACTTTACAAGCCGACGTTTTGCCTCTTTTTTTTCGCTCTTTTTTTCCCTATACTGTTATACTATACAACATATCACACTCGTCTATACACATACGCCCCGCGGTGAGGGAAAAACCCACAACTGAGGGGTGACGTCACACCTACCAGCCCTTCGGGCTGGCAGGTGTGACGTCACCACCACATCACCACAAAAAACGACTCCCCAAAACCACAAAAAACGGCTCCCCAAAGCGACACCTAAGTCACATTCTATACTACTAATGTAGACATAATTATTGCAACCAACGTTCCCTTCGCAATCGCCATTCCAAGGAGTTTTATACATGCAACCTGTTTTAAACTCGTTATGTTTTTCTTTCAATACATCTTTTATTAAAACGCGGAATATATTATTACAACCAAGCCGTGCCTTAGGAAAGAAACGCTGTAAGGTATAATATAGTTTTTTCTTCGATAATTTGATAATCGATGATTTGATAATCCACCTCCAGCTCTACCCCAATCCCCACCCACACCAGTGTAACTTTAACACCGGGTTCCTTGTTGATTTCATAGCCTGTTAGCTTTTAAAACCTCTATGTATGTAAACAGCTTACAGACGAGTAAAACCATTTTTTCCCACTTCGTTGTCCATATTCCTGTGTGTTTTGCAATGACATTAGACAGCTTCCGAGATTTGCACCAACTGTATAGTCTCTACCTGTAGATTAATATCTTCCTAACTTTTAGAGTAACATTTTATCATGTTGAATTTAAATTTCTTAAGAAGTCCCGCAATTTTTTAATGGGTTGACATTAGTAAAACTACAGACCTACATGTATGATTAAAAGAATCAATGAATATTATGGCTTATAACGCCACATCGGCAGTACGGCAGCCCTATTATGGCCAGAACTAATCAAATGAACGAGGAGATATTTTCAGCACCAGTTCGTGCTGATATTTTTTAAATATACGATTGCATATCTATGTGGATCAAGAAGGAATACACTTGTTAGTATAGCCTGTCTTCATAATCGCTTAAACACGCCAGTACTGCGCATGCGTTTTGTATTCAGACATACACTTGACTGCTTAGAGTACATTTGTAAATTTGCATTGAAACGTGTCCCCATTATACTCAGACCATAGACTTGACTGTTTGCTTATTTATTTTATTTGTGTTTTACGCTGTGCTCAAGAATATTTCACTTATACGAATGGTGGGAGGGAACCGCTCACAGAAGCCTGAGGAAACCCACGATTATGCGCAGGTTCCTGCAACATTCCCATGTATGTATGACTGGATAGGACTTGAGTGTTTAATCCATGACTAAATCTTGTCCACAAAAATCATTTCTTTTGTCAAATGTTCATGTGTTATAAACTGTTTATTTGATCAAAGATATTGAACATTAATGAGCGTGGCTTATTTATATATAGCGAGTATCTTTATTTTATTAATTGAATATATGGTAAGAGTGTAACGAGACAAGACCATTGTTACGTATATTTGGGTTTTTGTCTCGTATACTAAACAATTTTTCACTCAAATAGGTGTGTACATTTATTTATTTCATTGGCGTTTTATTCCGCACTCAATAATGTTTCACTTATACGTCAGTATTACGGTGGGAAGAAATAAGCCATACATGAAATACAACTAACTCTTAACACACTTTGTCCAATGTGAACATGTCGTTTGGTTAAACAGTGATTAACCTGATAGCACATCTCCTTCATATATAAACAGCCGATGATTACCGATGTTTACCGAACGTCGGCGCAGTGACGTTGCTAAGCATGCGATGGACAAATTACAATCCTAGAAACAAACGTTACGCGCACACAGTCTGTATCATGTAGGGTTTGACTCTAAAAAGACATCTATGGAGACAATTTTCCTGTGTATTTATTTTAATTTCAAGTAAACATGCACGTAAGAGAAACTCCTAGCGCTGGTACTCAAACATACTTCAATTCTGGAGTGGGAATGTGTTTTGCACCGAGCAATGATACACGACATGATGCAGCGTGACTTTGACGTCACAAACATAGCGTCACACTTGTGCAGTTCATTCTAGAGTAAACTGATCTACTACACTCATTGAGGCGACTGATCACATGCGACAGGCGAGGTGTTTGATGTGGGTTTTGTCAACGGCGGCCAGAATCACACCACTTGATGATCATTTTCACTCAAATTCTTACGATGGCATAGAGCACGTTGATGAACAATAAGAACGACCAACCATAAAAGAGAACTTTTCAGAAAAATAATGTGAGAAAAATAAATTCTTTATGTTTGTTGTCTTGTACATGTACTTTATATAAAGATGAAAATATTGGAAAATATGTTACCGTTTTGTGCTATTTAAGTATTTATTGATCTCACCCACATTTTGTTTGTCTGTATAGGTGTGTTTTATCTACATACTTATGCTATCCTCTAATGTATTCCTCTCGCACGCTGTAAGACGGGAGTGATAACTAGACATTTTCACTCCGGCCATCATTATGTAGGCCAAATCAAATAAACTTACGGAGGTTATACACCGGAAAGTTTTAGCAAAACAATCTATATTCGCCGATTAAATCAAACTGTCTGTATTTACCATGCAAGAATAGTTAAAGTTATTGCCTTTTAATAAATATCAGACTCATATACCTATACTATTTACAGAGTGAAAATGATTTTAAAGTTTGATCAACTTGTAATGGAAACCGTTTTAAAAACTTTAGGAACATGATTACCAATTTGGAACGGTAACAAGTGCACAGGCTTATGTTTTGTGACATGTAATAATATAAACTATTCCAAAATAACGGTAAAAATTAGATTGCATTTGTACTGATGTCTTGGGTAGGTAGCCTCTTTAACGGATAATGTATACCAATGGTGACGCAAAAGTAAGTTGTTATTTCCTGATAAAATATTCCATGAGATCAACAAGTGGCTAATTTTCAGCATTTCCTGCCGTACACAGGAAATCCATGCAAACCGATTAGCCAGAATTTTAGCTACATCACAACAATATCTTCCCGTAAAGGGAGAAGGTAGGCACGACATGTACTTTACCAAACTGTACTGAGAGCTGACCGACAAGGACATGGCGTATCCTTTTATTGTGGGAACCTGTCATGCCGAGACCCATCAACATTCTACGCCAACAGTAAAGCCTTTAAAGTCAAGTGAGATTGACGTCGACTCTGTGCCAGTTTGGTTTAAAGCTCATTGCTCTAATGTAGACATAATTATTGCAACCAACGATCCCTTCGCAATCGCCATTCCAAGGAGTTTTATACATGCAACCTGTTTTAAACTCGTTATGTTTTTTCTTTCAATACATCCTTTATTAAAAGTATTTATTCAGAATGTATTATGACAAACAAGCCGTGCCTTAGGAAAGAAACGCTGTAAGGTATAATATAGTTTTCTCCTCGATAATTTGATAATCGATAATTTGATAATGCACCTCCAGCTCCACCCCTATCCCCACCCACTTCTCTATAAATTTAACACTGGGCTCCTTGTTGCTTTAAGAGCCTGTTAGCTTTTAAAACCTCTATGTATGTATACAGCTTACAGACGTGTGAAACCATGTTTTTTCCTACTTCGTTGTCCATACTCATGTATGTTTTTGTATGACATTAGACAGCTTCCGAGATTTACACCAACTCTGTAGTTGCTACCTGTAGCCTAATATCTTCCTAAATTTTGGAGTAACATTTTATCATATTCAATTCAAATTTCTTCAGATGTCCCGCAATTTATTAATGGGTTGACATTAGTAAAACTACAGACCTACATGTATGATTAAAAGAATCAATGAATATTATGGCTTATAACGCCACATCGGCAGTACGGCAGCCCTATTATGGCCAGAACTAATCAAATGAACGAGGAGATATTTCCAGCGCCGTTCGTGTTGATAGTTTTTTAAATATACGATTGCATATCTATGTGGATCAAGAAGGAATACACTTGTTAGTATAGCGTGTCTTCATAATCGCTTAAACACGCTAGTACCGTGCATGCGTTTTGCATTCATTTCACTTGACTGCTTAGAGTACATTTTTAAATTTGCATTGAAACGTGTCACTATAATACTCACACCATAGACTTGACTGTTTGTTTATCTATTTTATTCGTGTTTTATGCTGTACTCATAAATATTTCACTTATACGAATGGTGGGAGGGAACCGCTCACAGAAGCCTGAGGAAACCCACGACTATGCGCAGGTTTTCGGCAACATTCCCATGTATGTACGACCGGATAGGGCTTGAGTATTTAATCCATGACTAAATCTTGTCCACAAAAATCATTTCTTTTGTCAAATGTTCATGTGTTATAAACTGTTTATCTGATCAAAGATATTGAACATTAATGAGCGTGGCTTATTTATACATAGAGAGTGTCTTCATTTTATTAATTAATTATATGGGAAGAGTGTAACAAGGCAACACCATTGTTACGTATACTTGGGTTTTTGACTGGTATACTCAACAATTTTTCACTCAAATAGGTGTGTGCATTTATTTATTACTTTAGTGTTTTACTCCGCACTCAATAATGTTTCACTTATACGTCAGTATTACGGTTGGAAGAAAAAAGCCAGATATGAAATACAACTAACTCTTAACACGCTTTGTCAAATGTGAACATGTCTTTTGGTTAAACAGTAATTACCTTATAGCACATCGCCTTTATATATAAACAGCCGATGATAACCGATGTTTACCGAACGTCGGTGCCGTGACGTTGCTAAGCATGCGATGGACAAATTACAATCCTAGAAACAAACGTTACGCGCACACAATCGGTATCATTTAGGGTTTGGCACTGAAAAGACATCTATTGAGACAATTTTCCTGTGTATTTATTTTAATTTCAAGTAAACATGCACGTAAGACAAACTTCTAGCGTAGGTACTCAAACATACTTCAATTCTGGAGTGGGAATGTGTTTTGCGCCGAGCATTGATACACGACATGATGCAGCTTGACTGTGACGTCACAAACATAGCGTCACTACTTGTACAGTTCATTCTAGAGTAAACTGATCTACTACACACACTGACACGACTGTTCACATGCGACAGGCGAGGTGTTTGATGTGGGTTTTGTCAACGGCAGCCAGAATCACACCACCTGATGACATTTTCACTGAAATTCTTAGGATGGCATAGAGCACGTTGATGAACAATAAGGACGACCAACCATAAAAGAGAACTTTTCAGCAAAATAATGTGAGAAAAATAAATTCTTTATGTTTGTTGTCTTGTGCATGTACTTTATATAAAGATGAAAATATTGGAAAATATGTTACCGTTTTGTGTTATTTAATCATTTATTGATCTCACCCACATTCTGTTTGTCTGTATAGGTGTGTTTTATCTATATACTTATGCTATTCTCTAATGTATTCCTCTCGCACGCTGTAAGACGGGAGTGATAACTAGACATTTTCACTCCGGCCATCATTATGTAGGCCAAATCAAATAAACTTACGGAGATTAAATACCGGAAAGTTTTAGCAAAACAATCCATATTCACCAATTAAATCAAAGTGTCTGAATTTACCATGCAAGAATAGTTAAAGTTATTGTCTATTAATAAATATCAGACTCGTATACCTGTACTATTTATAGCGTGAAATTGATTTTAAAGTTTAAACAACTTGTAATGGGAACCGCTTTAAAACCTTTAGGAACTTGATTACCAATTTGAAACGGTAACACGTGCATAGGCTGATGTTTTGTGACAAGTAATTATTTTAGCTATTCTATAATAACAATAAAAAGTAAATTGCATTTGTGTTGATGTCTTGGGTAGGTAGCCTCTTTAACGGATAATGTATACCAATGGTGACGCAAAAGTAAGTTGTTATTTCCTGATAAAATATTCCATGAGATCAACAAGTGGCTAATTTTCAGCATTTGCTGCCGTACACAGGAAATCCATGCAAACCGATTAGCCAGAATTTTAGCTACATCAACAATATCTTCCAATAAAGGGAGAAGGTAGGCACGACACGTACTTAACCAAACTGTACTGAGAGCTGACTGACAAGGACATGGCGTATCCTTTTATTGTGGGAGCCTGTCATGCCGAGAGCCATCAACATTCTGCGCCAACAGTAAAGTCTTTAAAGTCACATGAGATCGATGTCGACCCTGTGGCAGTTTGGTTTAAAGCTCATTGTTCTAATGTAGATATAATTATTACAACCAACGTTCCCTTCGCAATCGCCATTCCAAGGACTTTTATACATGCAACCTGTTTTAAATTCGTTATGTTTTTCTTTCAATACACCTTTCTTAAAACACGGAATGTATTATGACAAACAAGTCCTGCCTTAGGAAAGAAACGCTGTAAGGTATAATATAGTTTTCTCCTCGATAATTTGATAATCGATAATTTGAAAATCCACCTCCAGCTGCACCCCTATCCCCACCCACTTCTCTATAACTTTAACACTGGGTTCTTTGTTGCTTTAAGAGCCTGTTAGCTTTTAAACCTCTATATATGTATACAGCTTACAGACGTGTGAAACCATGTTTTTTCCTACTTCGTTGTCCATACTCCTGTGTGTTTTTGTATGACATTAGACAACTTCCGAGATTTGCACCAATTCTATAGTCTCTACTTGTAGTTTAACATCTTCCTAACTTTTAGGGTAACATTTTATCATGTTGAATTTAAATTTTTTAAGAAGTCCCGCAATGTTTTATTTTTTAATGGATTGACATTAGTATATTTATAGACCTACATGTATGATTAAAAGAATCAATGAATATTATGGCTTATAACGCCACAGCGATAGTACGGCAGCCCTATTATGGTCAGAACTAATCAAATGAACAAAGAGATATTTCCAGCGCAGTTCGTGTTGATATTTTTCAAATATACGATTGCATATCTATGTGGATCAAGAAGGAATACACATACTAGTATAGTGTGTCTTCATAATCGCCTAAACAGGCCAGTACTGTGCATGCGTTTTGTATTCAGACATACACTTGACTGCTTAGAGTGCATTTGTAAATTTGCATTGAAACGTGTCACTATTATATCATTTCTCTTGTCAAATGTTCATGTGTTATAAACTGTTTATCTGATCAAAGATATTGAATATTAATGAGCGTGGCTTATTTATACATAGCGAGTATCTTCATTTTATTAATTGATTATATGGTAAGAGTGTAACATGGCAACACCATTGTTATTCAACAATTTTTCACTCAAATAGGTGTGTGCATTTATTTATTTCATTGGTGTTTTACTCCGCACTCAATAATGTTTCACTTATACGTCAGTATTACGGTGGGAAGAAATAAGCCATATATGAAATACAACTAACTCTTAACACACTTTGTCCAATGTGAACATGTCGTTTGGTTAAACAGTGATTAACCTGATAGCACATCTCCTTCATATATAAACAGCCGATGATTACCGATGTTTACCGAACGTCGGTGCCGTGACGTTGCTAAGCATGCGATGGACAAATTACAATCCTAGAAACAAACGTTACGCGCACACAGTCGGTATCATGTAGGGTTTGGCTCTAAAAAGACATCTATGGAGACAATTTTCCTGTGTATTTATTTTAATTTCAAGTAAACATGCACGTAAGAGAAACTCTTAGCGCTGGTACTCAAACATACTTCAATTCTGGAGTGGGAATGTGTTTTGCGCCGAGCAATGATACACGACATGACCCAGCGTAACTGTGACGTCACAAACATAGCGTCACTACTTGTGCAGTTCATTCTAGAGTAAACTGACCTACTACACTCAATGAGGCGACTGATCACATGCGACAGGCGAGGTGTTTGATGTGGTTTTGTCAACGGCGGCCAGAATCACACCACCTGATGACATTTTCACTGAAATTCTTAGGATGGCATAGAGCATGTTGATGAACAATAAGGACGACCAACCATGAAAGACAACTTTTCAGCAAAATTTTGTGAAAAAAATAAATTATTTTTGTTTGTTGTCTTGTACATGTACTTTATATAAAGATGAAAATATTGGAAAATATGTTACCGTTTTGTGTTATTTAATCATTTATTGATCTCACCCACATTCTGTTTGTCTGTATAGGTGTGTTTTATCTACATACTTATGCTATTCTCTAATGTATTCCTCTCGCACGCTGTAAGACGGGAGTGATAACTAGACATTTTCACTCCGGCCATCATTATGTAGGCCAAATCAAATAAACTTACAGAGGTTATATTCCTTAAAGTTTTAGCAAAACAATCCATATTCGCCAATTAAATCAAAGTGTCTGAATTTACTATGCAAGAATAGTTAAAGTTATTGTCTATTAATAAATATCAGACTCGTATACGTGTACTAATTTTAGCGTGAAAATGATTTTAAAGTTTAAACAACTTGTAATGGGAACCGCTTTAAAACCTTTAGGAACTTGATTAGCAATTTGAAATGGTAACACGTGCATAGGCTGATGTTTTGTGACAGGTAATTTTTTGAGATATTCTGAAATAACAATAAAAAAGTAGATTGCATTTGTGCTGATGTCTTGGGTAGGTTTCCTCTTTAACGGATAATGTATATCAATGGTGACACAAAGGTAAGCTGTTATTTCCTGATTAAATATGCCATGAGATCAACAAGTGGCTAATTTTCAGCATTTCCTGCCGTACACAGGAAATCCATGCAAACCGGTTAGCCAGAATTTTAGCTACATCACAAGAATATCTTCCCGTAAAGGGAGACACTAGGCACGACATGTACTTTACCAAACTGTACTGAGAGCTGACCGACATGGACATGGCGTATCCTTTTATTGTGGGAGCCTGTCATGCCGAGATCCATCAACATTCTACGCCAACAGTAAAGCCTTTAAAGTCACAAGAGATCGACGTCGACTCTGTGTCAGTTTGGTTTAAAGCACATTGCGCTAATGTAGACATAATTATTGCAACCAACGTTCCTTTCGCAATCACCATTCCAAGGAGTTTTATACATGCAACCTGTTTTAAACTCGTTATGTTTTTCTTTCAATACATCCTTTATTAAAACACGGAATATATTATGACAAACAAGCCGTGCCTTAGGAAAGAAACGCTGTAAGGTATAATATAGTTTTCTCCTCTATAATTTGATAATCGGAAATTTGATAATGCACCTCCAGCTCCACCCCAATCCCCACCCACACCACTGTAACTTGAACACCGGGTTCCTTGTTGCTTTAATAGCCTGTTAGCTTTTAAAACCTCTATGTATGTAAACAGCTTACAGACGAGTAAAACCATTTTTTCCTACTTCGTTGTCCATATTCCTGTGTGTTTTGCAATGACACAGGACAGCTTCCGAGATTTGCACCAACTGTATAGTCTCTACCTGTAGATTAATATCTTCCTAACTTTTAGAGTAACATTTTATCATGTTGAATTTAAATTTCTTAAGAAGTCCCGCAATTTGTTAATGGGTTGACATTAGTAAAATTACAGACCTACATGTATGATTAAAAGAATCAATGAATATTATGGCTTATAACGCCACGTCTGCAGTACGGCAGCCCTATTATGGCCAGAACTAATCAAATGAACGAGGGGATATTTTCAGCGCCAGTTCGTGCTGATATTTTTTAAATATACGATTGCATATCTATGTGGATCAAGAAGGAATACACTTGTTAGTATAGCCTGTCTTCATAATCGCTTAATCACGCCAGTACTGCGCATGCGTTTTGTATTCAGACATACACTTGACTGCTTAGAGTACATTTGTAAATTTGCATTGAAACGTGTCCCCATTATACTCACACCAAAGACTTGACTGTTTGTTTATTTATTTTATTCGTGTTTTACGCTGTGCTCAAGAATATTTCACTTATACGAATGGTGGGAGGGAACCGCTCACAGAAGCCTGAGGAAACCCACGATTATGAGCAGGTTCCTGCAACATTCCCATGTATGTACGACCGGATAGGACTTGAGTGTTTAATCCATGACTAAATCTTGTCCACAAAAATCATTTCTTTTGTCAAATGTTCATGTGTTATAAACTGTTTATTTGATCAAAGATATTGAACATTAATGAGCGTGGCTTATTTATATATAGCGAGTATCTTTATTTTATTAATTGAATATATGGTAAGAGTGTAACGAGACAAGACCATTGTTACGTATACTTGGGTTTTTGTCTCGTATACTCAACAATTTTTCACTCAAATAGGTGTGTCCATTTATTTATTTCATTGGCATTTTACTCTGCACTCAATAATGTTTCACTTATACGTCAGTATTACTGTGGGAAGAAATAAGCCATACATGAAATACAACTAACTCTTAACACACTTTGTCAAATGTGAACATGTCGTTTGGTTAAACAGTGATTAACCTGATAGCACATCTCCTTCATATATAAACAGCCGATGATTACCGATGTTTACCGAACGTCGGCGCAGTGACGTTGCTAAGCATGCGATGGACAAATTACAATCCTAGAAACAAACGTTACGCGCACACAGTCTGTATCATGTAGGGTTTTGCTCTAAAAAGACATCTATTGAGACAATTTTCCTGTGTATTTATTTTAATTTCAAGTAAACATGCACGTAAGAGAAACTCCTAGCGCTGGTACTCAAACATACTTCAATTCTGGAGTGGGAATGTGTTTTGCGCCGAGCAATGATACACGACATGACGCAGCGTAACTGTGACGTCACAAACATAGCGTCACTACTTGTGCAGTTCATTCTAGTGTGAACTGATCTACTACACTCAATGGCGACTGTTCACTTGCGACAGGCGAGGTGTTTGATGTGGTTTTGTCAACGGCGGCCAGAATCACACCACTTGATGATCATTTTCACAGAAATTCTTACGATGGCATAGAGCACGTTGATAAACAATAAGGACGACCAACCATGAAAGACAACTTTTCAGCAAAGTAATGTGAGAAAAATACATTATTGATGTTTGTCGTCTTGTACATGTACTTTATATAAAGATGAAAATATTGGAAAATATGTTACCGTTTTGTGCTATTTAAGTATTTATTGATCTCACCCACATTTTGTTTGTCTGTATAGGTGTGTTTTATCTACATACTTATGCTATCCTCTAATGTATTCCTCTCGCACGCTGTAAGACGAGAGTGATAACTAGACATTTTCACTCCGGCCTTCATTATGTAGGCCAAATCAAATAAACTTACAGAGGTTATACACCGGAAAGTTTTAGCAAAACAATCCATATTCGCCGATTAAATCAAATTGTCTGAATTTACTATGCAAGAATAGTTAAAGTTATTGCCTTTTAATAAATATCAGACTCGTATACCTGTACTAATTTTAGCATGAAAATGATTTTAAAGTTTAAACAACTTGTAATGGGAACCGCTTTAAAACCTTTAGGAACTTGATTACCAATTTGTAACGGTAATACGTGCATAGGCTGATGTTTTGTGACAGGTAATTTTTGAGCTATTCTGAAATAACAATAAAAAAGTAGATTGCATTTGTGCTGATGTCTTGGGTAGGTTTCCTCTTTAACGGATAATGTATACCAATAGTGATGCAAAGGCAAGCTGTTATTTCCTGATTAAATATTCCATGAGATCAACAAGTGGCTAATTTTCAGCATTTCCTGCCGTACACAGGAAATCCATGCAAACCGATTAGCCAGAATTTTAGCTACATCACAACAATATCTTCCCGTAAAGGGAGACACTAGGCACGACACGTACTTTACCAAACTGTACTGAGAGCTGACCGACAAGGACATGGCGTGTCCTTTTATTGTGGGAGCCTGTCATGCCGAGACCCATCAACATTCCACGCCAACAGTAAAGTCTTTAAAGTCACATGAGATTGACGTCGACTCCGTGTCAGTTTGGTTTAAAGCTCATTGCTCTAATGTAGACATAATTATTGCAACCAACGTTCCCTTCGGAATCACCATTCCAAGGAGTTTTATACATGCAACCTGTTTTAAACTCGTTATGTTTTTCTTTCAATACACCTTTATTAAAACACGGAATGTATTATGACAAACAAGCCGTGCCTTAGGAAAGAAACGCTGTAAGGTATAATATAGTTTTCTCCTCGATAATTTGATAATCGATAATTTGATAATCGAGGATTTCAACTCCACCTCCAGCTCCACCCCAACCCCCACCCACACCACTATAACTTTAACACTGGGTTCCTTCTTGCTTTAAGAGCCTGTTAGCTTTTAAACCTCTATGTATGTATACAGCTTACAGACGTGTGAAACCATGTTTTTTCCTACATCGTTGTCCATACTCCTGTGTGTTTTTGTATGACATAAGATAGCTTCCGAGATTTACACCAACTCTGTAGTTGCTACCTGTAGCCTAATATCTTCTTAACTTTTGGAGTAACATTTTATCATATTCAATTCAAATTTCTTCAGATGTCCCGCAGTTCTTTATTCTTTAGTGGCCTGGCAACAGTATATTTATAGACCTACATGTATGATTAAAAATTCCGCATATCTACGTGGACCATGAAGGAATACACCTAATAGAAGGCCTTTAGTGTGTCTTCATAATCGCCTAAATACGCTAATACCGCGCATGCGTTTCGCATTCAGACATACACTTGACTGTTTGTTTATTTATTTTATTCGTGTTTTATGCTGTACTAAAGAATATTTCACTTATACGAATGGTGGGAGGGAACCGCTCACAGAAGCCTGAGGAAACCCACGACTATGCACAGGTTGCTGCAACATTCCCATGTAGGTACGACCGGATAGGACTTGAGTGTTTAATCCATGACTAAATCTTGTCCACAAAAATCATTTCTTTTGTCAAATGTTCATGTGTTATAAACTGTTTATCTTATCAAAGATATTGAATATTAATGAGCGTGGCTTATTTATACATAGAGTATATCTTGATTTTATTAATTGAATATATGGTTAGACAAGGCAACACCATTTTTAAGTATGCCCTGGTTTTCGACTCATATTTTAAACTTTAAATGGTATAATAAATATATCAGCACTTTACTGTTCTTCTTTCTAATCCAACGTTAAAGACTTGAGCCTTAAGCGTCTGATGATGGGGAAAATAGCAACAACACAGAGGCGAGGAGTGAGGTCGCAAGCATTGCAACTGAAGACAGTGAAAGTGAGCTGTCTGTTTACAGAACACTGAATGCTACGGTAACATAATATGTTAGCAGACTATAACCTTTTCGTAAGTCCTGCGTTAAGGACACTATAAACACATATGTGAAACGTTTTCTATTACCAGTTACACTTGTTGGTCAGGTAAATAACCGGAAATTTATATTAGCCAGACGTCTGTCAACAATATTTACATACCACAACAACAGCAACGTCCTCAACTGCTTTTTAATATTACCATCTCAAAGCACTTCTCCAGTAGATTAGAACCAGAATATTATGTTGTTTTTAACATGCAATAACGTCAATTTAATGAATTCAAGACATGTTCCCTAAATTCTTTGGTTCTTTTACGCAGATTTCATAACAGTCCAAAAATACACTTTAAAATATATGAAATTCTACATTTGCATGAGTCAGACCCACGGTTCATTGAACAGTGACTATACTTTCGTTGACGTCACTGACATGCATATGCTTTGATGTCAACTCTGCTAATTGTTACAGCAGGATAATTAAAAATTATCTATGTCTACAGTTCTTTGTGATGTTGTGAAGGTAAAGATTCTGAAACTGTGCAATGTTTTGACAGGTGTAAATGTGGAAACTACATCATCATGCCAACTGCAGCAGAATGTGTTTGTTGCCATGAAATAACTGTGATCTACCCCAAGTGTGAGGAGATGGATGTTCGAGTCCAGTGCATCACAGACCATAGAGGACTTGAACCGGTGTGCCTCAACCCCGATGTGCTTGACGTGGCATATTACCAGTACAGGCAATAGTACAAGATGGACGACGACAATAAATCAGTAGATCAGTGAGTATAAATTTGTAAATATATGTATGTATGTATGTATGTACGCTTAGGTTTTACGTCATACTTTACAATTTTTCAGTCATATGACAATGAGGAACTGTGTCATATGACTGAACTTGTGCTTCCTTGTGGGAGAGCAAGTCTGTGCCGTTAAAACATCACTGAAACAACATACCAAAGACATCAGACATGACTGGCTAGGTGACATAATAGCCAGATAGTAACTAATTTCTTACATGGCATTCAATTGTACACAAGTTTTGGAACTTAGTCTAAGCTGGTCTTCAGACAATAATCTGAAAGTTAAATAATAGAGGAGGTTTTTATGTGGCATTGGGTATTAACTTGCACCATTTGAACTTAATCTTTTCAGAAGACGTCGACATGTTGTCAATTTGTGCGGTTCTGTTGGCGCGGGCTTGGCAATAACATTAGACGAGTAATACCTTCATGTGCAGTCGCCGCCATCCGTGCCCGATTCCCTTCACCATCCGGGAACTATACTGATTTCATGATGTATTACGAATGATCTTGTCAATAACCACAACGCTCTCGTCCCAGAACCCAACTCACCAGAAACAGGGCGAAAATGTGTGATTTCCCTGAACCAACCCGCTAACAGTTGTGTGTCACCCTGCCATCATCTACATCATTCAACTCACCCAAGTATCTCGATGCGCCGAACTGTCATATGACGACTGTTAACAGCATCAATCGTCATCTCAAAGGCCCTTCTTAGGGCCAACCCTAATCTCCCGAAAATCTACTTTCAGTCTGAGCATATTTATTTTGTATGCCATGGTGACTTTATAAATATTTATGTAGATCTATGTACATATTAGTTTATACGTCTTTGTGTGTGTGTGTGTGTGTGTGTGCAGTAGACGACCGACTTGTGATTGGCACCACGTGAGGTCATATCCTCTAGACTGTGACCCCTGTCCCCCTCAGTGACGTCACATCTCCACCCCTCCGGGAATGTCCATCTCTACTACATACAAAGAACGCCTTATTTATTGGTATTATGTGGTGGGATCCAGCTGCTCCCCATTCCCATAAAACCACCTCTCAATAACAAGGTGTACACAAATGTTTCCTGGCATTCTCTAGTCAGGTTAATCATAATGGGGTATTAAACTGGACGTTACATTGAAGAAAAACACTGACCTTTGCTATGTACCTCAAACGCAGATTTCCACCACGAAAAAAAGCCTGCCATATTGGTGAAAGGCGAGGTTTGAAGTGACACCGTGTGGTACAGTAAGCACCAGCCCACCTTATTAATCAAATTTGTACTCGAATTGCTCGAATACAGCCTAAAAGCACTTCAGTACAGATCTTCCACAACAGGCCCGTATTGGCCAAGTCCTATTGTATTGGTTGTAAATTAGTACGCTACAGTTTGATGTCTTAATGATAAACGGAGTAGTGACATCACAAAACTATCATCTATGAACAAAATGGCCAATGATGATGTCAGATCAACACAACGGGCCGTTTTCAAATATGCTGAGATTTTTATTTGTCACATTTACAACATACATAAAATAATATGAATCCTGCTGGTGGGGGTACTGACATTCGACCTTTGACTTTGGATCAAATTTTTGAATCATATATTATCAACCACTTCACTATAGCCGGCATACCCTGGCACATTGAAGACGATTCAACAAAACATCTGAATGAAGAAATCAATAAAGACAAGGCAGACCATCAGTATTTACTGTGGATAACGTTTTGTTGGTACAAAAAAAACCCTGAGCACAGTCAGTCATCAAAGAGTGAGTGAGTCAGTGCTTGGGGTTTAACGTCGTGCTCAACAATTTGATTTCTTCGTCATATGACGAGGAAGGAATCCTTTGGGTGTATATAATGTACCTCCTTGTTGCAGGATGGATTTTCACCGCTCTTTTATCTAGTGCCGCTTCACTGAGACGACTTACCGAAGTCAAGTAAGTCTTCCCCCACCTGAGCCATTAAACTGATACACTTACAATACATGTATTACAAATTATTTAATAGTCATCTGGACACTGCGAGATCGTTTCACATTTTATATCCTAGTAGTACTTTACTTTCAAAAGTTATGACAATGGTCAGCAACTGATGAACTTCCTTGCTTTTAAAATGGGCTGAGTAAGTTGTTATAGTGTGAAACGGCTCTTAATAGCAGCAATAACGGTGTCCTTGTCAGGCTTCTGAACTAGAAATGACATGGTTGAAGGCGCTATCTGTTGATTTTTGGCTTTGTCTCCATCTGTGACTAGTTTGTAAACAACAACTATGAGTTTTTGAACATACTCTAAAACCAAAAGGAAACACCTCAAGACCATATGTGGTCAGTATGGAATGATCCTCTGTGTTGTTTCAGCCAAACTGAAATATTATCAACTGGATAATTTTATTGGTCTTAATTTTTTACATCTATTAACCATAACATAAAAGACATAAAAACAAAAAAGAGAAACAGAAATGAGTTTCCTCAAATGCTTAATTTCACGACTATGGAATTAATCTTGTAATACAACTACACATACAATTTGCTTCAGTTGAACAGCCCTTCTCGTAACAAAGAAACTTGACTCTTGTTTTTGTGAGATGTAACACAATTTTGCTGCTGTCAACCTCTCACACATTTATTATGATTTCTACCGTACCTACACACTGCATTTAAAGAGTTAAAAACTGTGTGTAAATGGTTCCAGGAATTTTTTTCCAGGACATTTGTACTTCGGATATGACAGCTTGTATTGCAGCTTCCCTTCTCTTGTATTCGCCTGCTTGTTATCGGAATTTTCATCCAAGTGCAGTGCTGCAAGACTGACTCTGAAACATAACGATACATTTTACACTCATAGTGTTACATACTAGACTTGTGGCCAAATAACTAAATAAATATCATGATCCTTATGTAAACTTCCACCAGGAATATGGCCCTAAATATACTGATGGCAAATGGCTCCGACAATGCACGACCATGATGTAGGCCAGACACCTGGCCTATACATACATGTACACCACTCTTAAATGGGACTCAAACATTTGTAAACCAGTCAGTTCAAATCACTTATATTTTGGAGAATAATACTTCATACATGTATACAGCGACTTTATTTTCACTATAGTCTAAAGGCTCTAATTTAAAATGTGATAGATGAGAAGGTACATTTACTGGTTCACAACTTAAAAAAGGTATCCTAATGCTAAATTACAGAAATACACTGTGTTGATATATAATTCTTGGGTCATAAGAGAGAAACTCTAGCATAGAGAAGAACTGTAGGCTGTCTTTACTAACAGGTAACTTATTTCACTCTTCTTCTACTTAGTCTAAAAATTTAATAATGCAAAATAAAACACTAAGGTATGCCTCCTTATAGCCATCCACTCCTATTTTTGTTCTCTTTTCCACACGTTTGTGGGCACATTTTGGGAAGAGCTGGTCATTGTGACGATGAATGTCTTGAACATGATTACCAATAGAATTCCACTTGGAAACTGTCATCTCTGAACTGCTGTCACTGGTTGAATTGGGACACCAATACAGGTGGTTTACAAAGGGCTTCTTCAGAAGGTTCACTTTCTTCATACCCGTCTTTTTCCCAGGCTTGTCAAGTTTCTTACCCAGACCTGAAAATGACCACAACACACGGATTCATAAAATATGGCAATACACTGGGACCTGCAAACTGCATGCCTAGGAACAGATCATGCCTCCAATAAAGGAATGACCGATCAGTGCTCAAAACAAGGTTGCTTCATGCAAAATGACAGGTTGCTATTGAATAAGCTTTTTGTTTCAACTGCATAATTGGTAGGGTAACAGTAAAGTGTTACAATTACATGTACATACTATTAAAATGGTCATGGATCAATAAGTACGAAGTACAGTGTGCATAAATTACACTACAGGCATTGTACATTTAAGAGCTGGTTGATGTGCCTCAACTAATTTACTCCCATATTTTTCCCGATTTATGGAAAGGTGACAGATTATTAAAACGTCATGTCAGTTTTTTATGTATTACTTTCACCTGCAGTCATGCATCACCAGTATATACATTGAGCACTATTCCTAAAATGACCCCAGGAACAGTGCACAAAAAATTAAATTTCAACCCCTGATGTATTGTCTGACCTGTGGTTGATGGGATTAGTGTTCACTAAAAGTACAACATTTTACAGTAAAACAAAAGCATCGATATACCTTTAGCAACATGCCAAACATCAAAGGTGCATTTAATTGAAGGCTGTTCATGGTGAAGATATTTTCAAACAGAGGTGTGTTGATCTGTAACTATCTCATCCACAGTGAGATTCTCTTTCTTTAGGTGATCTAAACCTCGGATTAACCCCTCCATCTCCATTGCCTTACTGCTGGCAACTTCTGTGACCAAATAATAATGAAACATTTATATTTATGTATTTAGCACAAATCAGCAATGTTCACTTACATTCATAAGTCAAAACACTGAAATTCAGCCTCTAAAGGAGACTCATGAATGTCAATAACCAAAATCGCCGGAACATGGAGAGAATAACTTCAAACAACCTCTTGAAATTTAACATAAAGGGCTGCACCATAACCACTGAGACCTCACGATTACAAAGTGCACACCTCTTAATTTACACACAGTATAATTTAAACTGTTCGACACCGTTAATACTATGCTAATTACAAAGCAGGACAAAGAACAGACCGACAATAAAAACAGGCATAACTGTGCAAATGGTAACCATGAATGATTTAGCATTATTTTATGCCTGATCACATTTTAGTTTATTACAATTTATTTTTTATGTATGAAAAAAATGATCTTACTGTCACTGTTTCAATGTTGATGACTTTACTGATCTTTGTTTCCAGAATGCTGTAAGTGCCATACCTTGCACTGTCACCTAGATTATCAGCCCTTCCATCTCCTGCCAGGTGTAAGCCAGTCTGACACCTTTGGAACTCTGTCAGCAATGCTCCTCTCTCTTATGAACATACTGTGCTGTCTTCTTCAAGAACGACATGAAGTGTTTTTGAGACATTTGTACCGCACAACAGCTGAGGAAACTAAGGTATTTAGTGCAGGATAATTTCCAACCAAATCGCTGACTGTCCCAGTCTCAGGTAAAACTGCAGCTGGTGCATACCTGCCGCACACTGACCATCGTGCCTGTGGTCTTAAATGTCACCAGACATTTACTCCAACACTGCAAACAATGCTGATACAGGCTTCTGAGACAGGACTCAAAAACAATAAAAGATTTTTCCATAGTTTGAATCGTCTTTTCCCTGAACATAATGGCCGACTGTGACATATGGAGTACAGTCATAGATAATTAGTGAAGTATAGCTTTTATTCATAAGAGTCATACCTCAAGACTTTTGGGAAATCATCCTAGTAGTACTTATTGACCCTGTGCTTCAATTGAATATCTTCATAGATACTGCATGAGTGTTGACATTTTGAACAAACCTAATGATTGCCTCCTCTTCTTGCAAGTCTTCCTCATCAGGGTGATAAACTGGATCCTCGTTCTCATTATGGTCACCTTCTTCCGACTCTTCACTCTCCTCACCACTATCTTCATCAACCTCAGACAGGAGGCAAAGTGCAGGTGCGTCCAATGGGTTGCACTGTACTGCTGTGCATGCAGTAGCAGGCTACCATTTGTATGAAATACCTAAACACCCAAAAAGCAAATGGAGTAATATTCATAATTAGACATGTAAATGCATTACCGGTATTCATCTTGCATTACTGTAGCTACCATAATAAAATAACTTGAGGGAACTATTTCTGTAGAACCATTAAGCTTGAGTGGTTCACTTTTAATGTTCATGTCTATTAAGCTTGAGTGGTTCACTTGTAATGTTCATGTCTATTAAGCTTGAGTGGTTCACTTGTAATGTTCATGTCTATTAAGCTTCAGTGGTTCACTTGTAATGTTCATGTCTATGTTTGGGAGATACCAAAGATCAATTTTAGACAATGATAAACAAGCAGTGAAAATCGTAAGTCAGTTATGACAATAGAATTTGAAAACAGTCAATTTGTGTTCCAAGAAAAGAATCACACAGAAAACAGGAGTTTCTTACCTGTGTTTCTTCGCTTTGGGCGAAGAGTAATTTGTGTTGCCCTTGTACTCTGACTGCAGAGTCCAACATCAGTGGTAAAACTGATGTCCTCAATACACGAGTCTGATGTAACTCTGAAGCACTCGGGCACCTGGGTCTGGGATATACGGTTCTGAGATATCTGAAGTAACCTCTGCTGGACAACATTCTCAAGATTCTGCCACAGAGATAATCTGAACAATAAAAATTTATGCATTTTTTATGTAAAGCTAACAACATGAAATTACACAATTAAAGAATGAAAAGCAAAAACCAAAGGTTCAGTTTGAAGTTGTTTTATGACTATAAGTAATTCAAAATAAAATTCAAGAATGTAAATTTTTGACAATTTGTATGCCACGCTACGTGTTTCAATCCTTAGGTTTAGCTGAAACATAGAAGAGGCTACCCGCTTGGACAGTAGAGGCTAGCTGACATGAAGAAAGGCAGCATTACATCACATTTATAATAATAAAAATGCATAACATTTCCAAAATGAAGTTAGTGGGTATAAAGGCCCTACAAGGGGATGTTATTATGATCTACACCCATATGTGACTATAAGACAAAGCTAGCCATCCACACACAAATCGGTTTGTTTACGAGTTACAACAACAACAACATGAATATGTATTGAAGACGCAGAGAAAATGAAAGTGCCAATATCACATCACGAATAAGCGTTTTGTTTTTACAAAAAAGGCGTTCTTCTGATTTAATTTGTAAACAAACTTAATCTCATACACTGCAGTTTTCGGATAGCTGCTGGCACAGTTGATGAATCCACTGGGGCGTTGCGAGTGACAGGCGAAATGGCTACAGTGCAGCCCTTCACCGCTCTCAACCCGAGCCGTCTTTGTCAATCAAGCATTCGTCACTTGAGTGAGCTGTGGTTCGTCTTCTTCTGTCAGCTCCAAAAACGGGTATTGCGTCTGATTTAAGTTTACGTCACATACCAAGCTTCCGCGGCAGCTCACTGTTGTTGTCGTAAGAATCTGCTGCGAATGTTCTCAACACAGCACGGAGTATAGGGAGTAGGTCCAGACGACCACACTCTCGTTTGGCGAACGAAATTTGTCGATTTTCGAGCGACAGACTTGTCCTTTGGCCACAGGTTCATGGTGGCCCCATTCTTGTTGCTGTTGCCACAGTCTCTTAACACGCAGCGTTTGGGCGTCTGGGATAATTACCCTGTACTGTAATGTGACAATGACCCACTAGTTTCACGCTACCGCCATTTGCAACTTGCCGCTTGCTTGTTCATGTCTTAACTTCTGACGTCAAGTGTGAAAGGTCAAATTACCGCTTGTTTTATATACGCTTGAGTTTCTTTTGTTTATTTAAACCGTTTGGAGCCAATTTTTAATTTTAAAACTCTGGAATGTAATTATATGCATTCAAAGAACATCTTCACGCAAAGTGTACCACGGTAATTGTGTAGCACCTTTAACAATTTTTCACTCAAATAGGTGTGTGCATTTATTTATTTCATTGGTGTTTTACGCCGCACTCAATAATGTTTTATTTATACGTCAGCAATACGGTGGGAGGAAATAAGCCGTATATGAAATACAACTAACTCTTAACACACTTTACCTAATGTGAACATGTTTCGTTAAACAGTGCTTAACCTGATAACACATCTCCTTCATATACACACAACCGATGATTACTGACGTTTACCAAACATCGCAGCCGTGACGTTGCTAAGCATGCGATGGACACATTACAATCCTAGAAACAAACGTTACGCGCACACAGTCGATATCATGTAGAGTTTGGCTCTGAAAAAACGTCTGTGGAGACAATTTTCCGGTGTGTTTACTTTAATTTCAACTAAATTTGCGCGTAAGAGAAACTCCTAGCGGAGGTTTTCAAACATACTTCAATTCTGGAGTGGGAATGTGTTTTGTGCCGAGCAATGATACACGATATGACGCAGCGTGACTGTGACGTCACAAACATAGCGTCACAACTTGTGCAGTTCATTCTAGTGTAAACTGATCTACTACACACACTGAGGCGACTGATCACATCCGACAGGCGAGATGTTTGATGTGGGTTTTGTCAACGGTGGCCAGAATAACATCACCTGATGACATTTTCACAGAAATTCTAATGATGGCATAGAGCACGCTGATGACCAATAAGGACAACCAACCATGAAAGACAACTTTTCAGCAAAATAATGTAAGAAATATGAATTATCTACGTTTGTTGTCTTGTACATGTACTGTATATAGAAACACTAAAATATTGGAAAATATGTTACCGTTTCGTGCCATTTATTTATTTATTTATTTATTTATCTCACCCATATTTTGTTTGTCTATATAGCTGTGCTTTATAATGTATTTCTCTCTTACGCTGTAAGACTGAAGTGATAACTACACATTTTCAGTCCGGCCATCATTATGTAGGCCAAATGACACAAACTTAAAGAGGTTATACACTGGAGATTTTTGGCAAAACAATCCATATTCGCCAATTAAACCAAAGTTTTTGTATTTACCATGCAATAATAGTTAAAATTATTGCCTATTAATAAATATCAGACTCGTTTACCTTTACTATCTATAGCGTTAAAATAATTTTAAAGTTTGAAACATTGGTAATGGGAACCGCTTTAAAATCTTTAGGAACTTGAACGGTAACACGTCGCAGGCAGATGACAGGTAATTATTTAAACTATGCTAAAATAACACTAAAAATTAGACTGCACTTGTCCTGATGTCTTCGGTAGGCAGCCTTTTTAACTGATAGTGTATACCAATTATGAGGCAAAGGCAAGCTGTTATTTCCTGATAAAATATTCCATGAGATCAACAAGTGGTTAATTTTCTGCATTTCCTGTCCTACAGGCGAAATCCATGCAAACCGATTTGTCCTTATGCTTCCTCATCACAATGGCCTAGGGGCGACAATGGCGCGAACTGCCTAACAAATCCAACCAGAGTTGATGTATTCTACTACTGAGCCATTAGCAGTGATGAGTATTATATCACACACGGTTTGTATGGCACAATCTGTTTGTCAGATTTTGGTCACAGGTCTCTTACAACAGGATTTTAGTTACATCACAACAGTATCTTCCCGGAAAAGGAGACACGAGGCACGACACGTACTTTACCAAATATAACTGTACTGAGAACTGACCGACAAGGGCATGGCGTATCCGTTCATTGTGAGAACCTGTCAGGGATCCATCAACATTCTTCGCCCACGGTAAAGCCTTTAAATTCACATGAAACTGACATCGACTCTGTCAGTTTGGTTTAAAACACATTGTGCTAATCTAAATATAATTATTCCAACAAACATTTCCTTAGAAATCGCCATTCCATGGAGTTTTTTTGCATGAAACCTGTTTTTAACATGTTTTTTCTTTCAATACACCTTTATTAAAACACAGAATATATCATAACAAACAAGCCGTGCCTTAGGAGAAAAGCGCTGTAACGTATAATATAACTTTCTCCACGATAATTTGATAATCGAGGATTCCAGACATAAAGAGCGACATATTTAGGTGCGAGATTTTCAGAGTAAAATCAATGCCGTGTATAAGTAAACAAATAGAAATGTATAATCCACACCATTAAACTCTGAAAATTGCAGCATTATTCAAACCAACCTCACACCCCCACCCCCAACCCCCACCCACACCACTATAACTTTAAGACTGGTTTCCTTACATGGTGTTTAAAGAACCTATTAGCTGTGTGTATACAGCATAGTATAATTACAGTCCATATAATTATAGACCTATATGTATAATAAAAGAATCTATGAATATTATGGCTCATAACGCCACATCGACAGCACGGCAGCCCTGTTATGGCCAGGACTAATCAAATGAAGGAGGAGATATTTCCAGCGCAGTTCGTGTTGATTATATTTTTCAAATATACGATTGCATATCTATGTGGACCATGGAGGAATGCACTTACTAGTATAGCGTCTCTTCATAATCGCCTAAACATGCCAGTACCGCGCATGCGTTTTGCATTCAGGTATGCTCATGACTGGTTAGGGTACATTTGTAAATTTGCATTGAAACGTTTCACTATTATACTTACAGGGGGCCTCCATGATTCAGATGGTTAGCGCGCTAGCACAGCGTAATGACCGAGGAGCCTCTCACCAATGCGGTCGCTGTGAGTTCAAGTCTAACTCATGCTTGCTTCTTCTCCGGCCGTAGGTGGGAAGGTCTGACACCAACCTGTGGATGGTCGTGGGTTTCTCCCAGGCACTGCAGGGTTTCCTCCTACTAAATGCTGGCCGCCGCCATATAAGTGAAATATTCTTGAATACGACGTAAAATACCAATCTAATAAATAAATAAATTATACTTACACTATACACTTGATTGTTTGTTTGTTTATTTGATTCGTATTTTACGCTGTACACAAGAATATTTCACTTATACGAAAGGTGGGAGTGAACCGCTCACAGAAGCCTGAGAAAACCCACGAACATCCGCATGTTCCTGCTACCTTCCCATGTATGTACGACCAGATAAGAGAGAACGAGGGCTTGGGGTTTAACAATTTTTCAGTCGTATGACGACGAAGGAATCCTGAGAGTGCATATAATGTGCCTCCATGTTGCAGGACGGATTTCCACCGCTCTTATCTGGTGCTGCTTTACTGAGATGCCTTACCGGAGGCAAGTAAGGCGCCCCGCACGAGCTATTATACTGACACGGGTCAACCAATCGTTGCACTATCTCCTTCGTGCTGAACACCAAACCAGGCAGTTACGACTTCCTCTTTTAAGGTCTTAGGTGTGACTCGACTTAGGGTTGACCCTAGGTGGAGTGAAGCGGACGATCTACTAACTATGCTATCGAGGCCAGTCGGACCGACCGGATGGGATTGTTCAATCCATGACTAAATCGTGTCCACAAAAAAACATTTTTCTTATCAAATGTCCCAGTGTTATAAACTGCTTATCTTATCAAAGATATTGAATATTAATGAACGTGGCTTACTTTTACATAGAGTATATGTTCATTTTATTTATTGAATATATGGTAAGAGTGTAACAAGGTAACACCATTGTTTGTATGCTTGGGTTTTCGACTTGTATACTTAACAATTTTTCATTCAAATAGGTGTGTGCATTTATTTATTTCATTGGTGTTTTACGCCGCACTCAATAATGTTTCACTTATACGTCAGCAATACAACTAACTCTTAACACACTTTACCTAATGTGAACATGTCGTTTGGTTAAACAGTGCTCATAACACATCTCCTTCTTATACACACAACCGATGACAACTGACGTTTACCGAACGTCGGTGCAGTGACGTTGCTAAGCATGCGATGGACAAATTACAATCCTAGAAACAAACGTTACGCGCACACAGTCGATATCATGTAGGGTTTGGCTCTAAAAAGACATCTATGGAGACAATTTTCCTGTGTATTTATTTTAATTTCAAGTAAACTTGCACGCTAGAGAAACTCCTAGCGGAGGTACTCAAACATACTTCAATTCTGGAGTGGGAATGTGTTTTGCGCCGAGCAATGATACACGACATGACGCAGCGTGACTGTGACGTCACAAACATAGCGTCACTACTTGTGCAGTTCATTCTAGCGTAAACTGATCTACTACACACACTGAGGCGACTGATCACATCCGACAGGCGAGGAGTTTGATCTGGTTTTGTCAGATCACCTGATGACATTTTCACTGGAATTCTTACGATGGCACAGAGCACGCTGATGACCAATAAGGACAACCAACCATGAAAGACAACTTTTCAGCAAAATAATGTAAGAAATATGAATTATCTATGTTTGTTGTCTTGTACATGTACTGTATATAGAAAGATAAAAATACTGGAAAATATGTTACCGTTTTGTACCATTTATTTATTTATTTATCTCACCCACATTTTGTTTGTCTATATAGCTGTGCTTTATCTACATTCTTATGCGATCCACTAATGTATTTCTCTCTTACGCTGTAAGACTGAAGTAATAACTACACATCTTCAGTCCGGCGAGGAGCCTCCGTGGCACTGTTGGTTACCTCGCTAGCGCAGTGTAATGGCCCAGGAGCCTCTCACTAATGCGGTCGCTGTGAGTTCAAGCCCAGCTCATGCTGGCTTCTTCTCCGGGCGTAAGTGGGAAGGCCTGTCAGCAACCTGCGGATGGTCGTGTGTTTCCGCCGCGCTCCGCCAAGTTTCCTCCCACCATAATGCTGACCGCCGTCGTTTTAGTAAAATATTCTTGAGTATGGCGTAAATCACCAATCAAATAAATCAATAAAATCAGCCCGGCTATTATCATGTAGGCCAAAACAATCCATATTCGCCAATTAAACCAAAGTTTCTGTATTTACCATGCAAGAATAGTTAAAGTTATTGCCTATTAATAAATATCAGACTCGTTTACCTGTACTATTTATAGCGTTAAAATGGTTTTCAAGTTAAACAACTTGTAATGGGAACCGCTTTATAATCTTTAGGAACTTGATTACCAATTTTGAACGGTAACACGTCGCAGGCTGATGCTTTGTGACAGGTAATTATTTGAGCTATTCTAAAATAACTGTAAAGTTAGATTCCATTTGTGTTGATGTCTTTGGTAGGCAGCCTCTTTAACTGATAATGTATACCAATGATGACGCAAAGGCAGGTTGTTATTTCCTGATAAAATATTCCATGAGATTAGCAAGTAGATAATTTTCAGCATTTCCTGCCGTACAGAGAAAATCCATGCACACCGATTAGCCATTTCAATGGAAAGTGTTCCTTAGGCTTTCCCGGGATTGCCTAACAATCCAACTTGAATCGATGCATTCTACTTTTGACCCATTATCAGCGATGATTATTATATCACACACGGTTAGTATGGCATAGTCTGTTTGTCGGATTTTGGTCACACCGTCTCTTGAGGTTCTCTCAACAAAATTTTAGTTACATCACAACAGTATCTTCCCGTAAAAGAAGACAAGAGGCACGACGCATAGTTTACCAAATGTAACTGTACTGAGAACTGACCTACAAGGGTATGGCGTATCCTTTTATTGTGAGAACCTGTCAGGGATCCATCAACATTCTACGCCAACAGTAAAGTCTTTAAATTCACATGAGATTGACGTCGACGCTGTGTCAGTTTGGTTTAAAACACATTCCGCTAATCGAAATATAATTGTTCCAACAAACGTTCCCTTTGCAATCGCCATTTCAAGGAGTTTTATACATGCAACCTGTTTTAAGTTCGTTACGTTTTTCTTTCAACACACCTTTAATAAAACACAGAATGTATTATTACAAACAAGCCGTGCCTTAGGAGAAAAACGCTGTAAGGTATAGTATAATTTACTCCCCGATAATTTGATCATCGAGGATTAGAGATAAAGAACGCCATATTTAGCTGCGAGATATTGCAGAGTAGAATCAATGCCGTGTATAATAAACAAAGAGAAATGTATAATTCAGACCATTACACCCTGAAAATTACAGCATTATTCAAACAACCCTCGCGCTCATCTCCACCCCAACCCCCACCAACACCACTGTAACTTTAGCACTGGGTTTCTTGGTGTTTTAAAAACCTATTAGCTTTTAAAACCTCTATGTATGTATATAGCTTACATTCGAGTGGAACCATTTTTTTCCTACTTCGTTGTCCATATTCCTGTGTGTTTTTGTATGACATTAGACAGTTTCCATTATTTACACCAACTGTATAGTTGCTACCTGTATCTTAATATCTTCCTAACTTTTGGAGTAACATTTTATCATATTCAATTCAAATTTCTTCAGATGTCCCGCAATCCTTTATTTTTTAATGGCCTGACGTCAGTATAATTATAGACCTCCATGTATGCTTAAAAAATCATTGAATATTATGGCTTATAACTCCACATCGACAGTACGGCAGCCCTATTATGGTCAGAACTAATCAAATGAACAAGGAAATACATGTATTTCCAGCGCAGTTCGTGTTGATATTTTTGCAAATATACGACTGCATATTTATGTGGATCAAGAAGGAATACACTTACCTGTATAGCATGTCTTCACAATCGAATAAACACGCCAGTACCACGCATGCGTTTTGCATTCAGGCATGCACTTGACTGCTTAGGGTACATTTGTAAATTTGCATTGAAACGTGTCACTATTATTCTTACACGGGGCCTCAGTGGTTCAGATGGTTAGTGCGCTAGCGCGACGTAATGACACAGGAGCTTCTCACCAATGTGGTCGCTGTGAGTTCAAGTCCAGCTCAGGCTGGCTTCTTCTCCGGCCGTAGGTGGGAAGGTCTGCCAATAACCTGCGGATGATCGTGGGTTTCCCCCGGACACTACCCGGTTTCCTCCCACCATAATACTGGCTCTCTCTAATACTGAACTCAAGAATATTTCACTGATATGAATGAACCGCTCACAGGAGCCTAAGGAAACCCACGACTATCCGCAGGTTGCTGCCACATTCCCATGTATGTACGACCGGATAAGAACTGACTGCTGCCAAGCCATGTCTAAATCTTGTCCACACAAATAATTTCTTTTACCAAATGTCCAATATTAAACCTCAAACCCATAAGCACTCGAACCTGTCATTTACGTGAGTATAAAGGCTATGAATCATATACATGTACTTGAGAATAGACAGAACGGAGTGTTTGAGTTATATCCCTTGGCGCGACTGCGCAGTGATTTGTATGATATATAGCCCTGTTGTGGCATAATGCCGAGTGCTTAGATTATATTACATATGAGTTGCCCTTCCACGCACCCGAACCCCCCCCCCCCCCCACCCGAAATGGTATTTTATTGAAGTAACAGAATTTGATTAAGTCTACGCGAAATTTGTTACTTTGATTAGTAAACCAGAAAATTTGAATGGTTGTTTTAGTGGATAAATTTAAATTAGATTGTGGAGGATCTTCATGTTATATACCTTCACAGGGTTTGCAAGATAATGATGGTTTTTTTTTTGTCTGTAATGTAATGTAATATGATGGAAAAATTTCGATGTTTACTTACGTACACAGTTGTTTTGGTCTGATTGACTATTATTTGGCTTAACTATTTATTATATAGTAACAGGTGAGCGCGATGTGGATTTGATTTAATTCTGTATCGCCGTTCTGATATTTCGTATTTCTGCATTTTAACGAACTCTGTTCCTTAAAACTTCTCTCCTACTGGGCATTTTTATCAGTCAGGATTACCCTCTCAACCAAATTTCTGAAGTCTGGTCTGAGCCAAAACAGAGGCAATATATGTAGGTTGGACTTTGGCGAGGGTGGGACAGTCATGAAAGATGAGCAACACAGCAGTGTGCAGGGCAGTAATACACTGTCGGGTGAAAAAGACAATCTGACAGGTCAACTGAATGTTGCCGTCAATGGTCACCATGACGACCAGACAGAAATTTAAGAAGATGAATTATCAGAGCCATTAATTTTCTGCGACAATCTCTGGAAGGCGCAGATCAGAATAAGCGCAGAATGCGATGCATTCTTGAGAAACTGTACTGCCACAGTCTGTTAGAGAAATGCCAATTAGTGAAGCTTTGTACAAGCTAGAAGCTAGTAAAGTCATTCCTACCATAAAACTTGATACATTTGATGGTAATCCTTTGAATTATGCAGATTTTATCGAAAGATTCAAAATTCACATTCACAATAAGGCACATTTAACTGATGACATGAGAATGGTATAGTTGCGCATACATCTTATAGGTGATGCTAAGTGCGCGATTTCTGGTCTAGGCGCTTGCGGCATAATCTATTCGACATCTTTGAAATGTCTTAAAGTACAGTTTGGTTAATCAAGTAGGATTGCGTTAATGTGATTGTATTTCAAATTTCAGTGGACTCAGACTGACATAAATTCCAGTGAAATCCTTCGCCAGGTAGCGAGACGTCTAACAGACTGGCTAATAGGTAAGTGGAAGTGTATGGTTGAGGACATTCCGGAGAGAGAGGAAATCCCGACTTTAATTCAGGTAAGTGATCTTATCAGGGAGCAGGTAAGCGCTGAGTCGGATCCCGATTTTGGGGATATTCAGACAGGTGGAAGTAAAGCTGATCACCATCGGCAGAAGGATAAAAAAAGGGGATACTCAAATCAAATGCGTCCAAATTTAATCAAGTGTTGTGTTTGTGAAGAAAATCATATAATTTCTGAGTGACCTACTTTTAAGGACTCGAGCGTAGACGAGCGGACAGAATGTGCGAAGAAACACCGACTTTGTTTTTCGCACCTGGTTCGAGGACATACTTTTTCGGAATGTCGATCGAAGAAGAAATGCGTGAAGGAAGAATACGCTCGTTTCCATCACATTCTCTTGCAGGCCGATCCTCCCTCAGCAAGCGGCATCGGTTCTGTCCTTGAGTGTGACGGATTCATGCCAGTTGTTCGAATTATTTCCGTTCAGCTACTGGTAGAACACCTGAGGGAAACGTTCTCATCGATAACTTTCATTCGACGTGAGTTTGCCAAAGCTATAGGTCTCCAAAGTAAACGATAGCTCAGCCACAAAGTCGTATGGTTAAATGTGTCCTCTGTTCTTTGACAGGAGGTCCCATTGAGACTCATGAGAATGAGAAGACAATACTCAGCTTTCCGTCCTTGATCAGAGCTTGGCTTAAGTTTCACGCACATTTAGCAGATGTGGATTTTCCACATCAAGCCTGACCATTGGAGTTAATCCTTGGGGGTTCAGTACTCACACCTTCATGTAGATGAGGAAACCAGGCTTAGCCACAGGAAGCTGTGGCTAAGCGAACTGCATTAGGGTGGTGTGTGATGGAATCGGATACAACTAAGCGGGCTTCCTCGGTATACTCGATCGCTTTCGTTCAAAATATCGATATGGAAACGTTCTATACGATGGAGACGTTTGGGATCCATGGAGTAGACTGGCACTGTGGTAAAGAGGCCATTTCTACTGACCAAATAATTTATTTCAAGAATCGTGTCAGCGGATTAGAGGTTGCTATGTGACGAGACTTTCGTGGAAACAAGATCCAGGATAACTTCCAATCAACTATCCTTCGGCGGAAAAAACGGTTGGTGTCACTTGAACGAAGGTTGTAAAAGGATCCTAAGAAAGCTGAACTGTATGAAGAAGCAATAGGTGAATATCTTAAGAGTTGTCGGACTACCCAGCTCTCAGAAGAGGAAGCAGCCAATAAACCGGCATACTATCTTCCGTGTCAAGGAGTCTACAGACCTGGCAAAGTCAGTACACCTTAGAGGGTGATCTTTGATCTAGGGTGATCTTTGATCTAGGGTGAAAGGACAAGGGCGTGTCATTAAACTGTATGTTGTACAAAGGACCTTGCCTGATAGGCAATCTGCTTGGAGTACTAATTCGCTTCCGTGAGGACAAGGTAGCGTTAATGGGAAACACCTCCAAGAGGTCAATGCAAATCTGCCTCCCAGAGTCATTTCAGCCCATGACACTCCAGCCATGCATTGCACCAAGCATGCTTTTCAGGCTGCTCCCCGAATGCACGCTATCGAACAACCTTTACTGGTGTACGTCTGTTGCGGATTTCCTTGAGCTTATGTCTCATGCTAGATAATGTATGCTTAGCGTGGTAATGACCAGGCTATTCCAGAAAAACAGTGCATGTAGAAACACAAATCCGCTGATAGTTTTGTCTTCCTCTGCGAAATCAGCTACTGTTCTCGCTGAGGTCCGCGCTCTGCCCACATATTTAATGACTTGCCCTTGGCTACTTGTTATATTCAAAATCTTAAGCCTACTCCTCATGTTATATGTCTTCAAGAAAGTTATTTAAAGCGACATATGGATTTTACTTACCCTGGGTATTTTATAGGTATATGGTTGATATATTAACAACCATATTGATAGAAGCGATTTTGATACTCTTATATCTTATATCAATAGCACTTATATCTTATGTGGGGATTTTAACGCTTACGGACACTTATGGGGTAGCACAACAACGAATTTCATTCCGGTAATCTGTCTTATTTAGACCTTACTCTTTCCTCAGCAGATATAGGTCTGTCTTTTAATTGGTGGGTGGATACCATAAGCCCTTGTCCTAACGACCACTTACCAGTTCTAGTCACCTGTAATATAGACCATCATGTGAATTCCGTAGGCCAGCCTCCCAGATGGTGTGTGAAAAGGGCAAACTGGCATGTATATAAAGAAGAATGTATTAGGTGGTTTTCTCATAATATGTATAATAATGATGTTGATATATTTGCAGATAATGTACTTAATGCTATCGATATGGCTGCATAAAAGTGTATTCCTAAATCTTCAGGTAAGGTGTCTAGTAAAATATCTGTTCCTTTGTGGAACGACAATTGTTCTAATGCTGTAAAAAAATCGGAAACGTTTAAAAAATCGTGCAAAACGCACTCGCCTATACCAAGACATTGTGTTATTTAAACGAGCTAAAGCTGTAGCACAGCGGGCGATTAAGAGAGATCACTGGCTACAATACTGTTCGAATTTATCTCAAAATACAAATACCAAAGAAATCTGGAATAAAATAAATTCGATTAAAGGTAAAAGAAAATCAAATAACACCCCAACTATTGTTCATAATAGTAGTAATTATGTTACTAATATTAACAAAACCAATATTTTGACAGACAGTTTCTCTTTCGTTTCCAGTTCAAATAATTATTCTCCTGAGTTTATATCCCATTAGAAAAATATTGAAGAAATGCATCCTTTTAATTATATTCTTTTTGATGACATGCCAATTAACAATGATTTTTCTTTACTAGAATTAAAGTACGCCTTATCTTCATGTTCGGATTCGTCACCGGGTGAGGATATTATTACGTACTTCATGTTGTATAATTTTCCATATCACTGTATGACTATATTACTATTGCTCTACAATAAAGTTTGGTTTAATATGAAACTCCCTGTTAAATGGAAAACGGCAATTGTTGTGCCCGTTGCTAAACCAGGTAAAGACCCCTCGTTCACATCTTCGTACACGCCAAAAGCCCTCACGTCCTGTCTCTGTAAGGTCAAGGAGCGTATGATAAATTCTAGATTGATGTGGTTTTTGGAGAAACACAATATACTTAGTCCAGTACAGAGCGGTTTTAGAAACAAACGTTGTACTACTGACCATGTGGTTAATTTAGAAACCTCCATTAGACACTCTTTTAAATATAAAGCTTATCTACTTGCCGTGTTTCTCGATATAGAAAAAGCGTACGATATGGTTTGGAGGACTGGGGTGTTAATTAAGCTACGTAATATTGGTATTGGTGGGGAAATGTTGGGTTTTTTGAAAGATTTCCTTTCCGGACGCTTTATTAAAGCTCGCTTTTCGCTGATGATAAATCCATGTGGTTTTGTTCTAGGTCCCTTGCCTCTTGTGCAAAGCATATTCAGCAAGGTCTAGATGATATAATGAAACGGAGCCGGGACTGGGGGTTCAAGTTTTCTTCTGTTAAAACAGACGCTATTGTGTTTACACGGCTCCATACTGATAATGTTTGTCTGACTCTTAATAACTCAGTGATCAAAGTCTCCTCTTCTTTTAAGTATCTCGGGGTTATATTTGATAATATGCTTACTTGGGGTAGACATATTGATTATTGGATAACAAGATGTAATGAAGTTCTAAATTTAATGAGGTGTGTTTCGGGCAAATCTTGGAGGGGGGGGGGGGGGGCTGACAAAAAATCATTACTACTGCTATATCGTTTTCTTATTCGTACCAGACTTGATTATTGTTGTGAAGCCTATGATCCTGCTTACATTACACTTTAAAAAATTAGATTCTGTTCAGTGCGCAGCGCTGCGGATATGTACAGGAGGCATGCGCACCACACCACACAACCTGCTGCAGGTATTCTGTAACGGGTGGCCATTGCCTATCCGTCGGCGTCTGTGCACCCTAAAGTTCTTTTCAGGCTCAAATGTTCGGTTAATAATGCTTAGTCTCGTTAGCTTCAACCTTCCTTATATGACAACTTGCATGACTTAAATAGTAATGCTGGGTTACTATTTAGTTTGAGATCAAAGAATATATCTTCGTCTATATCTTCCTAAAGCCTTCTAGGGCTGTTATACTTACCGATTCTTTATCTTCCTTGCAGGCCATTGTTGGGAACGAGATGGCAGACTCCCTGGCGAAGAAAGCTTCATCCCTTTTTAATATATCCTTTCATGTGCCTTTAAACATTAATGAAATTATGAGTTATGTTACACCTAAGTTTGTGGATATTTGGCAACGGCAATGGGATGAATCTGATTAGGGGAGGTTTTTCCATGAGTATAATCATTCTGTTTTGGTAAATTCGCCATTATCATTACGTATATGCCTAGTTAATGATATTGATGATATTGCCCATCTTTCATTTACGTGTACCCGGTACTCTAAAGCTCGTCGTATTCTTTACCGGGGCTTACGCTCCATTGCCCTTCGTTATTTTACCTCAGCATCTGTTCTAAATCCAATGATTGTGTAAATATATTTGCCTGAGTATTAATAATAATATGAATGTATATTTATTAGCGTTAGCATGTTTGGACTCATCTGTCTGTCGCTTTTATGGTAGTGGTTGTTGCTTTTACCCATATGAAACTGATATGAGCTAACACTTTGACTGTTTTTGCCTCTGTATTATCTATGTATGCTGTCCAGCTCTTCCTATACCATATTCTGTGTTCCATATATGTTATAACATGTTAAATTTTCTAACGCCCACCTTTCCCGACAATCTCCTTAATCCATACACCTGTCACTTTTATCGTTTTTTTTTTTTTTTTTTTGATTGGTGTTTTACGCCGTCCTCAAGAATATTTCACTTATACGACGGCGGCCAGCATTATGGTGGGTGGAAACCGGGCACAGCCCGGGGGAAACCCACGACCATCCGCAGGTTGCTGGCAGACCTTCCCACTTACGGCCGGAGAGAAAGCCAGCATGAGCTGGACTTGAACTCACAGCGACCGTATTGGTGAGAGGCTCCTGGGTCATTACGCTGCGCTAGCGCGCTAGCGCGCTAACCGACTGAGCCACGGAGCCCCCACCCCCTTTTATAGTGTATGCATGGATTATATAATTACATTAAGTAATGGTCATTATAGTAAATAATGACCCCTTACAAATCTTTTTTATTTCTTTTCTTTTCTTCTATAGTCATCAAGCCCAAAATTCGTCCGGTAAAGCTACAATATCCATAGCACTAGTATTAACTTTTTTTCCAGAGTTAAATGAAAAATACCTGGTTAAGGTTAAAATAATATACCCCTCTTTTGTATATTGTCTACGTTAAAAGCACTTTCAATGACGCCAAGTTTTGGCGCGCATCGGCACTTTGGGCCAAAAAACGCCAGTGCAAATCAACCCAAATAAAGATTCTAAGGAAATATTTCCTTTTCGCCCTCTAATCGGCTACCGTAGAGGCAAGAACCTACACGAAATTCTGCGTAAATCCAAATTATAGCAAATGCCAACCTATCTTTGTCGTGGACTCCTGATGAGGGTAGACGTGAGCATTACTTGCCAAACATACCCGAAACACTGTAAACATAATCATGTATAGATTGAACCAATCTCCAATACTATGACAACCATTCACTTATATGCAGAGCTGTATCTTTTAGTCATGTAATAATTAACACAGCTTGCTGTAATGGACAGGGTCCAGTCTGAGTCTACCCCAGTTAAACTTTGGGTGTGGCTTACTGGATCAGTTTTATCTCTGAATTCTGGGTACTCAATCCTAGCCCGCTAAGCTTAGTACTGTCTACTGCCTATCTCAGGATGAGATAGCTCGAAGCTCACAAGGTCGAGTTAATCTACGTGACTGAAGCACACTTGCTCAGCACGAAATGCACCCACCATAATGCTGTCGTATAAGTGAAATATTCTTGAGTACAGCGTAAAACACCAATCAAATAAATCAAATAAATATAAGGCTAGGGCTAAACGCCTTGGTTTATCAACCCCCCCCCCCCCCCCCCCCCCAGTGTATCTCTTACCGAGGACGATATTCTAGAATAAATACTGGCATCTGATCAAAGGAAATAAAGACTCTAATGAAATATTTCCTCTTCGTCCTCTAACTGGCTACCGTGGAGGCAAGAAACTACGTGAAATCCTGTGTAAATCTAAATGATAGCATATGCTTACTTTATCTTTGTCGTGGAAAGATAATCTCCAATGCTTTGCTTGTATTGCAGACAACATATGCCAGGAAGAGAAGATCGTCTGGCTTCAGTTAAGGCACGTGTCACGCCTTTACGTCAGACTTTTTCCCGCTTAAAGCATACGAGAGCTCTCATTGCTGCAAGACTAGCGAAAACCCTTGCAGCTGAATTCAGATTAAAGCCGCCCAGAGTGGTTCTTTGGACAGATTTTCAGGTCGTCTTACAATGGATTCGGTCTGAGTCTGAAGCGCTTAAGGCATTAGTTGGAGTGCTCATTTCAGAAACCCAGTCGACTTGGCAGCCGGATACGTGGAGACTGGTACCGACAAATCAAATCTTAGCAGAGGTTTGTCTCTTGATGAAATCAATGGTAGATGGAAGGACGGTCCGAATTTCCTTCGCCAAATCGAAGCTGAGTGGCCAGCCAATGTCACAAAAACCGCAGCTGATGACACTGAAAAGAAAGAGTCAAAGCCAGTATGTGTTGCGATTCTGTCACAACGTGGGTATCCTCAAGAAGCTGAACACTAGAATAGAGAGGTGTTGGACAGTTGCATTGTAAGCCGAACAAACTGAAAGAGCTGAATGTTACTGGATTGCGTCAGCTCAAAGTGATATGTTGAACTGGAAGGGCACCTGTCGAAACGAATTGCCATTCCTAGAAGATGGACTTATCCGAGTTGATGGCAGACTCCGAAGCTCTTCACTAAAGTATGACTAAGTGCAACCTTTTCTTCTTTCAGCCAAACATGAAGTATGGAAACTGATCATGCGAGAAACACATTCGAAAATAGGACATTTCGGAGCAGAAAGGACGTTGTGCGAAAACCGAAGAAAATTCTGGATCGTCAGAGGATGTAACCTTGCAAGATCCTTTGTAACGGACTGTATTGTCTGTCTGGTTCCATACTCTACCCTAGTGGTCGATCTTCCTCCTGAAAGGGTGAAAGTTTGTACGCCACCATTCACAGTGACAGGAGTTGACCTATCCGGTCCTTCCAAGCTGAAATATGGACGTAACAAATCACAGAAAGCGTGGAGCGCTATATTTACATGCGCTACGGTAAGAGCCTTTTACTTAAAAATTGTTGATGGGGTGTCAACGCAAGCCTTTGTTCATGCACTCTGTAGATTTGCGTCGCATCACGGATGGCCGAGTACCTTTATATCTGATAATAGAGCATCTTTTGTGGGAGCCCACAAGGAACTGAGAAAATTCATACAGGACAGCTAAGAGGAAGTCCAAGACTTTGCATCTCAGTATCGTTCAAGATGGAAATTCATCCCATCTATGAGTTCTCATCTGGAGGGACTCCATGAAAGTCTGATAAACCATGCTAATGCTTGTCGACAGCATTTTCTGAATTCGAGTCTTTGGTAAATTCAAGACCTCTTGGATATGCAGCAAATAAGCCAGTAGAACCTCTATCACTGACCCCTAACTGTTAGAACGTGCCAGATCAAGTTTACCTCAAGGTCCTTTCGAAGAGACGAGAAACCTATACAGGCGTTTCGAGTACATCCAAACCATGGGTCATCAATTCTGGAGAAGATATGTTCGGGAGTACATTCCCACTTTGGTGAGCTGCACACTGATCAATAATGCACTGCTGCACTGAAAGAAACTTATCAAATTTGTACAATAAATGCCAGGAGATTTACTCTTCTGGTAATGTCGAATTTTACTTTATTTTGTGTCAAGTCAATGTCTTATATGCATATTTTTCATTCAGTAAATCTGCTAGTCTATTATATTTCCACAACTCTTGTTTTCAATAGAGTAATGAGTGCATAGTATTCTCTTGAGTTCAGTGTTAGTTATGTTATGTTTTGTGTCATAACTAGGAGATATTTTCTTTGAGTTTTTGACTGAGAAGTTCACAGAATGTGATAATGCATTTATTTTCATGTAATTCTTTGACCTGGCTAAGCACGTCTTAAATGACTGGGGTATTGCAGTGATTTGAGTCATATATAGCCCTGTTGTGGCGTATGTTCAGTAATGTGCATTGATCATACAATATAAGAGTTGTTCCCTGTGAACTGACATTATATTGGATTAATCGAATTGATCTACACGTATTTTGTTACGTTGATTTGTATACCAGAAAATTTGACGGGTTGCTTTAGTGGATAAATTTACATTTACGCCAGATCTTGGACGATCTTGATGCTGCATACCTTCATAAGATTTTCGAGATAATGACAGTATATCTTTGTCTGTTATTTAATGTAATATGATGGAGAAATTTCGTTGTCTATTTTGGTACAGTTATCTTGGTTTAATTGACTATTATTTGATTTAGCCACTTATTACATAGTACAGGTGTGTACGATGTGCATTTGATTCCGTATCACCGTTCTGATGTACTATATTTCTGCCTTTTTCACAGCTGATTACCAGCTGCCGAACTGATTAACGAGCTCTCTGTCACGAAGTGCACACTGAATAAAATGTTTCTGAAATATTCTCTCCTATTAGGCATTTTTTATCAGTCAAGATTGCCCGTCTCAAACATGGAAGAAAGCCAGGATTTCCACTTCATAAGACTGTTGTTTGTCTCGGGCTCACTGGTTTGTTCTTCTCATAGCACTGACCGCCACCGTAGAACCCAGCAACAATTAAATAAAAATCATATTGGCAAATGACAAAATGATCAACTGATTCTCTCGTTTTCTGCATGATTCGGTGGATTTACCTTCAGTTCGAACTAATAACTTCCTAACTGCACTGTTCTCCCCTGTAAACCAAAAACAAACAAAGCACGCCATTTGCTTATCTCATTTGATTGACTTAAGAAGATAAGCTTCATGACAGTTTTTTATGGGAAATACTATTGACGCTGGATGAGGACATCTCGTCCCGTGACACGAGGGCGGTGCAAATCTCGCGCATATCCGCGTGTCACGGGTCTCGGGGGCTTAGATCAATGAGATTGTTCACTCCAGGCACTCCAGTTCACTCCAGGCACTCAGGTTTGCACCAGACACTTCGGTTCACTCCAGATATTCCGGTTCACTCAAGCACTCCGGGCTACTTCAGGCACCCCGGTTCACTCCAGGCACTTCGGTTCACTCCAGACCCTCCGGTTTGAACCAGACATTCCGGTTTACTCCAAGCACTCCGGTTTGCACCAGACACTCCGGTTCACTTCAGGCGCTCCTAATTGCACTAGAAACTCCGGTTCACTCCAGGCACTCCGGTTTGCACCAGACACTCTTGCGTGAAAACCCAATAAAATATAAATAAATAAATAAACCTCATTCTTCATAAATTTGGCAGTTTATCTTGTAAACTTATTAAAACAATAACAAAATATTTAATGCTATTAATAAAGTCAGCTGACAAATCTGCCTTGCGTGGTTCTGGCTACAGGAAACAGTTGCCAATTGCATATTGATGAAATCAATGCCAAAAAAAACAGACAGAAGTGTTATATTATTGAACTTATCTTATCGATCTTGAATACCAGTTGCCAGAAAAATTTTTAATTTTTACGCATTTTCCATGCAGTGACTGTATATAAGAGTCGATAAGTTATTGATTTACCGCACACGTCAGCCAGCCAGACATTTTTTCACCCGACTGATATGTATAACAGAGTTGCTGTTCTTCGACAGTGTGTTTACTGCACTAAATGCACGAATGAGCGATCGTGGTTTTTCGTCACAGAAGCAATGTTACATCGACGACAGTGGGATAGTTGGCCAATGATTATATGTAATTAATCAAATATAGCCTCTTGTCAATTTACCTCAGTTACGGTTTTATTCGAACTGTTCATGCAAATACTTTCAGTTCTTTATCACCAACGAGCAAGATGAGCCGGCTTAGTCACCTAGGGCATTTACAGGTGAGCACAATAGTTCTCCTTTGAAGTGTAAATAGTAACAACAGGTACCAGCATGTTTCGGTGACAGATTATATAGTTTGGGGGAGAGGCTCATTAAGTCTTTACACAACGTATGGTACTCTAGTAAAATCGGTTATTCACGCTACCCTTACTTTCTAAGGAAGAAATACTTAATTTGACGCCAGTGTAATACAGTATATGTCTATGAACTACCAAAAAAATCCCAGAATAATTTTAAGAAATGGGCCCATGTCTATGATCAGGAATTTTCATAACGTAAGAACTGTTGAAGAAACGTTGGCAGTGGTAGGCGCTCAGTGAGCGGGAATATGGAGGACTCCGTGTTTGTCTGTAAACATAGCCGTATCACACATCGACACATATCCTTTAGGCGCGAGGGAGCCCGCAAACACTTTCTCAGAGATCCACGTTCCGCCTCAGAGAGTCTCTTGGAATATTCACGCAAAACTTTTTCCGCGAATGGCCGGAATTCCGGAGACAATTCGGCTAGACGTTTTACGTTAGCCAAATCTGTCCAGTCAGCTAAAAGATTCGGCTGTAGCCGTTTTGACAACATCTCGGCGCCATGGTAGAAGAACAACACGGCTAAATTCCACTGGCCTGCTAACATAACACTGTACTGCGCTGCTGTCAGACCGAAGTTATCAGGTACGTTGGGATTAGCACCAGTTTCCATCAGCACCGCTAAAGTCTCTGCGGAATGTTTGTTGGATACAAACAAATCTGTGTCCTGATGGCGCAAAATCGGACGCATGTTGGAAAACAAGACGTGTGCTAAAGGCACCCGCCCGTGTTTATCACGACGGTTCACGCTGGCTCCCGCCGATAACAAAGTCTGGACCACTCGTATATTTCCTGCTTCACATCCATACATCAAAGGCGTTTTGAGAACGCCGTCAAGCTGGTCTATCCGTATGCCCTTCTGCTTACACAAGATATCCACGATGTCTGAATGTCCCTGGTGGGCAGCAATGTGGAGTGGATGAGAACATCTCTTCAAATCCTTGACCGGTACCCCTGCCTTATTTGGATCACCTCCTGCAAAGAAAAAGTTCCATGCATCAGTTTCAACATCGCACGTGTTCTTCACGACACAAACACTGTATATAACAATGAATAATGTTTTTGAACAAAATGTGTTACTTCTTACCGCTCCTCAGCAATTCCTCTAGCACCTCCTTATGATCATTTCCCGCCGCAATGCATAGCGGCGTTTTCCCGCTGTCGTCACATAGGTTTACGTCCGCGGACCACTTCAGTAGCAGTCGGACTAGTCTCACCTCGCCTTGGTGACAAGCTGTGTGGAATGGTGTTTGCCTGTTTGAAGAAGGTGTACAATGATGGTCAAAATAACCCGGGCCGAAATTGTGCCAAAAATAGCTTCTCTCTTAAGTTGCACAAAAGTTTTTATGAAATACGTCATCGATTTATTATCACACCTACGCGTACGGAGTTAAGTAAGAATTGGTTGGACCGATTTGCTTTGATCCTGACTACAATCATAATTCTGACAAACGACCAAGATCATGATCGTCACCTACGACCGATACGTTCCTGATCCATTACCAAGGTCTTGATCCTGTCCCAAGACCAATGTTACGATTCTGACCCACGGCCGATCCTGACCCACAGCCAAGGCCACGACCCTGACCTACGACCAAGTCCATAATCCTAATCCACGAGGAGGACCACAATTCTGACCCACGACCAAGGACACGATCTTGACCCATAACCGACACGATTCTGACCCACGACCAAGGACACGATCTTGACCCACGGCCAAGGCCACAACCACGATCCTAACCTACGACCAAGGACACGATCCGCACTCACGACCAGGGCCATAATCCTGAAGCACGGTCAAAGACACGATCATGGTCGATAACCGACACGATTCTGACCCACAATCAAGACCACGATCAAAGCCACGACCCTGACCGACGATCAAAGACAAGATTCTGACCCACGACCAGGACCATAATCACGACCCACAACCGACACGATCCTGACCCACAACAGACACGATTCTGACCCGCTACCAAGGACAAGATTCTGACCCACCACCGTCACGATTCTGACCCATGACAAAGGGCACAATGCTGGTCCACAACCGACACGATTCTGACCCTCGACCAAGGTCACGATTCTGACCCACGACCAAGGCCACAATTCTGACACACGACCAAATACACAATCCTGACCCACGACCAAGACGGCGATCTTGACCCACGGCCAAAGACACGATCTTGACCCACAACCGACACAATGCTGACCCACGACCAAGAACACGATCCTGTCTCATCTTCACCCACGACCATCCACAGACCTGACTTACCCGAGTGAATTTGGGCAATTAACGTCTGCCCCGGCCTCACAGAGAAGGCTCACAGTTGTTTCATTTCTGCCTGTCACAGCCACATCTAATGCACTCCTCCACATCTCCCTGTTGACGTAAAATACGAACCATACGTTAATTAATGAAAAATTGAAAACTAGCGTAAAACTTTATATAATCGAGGCTACTTGTTTGTTAACGGTAAACAAAACAATCTTCATATTAACCTAATGACGAACATCTCAACCACTTTTTGACATACGGTATTGCAAATATACACCATAATACACACATGCACCATATTACACCATATTAAACACATATATCACATTTCAGAGGTACATCATAATACAGCCATAACATACCAAATTGAAACACACACATAAATCACATTAAAGAGGCAAACTATATGTCAGATATATATCATATTACAGACATGTACATCATATTATATACAATATCTTAAAGTCTTACTCTCTCCTCAAATACTCTTTCTCCAGTAAGTTGACATCTAATCCAGGGATATCCAACACACTTTGCACACCTTCAATATGGTCGTCTTCTATCGCCAGACGTAGCGGTGAACAGTCTTCCGTGACGTCACTGTTATTCGTCAGTTGTCTAGTCACAAAGGATAATACAGAAGAGCCTGGAAAACAAAGTCCTGATGTCAAATTCGTGTATCTCGCCCGTGGTATTAATGTGGTACTGCACATGAAACAAAGTCTTCAGTTCACTTTGAATCATAGTCGTTATCCCACTCAGTGCGAGTGTAATAATAGAAATGATCGTTAAATGCATCTTCCAATGCACAGTTTACAAAGCAATTTTTATAACGTATATTACCTCTTACTAACGGAAGTTGCTGAAAATCCTCATCACATAGACAAATCACAGTCAAGTAAGCCAAAGTGCTTCACATCGCTTCACTTAATGAGTTCTTACCTAGAGCGTGATGGTTCTATCATTAACAAATCTATACATATTGATATTAACATCATTACGAGACCCTATAGTACTACTATTAGCACTTTCGTGAAAGGTTTATGTTTTCATGTCTGACAGTTTCCGAATCATGGGCGAATGCGACTGTATGCTTAGTAAAGAAGATTTTCCTGGAACCTGAAAGAGTATTTGTACATGGGAGTCGGAAATTGCTCTAGAAAGACCTTGGAAATTGAAACACTTCATGCGTTTGAAAACGCGTCGGAAACGTCTTACAAAAGCATGAAACGCTAGTAATTGTTTCGTGTACACAGAATCCAAGCACGGAATCTAACGAGCCAAACCATAGAATCGGATGAATTCAACTATGGGATGTGAAGACTCGGAAATTTACAAGATGAATGTTACTGTGGATGCCATTTTAAATTTCCACCAATGAGAATATCGTTAGTAATTTAATGTAGTCACAATGATTTTATGTCATAAAACATTAACGTTTGAAGATTTATATATCTGATTGTAGTTTTAAGCAATGGTAATCTGTAAACAAATACAAACCCACTCAGTGCCATTCATGTTATCCTGAGAGCTGGGATAATAGAATTTTTAATTTCTTGTTTGGTAGCATTTGTAAGACCCTGTGTGTCGTGTGACGATCTTGATAAACGTCACAACTTAATACCAATGTGTCTAACACAAATACTAAGGATATTCCATCAAGTGTCTGCTTTAGAGGTTTATAGGATTTTGCAGCGAGTATAATCCTTTTGTGGGTAAATATGGTCGGACTGTCCAGAATTATTGATGTTCTGCTTCATAAATTTGTCTAATTCCACATAACCCGGGGCCAGCGGCTGTATATGCATCGTGTTCAATAAAATCGTCGCGTTGGATGAATGAACGGCTGCAGTCAAAACACGACGCGTTGGATGTATGAACTTCTGCAGTCAAGACACGACACATTGGATGTATGAACAGCTGCAGTCAAAACACGACGCGCTGGATATATGAATAGCTCAAGTCAAGACACGACGCGTTGTATGTATGAACGGCTTCAGTCAAAACACGACGCGTTAGATGAATGAAATTCTGCAGTCAAAACACGACGCGTTGGATGTATGAGCGGCTTCAGTCAAAACACGACGCGTTGGATGTATGAACTTCTGCAGTCAAGACACGACGCGTTGGATGTATGAACAGCTGCAGTCAAAACACGACGCGTTGGATGTATGAATTTCTGCAGTCAAGACACGACGCGTTGGATGTATGGACAGCTGCAGTCAAAACACGACGCGTTGGATGTATGAACTTCTGCAGTCAAGACACGACGCGTTGGATGTATGGACAGCTGCAGTCAAAACACGATGCGTTGGATGTATGAACAATTCCAGTCAAAGCACGACAGAAAGAAGCAGAGAGAAAACAACTCATACAACTATTTATGATTCTCTCGCGATTTGAGCACTCAAGGTAAACTGACTCCATTATTAAAGAGTTGGCCATTGCAATCTGTTAACAAAGCCTACAATCATTACAAAGACCGTCAATTAAGATTACTCAGTCTGGCATACGTCCAGAGGCCATTTCAAATGCATATGAAAACAAATAATTATTAATGGCTGCTGTAATCTGCAAACATACCCACGTTAACTGATACATAACTAGTTTAATCACAAACACGCAGAAAAATCTCGATTATTGTTCTTCAAATTGCAGGTGGCGTTGCACTTTTCTAAAGTCTGACCACACATAAACAACAACGGCATTTCGGTCCAAATGAAAATATCCACTTTTTAACTTATTATAAACACACATATGCCTTGATTTCGTTTGAAAATGCATAATTTGATATAAAGTTATTTTATGTTAAATGTGATTACAACAAAGCGTTTTGCGTAATTTTGCGCGTTTTTAGCTACTCTAACACAGTAGACATAAAATGGCGAGTTCGCAATGTATGTAATGGGGTCATTCACCAACACACTTACCGTTTTGATCTTTACCGCCGACACTGCCAAATGTCCCTCCCATACTCCTGGCCGGAGGACACGCTAAAAGTCAGTGACGTGTTCAAACCAGTCATTCGTCCATGGTTAGGCGAGCACCTTGAATGCACATGAGAAAAGAATAAATATTGTAAAAGCACCCGTTAGGTAGAGCACATAAGTGATTAACAGGTATGCCGGCTTTAGTGGAGTTTGTCTTTCCTGGAGATGACACAGTACTAGACGTACGTCTCGCGCAGTGCCCGGTACCAGATAATGTGTTACTTGTGTCATAACTTGGTCAATAACCCTATCAACCAACGTTCGCGCAGGATTGAGTAAAAATCCTGCAGTAAGTACTGCACAAACTCGACCATATTATCGCATATCTTGAAGACAAAGTACACACCGCCCTATCTGTGAATTTAATTGTTGTTTTTATTCTTTTAAAGGAGTTTTGGATCTCTTCCACTGATGCAAAAAGCGGAGAGTTGGGGGGGGGGGATGTATTCCACTGATACAAGAAGTCGGGTCTAAATGTCTTCTGAATGGGACAGGTTGACAGTATGGTTTTTCTTGGGAATTATACTCGATCAGTAAAACTATACGAGGAATAAAATTCATGAAAACAAACTAAGGCACAACTAGTTTTCAGATCGATGCATAGCATAATCAAGAATAAAGCGTACACTATTTACGGGTATCTCCTGACTGGCAGTTTCATATGATAAATTGATAAATTACATTGCCAGTTTACATATACGATTAACTGAAATATCTCAGTATTTGCTAAATAACATATTTGTTGTTATATTCTACCTTAAATATGTTAAATCCAACATTTTGAGAATGGTGGAGGATTAAAAACATGTTATAGGTTAACAGTTCTATGAAGTGTTACAAATTTAACGCTTTGCAAAATGCTTAAAATATACTGTAATATACTGTAAACACACTCGTATGATAAATTTACACAAATTAGGTTTTATTTGTCACTGTGTGTAGATTTTGTGTTCGGCACTGTGCAAAATATCATATTTAGCACTTTGCGAAATGATTAGTCATGTTTTGTCATTTTAGAAAATTTAATATTTGGGTATTAAGAAATTATCAAAACTTAAACGTACTTCTATAAGTTCTACTACTTCTACATATTCCTTTCTATGACTGTTCGTTGATTACAATGAACGCAGCAGGTAACCCGAGCCAGTTATGCATTGTGGCTAGTCTTAACTGGGTCTTTTATTTTTTCTTTTTAAAAGCTTGGCTTTTATTTCTTATTACGAAGGATGCGGTCTAACATATGTTACCACCCAAACTGTCTGTATTATAAAGAGATGGCTTGTTCGAAATACAGGACAGTTTAGCCGCACAAAGAAAGTAACCAAAACCAGCAGATTTTATTTTACAACAATTTATTAGCTTAACAAGAACAGATAATAAAACTTATACAAATACTAAAGTACTTAAGTCTAACAAGAAAGGATAGCAGTATCTATAAAAATACTAAAGTACTTACGGTGTCAAGTCCAAACGGACGCATATATTCCACAATATATATATATCACACAGGCATAAATGCTCAGAGGCAAATTCACAAGAGGGAAAATCCACAGTATAACTGAGTGTATGAAGAAATATACACAAAATTCCACAGACAGGGTCCGTGTACTAATAGGCAATGTGTATACAAGAGCACAAATTAAACATACAAGTTCAGACTGAACAAGTGCTCGGTGGAGATAAGATATAACAAAGCCAGAGGCTATAGAGACACCAAATTTCAGCACAAAAGGCCTACTAAAGTAATACACAGCGAAAGCATCCAAACTCTCAATAATTCTCCTTTCTCCTCCTGTTCTCTCCCGTCTTATATAGCCTGGTGGAATTGTCCAGAATAAGAAAATTCCTGAACACTTGATGTAAACAAACAGGAACCGAACTGAGCGCATTCTGGAATATTCTAAGGTAGAGGCAGACAGCACTCCCTGAACTTAGCATATGTAAACAGTGGCAAGCTATATTTAGAAACTGACGGCAGTCGTGCACATAACACACCCACCCTTCAAGAAAAAAAAAGTTTTCCTAACTTTTTTTTTCACAATAAATGTTAAACAATATATGTTAAACAATAATATATACAACATTGTAAAACCACATGTAATTAAACATTTATACACAACTTATACACGAGACAAGCCATCTGCAATAACATTATCTTTTCCCTTTATATGTTTGATTTCAAGATTGTATTCCTGCAACAACAAACTCCAAAGTAACAATCTCTGATTCTTTCCCTTAACTTTCTGTAGAAACACAAGTGGATTGTGATCAGTATTTACAATCACAGGTTGTCTTGAAGCCGTTACATAAACTTCAAAATGTTGCAGAGCTAAAATAACAGACAAACATTCTTTTTCAACAGTTGAATAATTTCTCTGAAACTTGTTAAGTTTACGAGAAAAGAAACAAACTGGATGATCAACACCAAGATTGTCCTCCTGAAGCAAAACTGCACCTAATGCAACATCACTTGCATCAACTGCTAACTTAAAAGTTTTCTCAAAATTAGGTGCTGACAACACAGGCGAACTTTTAAGTATGGCTTTTATCTCATCAAAAGCAGTCTGGCACTCGTCTGACCAAGTAAACTTGCTGGAAAATACCAGACATAAAGTTTGAACCTTGATCAGACTGTATGGATTTGGGTAAACCAAACAGAGTAAAAAACTTTGTTAAAGCTTTTCCAACAGACTTGGTGTTTATATTCCTTAAAGGAACAGCTTCGGGAAATCTGGTTGCTGTACACATAATAGTTAACACATACTGATTTCCAGACTTCGTCTTAGGTAGAGGGCCTACACAATCAATCAATATTTTGCTGAATGGCTCTTGAAAAGCTGGTACAGGCTCTAATGGTGCCTTAGGAATAGTCTGATTAGGCTTACCCACTACCTGGCATGTATGACATGATTTACAAAACTGGGTTACATCTCCCTTTAATCCTGGCCAAAAGAAGTGGTTCAGTATCCTGTAGTAGGTCTTGTTAACACCCAAGTGACCAGCTAATGGCATTTCATGTGCCATACGTAAAATTTCAGTTCGGTATGCCTTAGGTACAACAATCTGATGTTTAACAGCCCAGTCATCATCAACAGATACATCAGGTGGTCTCCATTTAATAACACACAGGTTCAGATGAAATAACACAATCATCGAGAGCTCTGTCAAACAAACATGAAATTTCCGGGTCTTTATGCTGTTCAGTTACAAGCTGATGTTTAAAAACATGTGATATGTCACTAGGTGTACAATGGTCTGATTCATCATTATCAATGCAGTCGCCTTGAGTAAACATTTGTGTAAGAAATGTATCTTGTAAGTCCGTTACTGTGTTTTTGCCGTTATCAGAAAGTTTGTTTGACATAGACCTCGTTACAGCACAAGAGGGATACAAATCTGGAATTTCTTTCTCAACAGGATCAACAGTTTGATTTATTTATTTATTTTTTTTTTTTGATTGGTGTTTTACGCCGTACTCAAGAATATTTCACTTATACGACGGCGGCCAGCATTATGGTGGGTGGAAACCGGGCAGAGCCCGGAGTAAACCCACGACCATCCGCAGGTTGCTGACAGACCTTCTCACGTACGGCCGGAGAGGAAGCCAGCATGAACTGAACTCACAGCGACCGCATTGGTGAGTGACTCCTGGGTCATTACGCTGCGCTAGCGCTTTAACCGACTGAGCCACGGAGGCCCCCAGTTTGATTTAAACAAGGTTTATCAGTCACAATAGGATTAACCATTACTTTGTCACCAGCAAGATCATTGCCAAGTAGTAGATGAATTCCTTTAAAAGGCAAAGTAGGCCTAATGCCGACAGTAACAGGACCCGAAATAGTATCTGATGACAAGTAAGCTTTGTGAAGAGGCACAGATTCAAATTCAGCAGAGCTTACACCTCTAATTAATACATTTGATCCAGAATATGACTCATCAGAAAATGGCAAAACATCTTTTAACAATAAAGACTTAGAAGCTCCAGTATCTCTTAATACCCTGACCTTTGTATCACAAGACATGTCACTTTTAAGTGAGACTTTACCGTCACAAATAAATGGCTCAAAAACCTTCATAACATTATCCTGTGAATTTTGTGTACAATCTACTGGTGGAGTCTTAACATAATCAAATGCATCAACATTGTTCACTATATCAGACTTTTTAGCAGTAACACACAAACCAGTAGGCTTGGAGCCACCCTCCTGTTCTTGCCTTAAAGCATAACAATTTGATATGACATGGCCTGGCTTCCTACAAAAATTACATGTAACCCTGCTAAACTGTCTATCAGTAAATGTATGGTCAGACCTTCGTTGAGTAGTGTTCGAATTAACAGGTCTTCTTTGATCACCTGATTTGTCAAAATTTTGAGCCTGTTTCGGTGGGCCTGAATTTGAGTCAAATGAACCGCTGGAAAAGGGTTGAGGCTTTCTAAATGTAGACGCCTTTTTCTGAAATGAGACCTTATGTGTAACCGTGTATGTATCGGCCATAGTGGCTGCTGCTTCTAATGTATCAGCCTCTTTATCCCCAATGGAAGTTCTGACATCATCATTAATACACCTTTTAAAGTCTTCAATCAGAATGATCTGTTTCAACTTTTCATAATCATTACCTACACTTTTAGCATAACACCACCGCTCAAACAATTGTTCCTTCTGCCTAGCAAATTCAATGTAAGTCTGATCTCTTTTCTCAAAATTTCTAAATTTCTGCCGATAGGCCTCTGGCACAAGCTCATATCTTTTTAAGGTAACATCTTTCACAAAATCATAATCTGCAGCCTGTTCTGTTGATAACTCTGTGAATATATCCATAGCTTTGCCAGTTAACACACTCTGTAAAGGGGTAGCCCAAAACTTTTTAAGCCACTCAAAATTCTGAGCAATCTTCTCAAACTGTAGAAAATATTTATCTACATCAGTTTCACGAGATTGTGGCACCAATCTTATGTTTCTAGCGACGTCAAATTTTGGAGGCATATCAGAAAAACTTAAGCCAGACCTATCTCCTTCTAGTTTCCTTGCTTCAATTTCGCTCTGAAGTCTCAATTTCTCCAATTCAAACACTCTTTCATTTTCCCTTTCTCTAAACAACCTTTCATTTTCACTTTCCCTAAACAATCTTTCTTTTTCTTTTTCTCTAAACAATCTTTCATTTTCTTTTTCTTTAAACAATCTTTCATTTTCCCTTTCCTTCAGTTCTAACTCCTTCAGTTTTATTACAGTGGAATCATCGCCCTCAGGCCTGTACGCATCTAATGCACTTTCATCAAACTCCTGTAATTCTACCAAACACTTAGCAATACTAAACTCCGTATCTTTCTTACGTAAGGATCTTTTGATATTAAGATTCAGGTACTTGCTTAAAGCATACAAATCATTCTTATTTAACACATCAAAAATATCCTGATCTGGCGCTTCCATAAACTCGTCGGGCTTAAAATCCGACATGATGAATAAAATCTGCTGGCAAAATTTACTACAAAGTCAAAGACTAGAAAAATGACACAACTTACACAAAATCCTTTCAATTCCAATTCAAATTCACTTCCCGGACAAGCCCCCAATTTGTTACCACCCAAACTGTCTGTATTATAAAGAGATGGCTTGTTCGAAATACAGGACAGTTTAGCCGCACAAAGAAAGTAACCAAAACCAGCAGATTTTATTTTACAACAATTTATTAGCTTAACAAGAACAGATAATAAAACTTATACAAATACTAAAGTACTTAAGTTTAACAAGAAAGGATAGCAGTATCTATAAAAATACTAAAGTACTTACGGTAGCAAGTCCAAACGGACGCATATATTCCACAATATATATATCACACAGGCATAAATGCTCAGAGGCAAATTCACAAGAGGGAAAATCCACAGTATAACTGAGTGAATAATTATGACGTTACCAGAGGCAAGTGGTTCTTGCAGTCGAAACCGAGCTTGTGGACCTTAACACTATGAATTAGAAAAAAAGTGTTCTAACTTACTTTTCCCGGCAAGAATAAGAACTTCAAACATATCCATGTGTAGAGCTTGTGTTGTTACGTGACACAGACTAAAGGCAATATTGGTAGTGAGGATGACTGATTTTTCAGAGAGCTGAATATAGACGAATCTCTAAAAGAAATGCCATCGCTTAGCGTCATCTCTTCTTGCTCTCTTGCCATCATCACCTCCGTCATATTGCCGTCCTGTCATCGATCGTGCTTTTTTGCCAATCTGTCATCGCATCACGTCATCCTGTCACACTTTGTCATCGTTCGTGCTCTCCTGTCATCCTGCCATCGCTTCGCGTCATCCTACCAACCTGCCATCGCTTCGTGCTCTCCTGTCATCCTGCCATTGCTTCGTGCTCTCCTGTCATCTTGCCATGGCTTCGCGTCATTCTGTCATCCCTTCGTCGCTTCGTGCTCTCCTGCCATCCTGCCATCGCTAAACGTCATCATGACATGCCATCTTGTCACCGTTTAGTGAGTGCCATCGGATGGCAATACTACGACGGAACGATTGTGAGCTATGGTGGTGGTACTATCCGGCTTCCTGAGCCTATAGCTATATTGCAGAATCATGCCCTCTCCCCGTCCCCTTCCTCACCCATGTTGGCCAGGTGCTGCAGTTTACCGTTTACGCCATAACATAAACAACCGTGGCCACTGTGTGTAGTACACAGGTTTCAACTTATCTAAAACAGGTGATCGAGAGTAGGACTACTGATAACATTACAACAGAGACGTGTAATAATAGCATCTCACCCCCGAACTCTTTGTAAAATTGTGTACACTGCAGCCTGGGTAAAACGCATGTGCTATATGAATGCCCAAAACGAATGCGGAGACATAGGTTAGCTGTGGGTGCATATAAAGAGTGTGTAAGTAGTTAGTGGTATTACTGTAGTGTTATCGCATGTACGCCGCTCGCATCCTGCAGGCCTACACATCATCGCCCATACTCCCCTAGTCGTGCAGGCGTGAAGTAATATGTAAGCCAGAATATGAAAAACTTATCCATCCATTACGGAAAATGTAAGCTATATACACAGATACATACTTAAATACTTATTTCCCGGGTACGTTAAACATGTGGTATTATTTTAATGTGCGTTGTATCATCAAATCACTTCCCTTTTACGTAGGATCGCCCACTTCATATGTTGAATTGAATGGAACTTGATTATTTTTTTAATTGAATGTTTATTCACCATTCGTAAATATGTGTATAATTACATATTTAGTAAACCGCGGGAATAAAGTCCGAGGGACTTGTTCTATCCCTGACTCATTATTATCAAATAATAATAATACATGCTTGGTGAGGAGCGATAATTACTGAACAGTTGTATTAACAAAAAACAAATTTACTTGGAAAAAAACTCACATAGAAATGTAACATTACAAAAACCTAAGTTAATTATACAATAGTGTGAATGATATTTTGTGTGACCTTCTGTCTCGTAGATGGTATGACTAATGTGGATCAAATATTGTTAATTACAAAATCTTTTATCCTGGATTTGAATAAAGACGTGACATTGATTACTTTGAGGTTTGGAGGAAGCCTATTCCACTCCTTTAGGGCTGATGATCTGATGAAATGTGTTAATAGATTTGAAGTTAGAAAAGGTACATGGAGATTGAAAGAATAGGATCTGGTTGGGTAATTGTGGACGTCAGATTGTCTTTTGAACAGCTGTTGAAATTTGTGAGGAAGAGAGGGTGGTTGGTGAGTGAATTTATGTGCGAGTACCAAGGATGAGTATCTGTGTATTTTATGTGCGAGTACCAAGGATGAGTATCTGTGTATTTGCGCAAGTGGGAGGATTTTGAGGTTCTTAAATATTGGAGCAGCATGATCTAGTCTTTGTGAGAAAGTGATGAGGATGATGATGCGTTTCTGAAGAATTACTAAGGGATGGAGATGACTGATGTATGTGGTACCCCATAAAACATTGGCACAGGAAAGATAAGGGAATATCAGAGAGTAGTACAAAATAAGCAGTGATTTTTTATGACATTTGCTCGAATGTGTTTGATGATGCCATGTCTTACTAAGAAAGTTAATGTGAGATGTAGAAGACAGCCTTGAATTAAAATAAACTCCCAAAAACTTGTGCTCTTGAAAGCTGGATATTTCAACGCAATGCAAATATAACGGTGGCGGAAGTGCCTTATTTTTGAATACATTTATGTGCATGCGTTTTGTTTAATACTATTAAGGGACAAGCGGTTAGCTGTTAGCCAATCGGAAATTTTATGCAACTCTACATAGTGGATACAGCCTCGGCGCTTGTAGGCGCATAAGTGCAGACACTTGTGTCATCAGCAAATAATGTAATATCCAGAATGTCTGATGATGTGATGTCATTAATGTACAATAAAAATAATATAGGACCGAGAATGCAGCCCTGGGGAACACCACAATTTACCTTACCATCTTTTGACATATTTCCCTCAAAGTGAACTGATTGGGATCGCCCAGATATATTGCTCTCGAACCATTGAGCCCTGTGAGCTCGAAACCCGTAGTATTCGAGTTTTTTGTGGTTGGCAGTGTCAAAAGTTTTTGACAGGTCAAAAGACACGACAGAATGTTGTTTGGCGTCTTCGGCAACTACGAGGTAGTTGTATAGAGTGCACGCCGCGTGGGTAGTAAAGTACCAAGTTCTAAAACCAAATTGGTTGGGCGAAATGATGTCATTGGCCGTCAGAAAAAACATACATCATGTTTACAACTACTTTTTCCATTATTTTGCTCAGACTAGGTAATACCGAGATAGGACCGTAGTTTGTGATGTCATTGGTGTAACCACATTTAAAGATGGAGATAATTTTTGCAGATTTCAACGAAGACGGCATACAACTCGACATAAGGGACAAATTAACTATATGTGCAAGGGAAGTTGAAATATCTCTTGCAATAAGTTTGAGATCAGACATGCAAACGTCATCTAAGCCTGGAGCGGATGACTTTAGACTATTTATAGTGGTTTCAAGAAGACCAGGCAAGACAGGAGAAAACTGAAAGTTTTCTTCTACAGGCTCACCTAGAAAATCTGAAAAATGTTTAGGGCTCGGGGGTATCTTAGCATCAAGACAGGAAGAAATAAAAAAAAAGTCATTAAATCTATTGGAAATGACAGTTTTATCTGAAACAGATAACCCATCAATATTAAACATTTAGGCATGCTCTTGCATTTAACACGTCCCATTAGATCATTCAATAATTTTTAAGTTCCTTTTATATTGTGATTTTGTTTTATTTTTCGTAATCCTTTCGAGAAAAACGGATCAAGTTGTTAACGTGGTGTCCCGATATTTTGAGATCAACCTTTTCTACCGTTGTGTAACGTGTTTTTACGCATGGACAGTTTGGAACTGGTCAGTCGAATTTGGACGGTGTCCGTGCACGGACATGAAGGCTTGGGAAGGACTGGAATGTGTGAGGCGGAGAGTTGGAGTCAATAAATGGTGAATTGGATTGGCTGTGTTGGTGTATCTTCATATATCCACGAAGTATTTCACACTGGCAGCAGAGCGTTGGAATTATGGCCCAGAGTAATTACCCCACCAGCACTAGGACTAGAAACAGTGTAGGAAACCTGGAGAACGGAGAAAGCGGTGTGGCGATTGGTGACGGACTTGGATAAGAAGAAACAAGCATTGGCGGTCACGCTGTCCTACAGGCCAAGCCCGAGCAAAAGCCCTGGATATAAATGTAGAGGATCTGAACTCTGACCAAGGTATGGACATTTTAATCGGTGCCCTAGATGGACTTTTTAAACAAGATAGTGTTGACCTGGCGTATGAAGCGTAGTCCAGATTTGACTGTTTTCAAAAACATAGGAACTGCCCATGGTGGATTTTATAACAGAATTTGAGAGACGTTACATACAGTGTATGAAGTATGATATGGCGTTACCTGATGCCGTTCTACCCATTAAACTTCCAGATTGTGCTAATTTATCTACACAAGAAAGACAAATGACTTTAACGACAGCTATTAACTTACATTTTGCATCCATGAAATCTTCGCTTGAATGTATTTTTGGAGAGAAACCGTTACAGAGGGACAACGGAATAAACTTTAAGGAAGAGGCGATGTAGACTCGGTTTCAGAACAGAGAACGTGTGGTATATAAGCCAGATAGCATATCATATTTTTCCAGAGGTACTAACCCAGTGGGTAGAAATGGTCGGTGAACAAAATGTGCTATTTGTCAGCTTGTTTTTCACTGGATTAAGGGCTGTCCTCATAAAGTGGATAAACTGGAAAGTAGTGTGAATTTTACAGAAAATGCTAATACTGACAGCACGATAGAAAACTGCAACATTACACTTCTGGTAACAGATCAGTCAGTGAATGAAATTTTGGTGACCGAATCTTTTGGGTGTGCGGTTATTGACACTACCTGCACTCGAACAGTGTGTGGTTCAAAGCGGTTACAAAACTTTCTGGAATCTTTGGATGAAAATAATAGAGCAGTGGTGCGGACACGGAGAAGTGCGAGATCGTTTAAGTTTGCTGATGTTGCTCAAATGAACTCGTATCAAAATGTAGTCATTCCTGCAACAACTGGAACTACTAAGTGTTGTATTGACACGGAAGTAGTCAAAGCGAACATTCCTTTATTGTTGAGCAGAACTTCCCTAAAACGGACAGAAGTTGTATTAGATTTAAGCAATGACAAAGCCACTATGTTTAGACAGCCAGTCAAGCTTAAGTTCACATCAGCTGGACACTATTGTGTTGACTAAACTGGGAACTGCTCCCTAGAGAAAAATGAAAGAAGCGGACGGACTTTCTGATTTTGGTGACAGAAGATAAAGTGTCGGAAAACGAAATAAACAAGGTACTGTATAAACTTCACTGTCAGTTTGGACACGCAAGTTCTGAAAAAATTGAGGAAACTGTTAGAAAGTGCAGGCCAGCATGACACGGAGTTATTTAGACATTTAGAGAACTGTGTGAAAGGATGCAAGATTTGTATTAAGTATAAAAAGCCTACTCCAAAAACTACTACAGTTGGCTTTTCTCTTGCCAGTGATTTTAATGAAACTGTTGCTGTTGACCTACATCAATTGGGTTCAAGCTCATGGTATTTACATGTTACTGATGCATTTACCCGTTTCAGTGCAGCCACATGTGTCAAAACTTTAACATTGAATGAAAAAAAAGGCGTGGAATAATAGCGTGTTATGTTGATGAGCGTGTTATGCTGATGACTTTATCTGGGCAGGTACAGCAGAGTTTGAACGCTCTGTCATAAACATAGGACGTTCGGAATTCCAAATAGGTAAAGAAAATGGTGTGGCCTTCCGGTATATAGACCTAGAACTTTGATTTAAGGAAGAACACATTTTTCTTCATCAGAGCAGCTATGGCTCTAACCTATATCATTTAAACATAGAGAAATGGACGGGTCAAGAAAAGGAGTCCAGCCTTACAAAGTCGGGGCTGAGATCCAAAGTTGGTTAAATTTTATGGATAGATCATCAAAACAGACCGGACATAATGTTCGATCCATGTAATTTAGCCACCCGTGTCAAGCCGCGGAAGTCAAGATTTAATTGAGGCAAATCGTATTATTAAACAAATTCGGGCCGATAAGATTTAAAATTCCAAGATCTGGGTAGTATGGATAACTTGTCACTGGCTATCTATAGTGATGCATCCATGGGTAATTTGCCACATGGGTACTTAGTAGTTTTGGTGGGAATGGAAGGAAAATTCTGTCCTCTAGCTTGGAATTCCAAACGGATTAGGCGGGTAGTTAGGAGTACTTTGGCTTCAGAAACTCTGGCTTTAGCTGAAGCTATTGATCCTGGCATATACCTGTCGGCGTTATATGCGAACTTACTACGGGTAAGGCTGTCTCCCATTCTCTACCTTTGACATGCATTACTGATTGTAAGTAACTTCATGATGCTGTAAAGTCAACAAAATGTGTATCTGGAAAATGACTTCGCTTTGACATAAGCGGCATTAAAGAACTTTTGGACAGCAAGCAGATCCAGAGTGTGTTTTGGTCGAAAGGTGCAAATCAGCTTGCTGACTGTTCAACAAAGCGCGGGGGGGGGGGGGGGGGGGGCGCTTCCCCTGTTCGTTTATTGAAAACACTTAAGGAAGGCTATTTGGAAGGGTAATATATTTTTTTAAACATTTGTAATACGGGAATTGTCTCCTATAATATTTTCTTGGGGTTATTTTTTATTTAACTGAATTTTACTGAACAAAATTTTATGCCTGAATACTTTCCGCGATTGTGATATGGGATATGTGGTTTTTAAAGGATTGTTTTTTTTGGGGGGGGGGGTATGTTTTATTTAACTGAATTTTACTGAAAAAAGTTTCATGCCCGAATACTTTTGGTGACTCTGACATGGGTTTTAAAAGTTGATGTGCAAACCAACAAACCAAACCAAAAATAGACAGTTGAGATTGTTAACGTGGTGTCCGTTTCCGGATATTTTCCGGTCAACCTTTTATACCGTTGTGTAACCTGTTTTAACGCACGAACAGTTGGGAACTGGTCAGTCGAGTTTGGGCGGTGTCCGTGCACGGACATGAAGGCTTGGGGAGGACTGGAATGTGTGAGGCGGAAAGCCGGAGTCAATAAATGGTGAATTGGATTGATTGTTGGTGTGTCTTTATATACACCTCCTCCCTTCCGTTTATCTCGGGAGACAGAATATAAAGTGTAGCCTGGCATGGAATATAAGCATTCGGTTAACGGGCTGAACCAATTTTCCGAAAATCCAAGGACTGAAAAGTTAAGATTGAGAGTATGGATAAAGCATGTTATTTCGTCAAAATGTTTTGCTAAGCATCATAGTCATTCAGTTCAGTTGGATTGAAGCACATCTGGTCAATAATATCAAGATTATATGTTGGGACGGTAGACGAGGCAGTTGATGATGAAGTAGGTGTTATGTAGGGAACATCATGGAATGGCAGGTGGGAGAATGAATTGTGAGGTGGAACAGGCATAAAAGAGTCTTTATTTGAGTAATATGCAAATGATTCTGTACAATTATTCCACACAAAAAGCTAGGATGAGTGTTAAAAATTAACCGTACTGTTGTGTAGGATTTTCTACAAGTCACACGACAAGGTAAGTGGATGTAATTAACATAAGGTGTCAAGATAGAGTGGAAGGCACATAGTACGTGCCCCGTGGGGGGATATCATAAGATGCTGTGGGTTGAAAAGCGTGCACGCACTGTGGCTACGACGCGGGGGTCACGAGCAGTGTTCGATTTTCAAATACGATTTTCAGTTTCAATCGTTAGATAGCCGTCCTCCTCACGTCTCGGGTACTGTTGTATGTTAATGTGGCAGACTAAATTAGACCCGAGACCCCCGTTACAAAGCGGATACCCTTAAGTCTTGGTTACCGCGATGTGTTAATGTCACTGACTCAATTAGACCCGGGTCCGTCAGTTGTAAAGCTCTTACGTCTCGGTAACCGTAGTGTGTTAATGTGACTTAATTAGACAAGGGGTCCCCCAGTTACAAAGCAGTTACTCTTACACCATGGTTACGGTAATATGTGTAAACGTGACTGACTTAGCTAGATCCGGGTCCTCCAGTTTCAAAGCGTCTCGCGCCACTCTCACGTCTCGGTTACAAAGCGGTTATTATTACGCCTTGGTTACCGTAATGTGTTAACGTGACCGACCTAATTAGACCCGGGTCCCTCAGTTACAAAGCCGATACTCTTACGTCTCGGTTACCCCCAGCGTGCTAATGTGATTTACTTAATTAGACCCGGGTTCCCCAGTTACAAAGCGGTAACTGCGGTTACCGTAGTGAGATTTATTGTGACTAAGCTAACTAAACCGGGTCCCCAAGTTACAAAGCGGACATTCTTACGTTTCGGTTATAGTAGTATGCTACTCAAAGGGTACATGAAACTCTTGTTTTTATTTCTTGATACGTGGTATATAATCTGACCTAACATGCAATACTACAAAAACGTTTATCATCTTTCCTAATGGGGCTTAAAAGTGACTTTAAACAACAGTTTCAATCGTAAAGGTCATGTTGTCAGTCCGGAATAAAATACACTATTGTGGTGACGTCAACGGTGATAGCTGTCAAAATAACTTTATCGGGGGGATAGCCTGAATTGGGGGCGCAAAGCTGGTTCCGCGTTTCACTTGAAGTGTGTTCATCGATGACGTCATTTTCGAATATTTCCGACCATTGACGGGAAATATGCATGAACAGAGGGGCTATTAAGAAATATAAAATATGCCTGAAAATGAAAAATGGTATTCTCATTTCATGGTCATACATTTCATCATATTCATGGACACCATACTCTTCGTTTTAGAGTAGGCCTACCTTTAAGTCCCCCAGTTACATTCTTTGGTCTCGGTTCCGCAGTGAAGTGACCGGACACTGGCATGGGATATTTGATGTCCGACATTTGTATCATGATTTAGAACATGCCTCTCCGAGAGTGTAAGGTAAAGTTAGGCACAAGTAGTGTAAGTGATCCATAAATTTGTATACACGATCCTTTCTCCTCCGTTTAGTTAACTGAAACAAATCTCCATTTTTCTCCATTTACATCCCCATGATACGATATTGCCCCATTAGTACACCTCGTATATACGGCTAAAGGGCAAATGTGTCCGCGTGATGTCAGCGGGAGAAGGTACAATCGGATTATAGAAATAATTTGCACCCGATTGCTTAAAATTCAAAACACGGGGACGTTTACGAATTTCTCAATGTGTTCGATTTTGCTTAATTGAACTGCGATATTTCGTTAACACAACTTTACTTTATCGATGCATATATACACATTAAGTTTAGTATTATCTTTTCTTTTAAAATATGACTGTGTAACTGAGAAGGTTTTTCCCTTCTTGTTTAGTTCTGAGATATATCTTTTATATAACTTACCACGTCAACAAGTCGTCAAATCTTTGCATGAGATTACAGCATTTCATGTGCAACCGGTACACGTTTCTGACTCTTCAATCTACAGCAGCCTACCTGACCAACTAAAGTGGGCCAGGTTCTACCTGACTGTGTAAAGCCCAGCCTCTCTTTGGTTCAACCGTTGGGTCAGTCCTCTCGCCTTGTCACAAAGAGTAGCATTGAACAGCTACTTTGTCTCCATGGTTACATCGAGCTGCGTTGGACGGTATTCGCATTGGGGCAAGAGATGTCCTATTTTATTTCTGGGTCTTGTAAATGGTCTCATTTTGGCTGTATGACTTTCGTGACAGCAATGTGGCATGAGTCTAATTTATATCGGCCGATCGCCCGCTACTTACATTTTTGTGTTGACCATGATACACGTGAAAGACGCCGACAATAGTGAGGTATCTCGAAGGGCATCACAGAGCAGCCATTACTATTTCAAAGTCTAGGTCACGTATATCCAGTTTCTTTGTTTGATGAAAGGGCTTGTGTTGATCGCAGGCAATGTGCCAATATATTTACTCGTCAAGTTCAACCAGGCAATGACACGACCTGACCTATCCAACAGAACAGTGCATGAAGAACATACTAGTACAGAAACAGCGTCAGTTTCTAAATCATGCAAACATAATATAACCCTGGTCTTACACTTTTATGTCTGCAACTGGTCTTGAGTCGCAAACATATTTTGACTAATATATTTCCACATCATAATGAAGCAACTTTCGTGTCATATCAACAGCTGCCAGTACGAGGCTGCAGAAAGTATTCTTATACAAAAGCATAAACAACCTGCGGATGGTCATGGACGGGTTTCAGCCGGGCTCTGCTTGCTTTCCTCCCACCATAATGCTGGTAGCCGTCGCGTAAATGAATTATTCTCTAGTACGGTGTGAAACACCAATCAAATAAATACATAAAGAAAAACAGAAGCAACGGTTTTGCTGATCTTAATTATGTTCAACAAAAAGGGCTTACTGGTGGTGATGATTATTTATAGCTGATCGTCATCGATATGCTGTATTTGAAGTTACCCATTATTCACTGACCGAATACCCGCATATACAAACCCTACTTAATGAAAAATACATTCTCTATATAGTTGTACGTACATATCTACATGATTTCACCTGAAGACCCCTATATTCTTCACTGAAAAGAAGAAACAATACAGTAACGCAAATTGAGAAAATTGAACGGGCGCCCGATTCACTATTTTAACTTATCAAGCGCTAGTTATTTCTATAACCTTAGAACGCAGTTATTTCTGCTGACGTCACGTGAACTCTATTACCAAGTAACGCGATATGGTGTTTCTTTAACATGGCGTATCCCATTAAGAATTCTGAATGAAAATTTGATTGATAGAGTTACCAAGTGCGTCAGGGAAAGTCGGCTGTGGTCATTCAGGTGTGATTACGTCCTTCTTACGAAACAAATAAGATTTATATTATTTGTTCTTTTTTCTTTACACATCCGTCGTCCAAAATGTTAAAAGTAAAAACATTAACTCTGAATGTAAATACCTAAAAAACATTTCTAATTGTAGCAGTGTCAAAAAAAAATGATAAAAATAATATTGTTATTCCATGAGCAAAAATGCGAATTTAAAAATTTAACACAGGCGTAGTGCATCGTTCGTTGCGATTCTATTAAACCGTTAAATTTCTTTTTCATGTACTATTTACTTAGTACTTTTTGTCTTTTTTTATATAAAACTTTGATATAAAGTTTGTGGTCTAGTCAGTATATTTTGTAGAATTTGTATTGTATGTTTCCGGTCCCTCAGTTTTATAGGTTAAGATTTTAAAGGTTACGGAAGGATCGAGCATGGTGCAGTAACACACGCATGCTATACACACGTACGGGCGGATTGCTCTTGTTGCGATCACAGTTTGGGGCCGTATTTGGCTGACGTCATCTGATATACTTGTAATTTGCAACATCATAAGGTTGTCAAGAAATTTTGTAAGTAAACCTAGATTGACCGTAAGTGTTGATTGAACAGATTCTACTGAATGTCGTAGTTGTTTTAGCGTTGACATATTACGAAGACGGCAGTCAACGGGTGATCAGATTTCATGACTGTGTAAAGTGCAAGTAGTTTGTAAACAGCTAATTAAATGTTATACTGTACTCAGCATCTGAAATATTAGCAGTAGAGTAGACACAAAGCTTTGAGTGTGTATTGTCCGGCGACTGAGCGTAATTTCAGGTACACTGTATTATCGTGTATAAATAGTTTTTGTTTGTTTTATACAGCTGGTACCGCACGACAGCGCTTGCGCTTATCGATACCACGCTTCCCGGTGTTTTGGTAGCTCAGAACCCCAGTACAACTGTTGGCTTCTGATGTTGTACAGATAGCCTTCAGAGTTATGTTTAAAATAAAGCGGAGCACTTGAGTAACGGGCAGTCTTGTTAATCCTACATATTTGTTGTTTATAACCTAATGTTTTTACTACACGATTTTACTTGTCTTGGTTTCGGTTTATTAATCGTGTTTGTTTATAAAATCAACATGTAATGTTGAAGATGGTAATTTCTGGATAATTTTTGTTTCACAAGTGTAGTAAATGTATCAATTGTTATATATTTTCTATTTCATTCTCTATGCATGTCATCAATTTTACCTTGGCACTGTCATTCGTGAATCCGCGTATTACATGTAGGTCCCCTAAAATCATTGTTTGCATTCCTAGCTCTGAGTATGCAGTTGTCTGCCGTCGACAGCATTTATAAATACATTTGTCTTATTACAATGAAAAGGTTACATTTCTGTTCACGCATATAAGTGGTTACCTGCTAAGACATTTATCTTGTTTACAAAAGTTTTCTTTCGTTTTGTTTCACTGGCTGGGGAAAGAATCTCCTTCTGGTGCTATGTTTCTCAGCTTGAACTACCTGCAAAATTACTACTTTGGGGGAAATGGAACGCGGCCAAGCTGGGGTTGGAAACTACTGCTTAAAATCAGAGCACAAGAGTGTCGCACTTCCTTCTGATGAGTTGGCAACTCCTCATAAAAGAATTATTCCAGACGAAATAGTTAAGTTTTCAAAAAAATAGTCAGACGCCATGGCAAAACTGACTTTAGACAAAAATCGCGTTGTTCTTGTTCAGTCATTGAAAACCTTGATGGTCGAAGGCAATGAGGGCAAAAAATACGCCGTACAACTTAATCCCCAACCACCCTGCCAGTGTCCCCCAAGAACTCACTGTTAACATAGTATAGCTTTTAAAATGAGTGTAGCTGATAAAACTGTATCAGCTAAGTCAAACCAAGTGACTTTATGGCAGCTAACAACAAATAGCCGAAAAAGACATGAAAAAACTTCCCGAAGAAAACAGCCTCGGCCTTGTAACAGTGACAAGTCCATAGTGCCTGTTCCAGATTTAACAGAAAGTAGAAGTAAAAATTTAATTTCAAGCGTACTTCAAGACAATTATAACCTGCTTATAAATAATGATAAAAATCTATAAACATGGAACCAAGCACTGTCAGTCCCAAATATGAATAATAAATGGGTGTCGTTTTTAACCCTTCAGCGTAAATTCATTATAAAAAATAAGCAGTTTTTAAATCTTGAAATAATGCCCTTTTCCTGAACGATTTTGATCTCACAATTCTCGTCGTTGGATTTATCGTTCTGAAGTAATAAAGCTTACACCAACTCCATCTGTACAAATCCATCACGCCGAAGCTTTCCACTGGGTGACAAGTACAAAAGACGAAAATGAGTGCATTTATCTTCTGGACAGTGAAGTGAGTGACCTCAAAACTATCCTTAAAGTGTACAGATGCAGCTATCTGCTGTGTAAGAAAAAGCAGAAACAATTTCATAATAAAATTATCTGAAATACAACAACAAACAAATGGAATAGATTGTGGATTATTTGCCTTGGCAAATATGGTTGAATTTTGTTTCCTTAGATACGTAGGAAATGTCGCTTATTTTTACCACCCTTCTAAATTAAGGATTCATCTGATTAGTTGCATCGAAAACGGTAGTTTTGGGCCTTTTCCAAAATTTGAGACCATTGATTCACCTTTTGAGCCAACATATCACACAGTTAAGATCACGTGCGTTTGCATCTGCCGCAGACCAGGTTGTGCTGAGAATATGGTAAGATGTGATGGGACATCTGGATCTAAAATATGCAATGTTGGGCGACAATTGACGTGCGCCAAATTAAACTCGCGTAGAATTCCTCATAAGTGGTTTTACGAAGATCAGATGTGTGGAAATGTTGACCAATAAATCCAAATATATTTGATTAAATGTTTCGGTCAAAAATAAACCGCAAGAATAAGGAAAATTAAATCGAATTTACCTTTTCAATGCATGAGCATCTACATGTTATATAGACGGGTATCATTATGAAAAATCAAATCATTATTTAAACAATAATTATAGTTAGCATTTAGTAATTTTAAATAGGACAAAATGGCTAACAGAAGAGTTGGGGTGGGAAGGGGGCTGGGGGGTTCAGTATGGTGGAACAGTATGTAGCTGGAAAGTCATTAACACTTGGCTTAAATACTTATCAGTGAGTGCTGTTTGTGATCGGATGATCCTGTGCTAATCATGTACCTGGGTACTTAATCATCACAATACCTCCCCCTTTCACAACCTCTCCAATATAGTAAACACTGCCAGTAAGCACAAAGACTGGGGCCAGAAAAATGTAATAGTCTAATAATAGTTTTTTTTTATGATTTTCCGCAAACATTAACACAGAGTCTCTTACGAACATATCTATCTTTTGAAAGTATTTTAATAACTGTTTATTAATAAGATAGCAAAAATAGTCCAGTTATTTATGGAAACAAAAAATACAAACTTAGATTTACTGGCAGAGTAAGTTGTGCTGTGTTTATTTATTTATTTGATTGGTGTTTCACGCCGTACTCAAGAATATTTCTCTTAAATGACGGAGCCCGGAGGAAACCCACGGCCATCTGCAAATTGCTGCCAGAACTTGCTACGTGCGACCAAACAAGAGCCCATGCATCATGAACTGGACTTCAACTCACAGCGACCGCACTGGTGAGAGGCTCCAGGATCATTGCACTGCATTGAGTCGAGAAAAAAAAGAAAAGAAAAGAAAACTATTAGACTATTTAAAGCAGTATATTGCTATTTAAATAAATTTCATAGAAATAGAATAAAATTTCAACTAGTGATCAGTTTACTTTCCCATACATTCTTGAGAACGGCATAAAACACCAATCAAATAATAAATAAATACTTTCCCATACCTAAAGTCACGGTCTTCTATTGTTTATTTATTTATTTGATTGGTGTTTTACGCCGTAACTCATGAATATTTCTCTTATACGACGGTGACCAGTATTATGGAAACCGGACAGAGCCAGGGGGAAATCCACGGCCATCCGCAGGTTGCCGTCAGACCTTCCCACGTACGGCCGGCGAGGAAGCCAGCATGAGCTTGAACTCACAGCGACCGCATTGGTGAGAGGCTCCTGGGTCATCACATTGCGCTAGCGCGCTAACTAACTGAGCCATGGAGGCCTCTTCTATGACAAAAAGTACATTTTGCATACTAAACCAACATATGCATTTTAACCCAGTCTTTTACATTTGCGTTGCATTCAGGGATAATTTACAAGAAACCTATTTGTAGTCATTTAAGCCTCTAGAATGAATGTTTGAGAGAATGTTTGTACGAATGTCATCCTGAAAGAGTATTTGAATATACGAAGGAATCTGTATGAATATCGTTATGAAAGAATATCTGTATGAGTGTATGCCTCATAGAATGTTTGTGAGAGCGTCCATCTGAAAGAATGTTTGTGAGGGCGTCCACCTGAAAGAAACTTTGAATTACTACCACACCTCAAAGAATATTAGTGAATAATATCGTCATTCTCAGATTCTCAGTCTGAGCATGTACGCTTAAGGCCCAATATCTCGCAACAGATGACTTCATTGACAGCTAAGGCTGAGCATCATTAGACATTTCTCTGTTTGACTCCAGGATTTGCGTAAAATATTTTTTTGCATACGGAACCTCGCTTTCGATCTAATCTGATCGTCAATAAGCTGGACAAGAGTTCACGTTATATTAGATTGAAAACGAGGCTCCACTAATCCACGATTAAGTGAGGACTATTGGTTAGAATTGGTGGATTGTGTTGGGGAGCAAATGCCTTGTCAGCCTGGGTGAGCTTGGGCACTTCGCTTACTGACGTACGAAGCGATGTTAGAATCAAATGAGGTGAAATTTACTGCCCTAGTCGTGCCTTGGTTAACACGCTACATCGGACCTATATATGACCGGTTTCGTGTGACCTGGGGCCCTTCCCAGGAACGACCATTTGGCGTCTATATCACAACGGTATCGCTGTATGAAGTTACACACAAAAGGGAATATTAATTCAGCACCCAGTGTGACAACAATCTGCAGTCTCCAATGTCTTTTTTCAATCAGTGATAACTGTAAATGTTTGTGGCAGAATAACCAAAGTCAAATTCCATACACTTCGCTATCTCTTCAACGCTGGATCCCCAGGTAAACCTTGTCAAATACACAGGCGCAGCGCAATGACACAGGGGTTTCTCACCAGGGCAAACGTTGTGAGTTCAAGTCCAGCTCAAACTGGCTTTCTCTCCGGCCGTACCCGAGAGGGTCTATCAGCAGCCCGCGGCTTCCAAGGACTGTGGTTTCTTCCAACCTGGCAGCCCTCGTTTAATTGACGTATTCTTGAGTTCGGCGTAAAACACATATCAATCAAGCAATCAAATCAAAAACACAGGTAAAAACCACAGCGCTGTATGTGACAGGTATTGGGTCCATGCGTGACGTGTACATCCTCACATTATATGCGTGTACGGTACATATATACACATTATTAATTACAGACTGGAGAATTCATTTCATTGTGTAAATCCATTGGCCAACTGTGACCGGCTAACACTCTTTGTCAGCTAATATCATCAGCGATTGTCACGGGAACATAAATTGTCCCTTGTTGTTAATTTCTTAAAGTTTTAGTGCCGTCTTCTAGTGCGTTCTTTTATGTCGTCGTTGTGCCGGGATCTGTGCGTTGTGCAATAAATGACAATGAAGTGAAATTTTAATCACTGGTTGGTCATTTTTTTGTTTTTTTTTTTTTTTGTTGGTTTTTTTTTATACTAGTACAGGTGGCATGAAAATGTCCAAAAGAGAAAATATGTGTAAATCAGCAAAATGCTTTTATAGTCCTTTTTCGGATTTACGGTACCGATAAATCCTAGACCATTTCCGGATCACTGTCAGCATGGCAGCCGACGCTGAGACCACAACGCGCGTTTTCTTTGATGTACAGATCGCTGGAGAAAATGGTCAGCACTGATACTGATGTGTGGAATAGAAATCGTTTACCTTCTTTTAAGACAAACATTTCTTTAAAACTGATTGGGTGGAATTGTACATGATTTTCAGAAGATTATGTGTATGTAACGAATACTGGTCGTTCAATGGTACTTGTCTGGGACGCGTTTTTATGAGTTGTGGGTTTTAGATGAGTTCACACAGTGACATTTGAGAGACGATAGGAATTTAATCTTCTGTGTTACTCCACTCATGATTATCGAATGTGTTTGTAACTTGTAATAAACCTGCAAGTTTCAAATTATGTTATGGCAGGATTAGGCCACGTAGGCTACATGTGCATCGGATCTTATGTTATACTAGTATTAGAAATCCAGACCTTATCTCAGCAATGTTTTTAATTCACAAATGTCTTACTTTCCCCCGGGGATCCAGGCCTGTGTGCTTTCCAAAGTGGTTATGATGTTTGTCTTTAAATTCCTATACACACAAGCCAAGGTGTTGGTTCAACCCTCAGACAGGGAATCCATGATACTCTTCAGCCTTTGCAGTTTGTGGAGCCTTTGTGGCAGAAACTGAAATAAGCTTGGTCATGAATTCATTAAGGTGGTAAAATCAGCTTCCTTCCTCTGATGTGAAATACATCTTGAGCTTGCTCTGAGAGTGAAAACGTGTTTTATACACGAGAAATTATCAGTGCAAATACAGAATATTATACATGTATATGATCAGATGGGTTCATTGAAAGAATCTTAAACCTTTACATTGAAGATTTTTAAAAAAAATTTACGTCTCTTTATGAATTGTATCTGTAACTTCAAATCACAGGAATTAAAGAAATTTATTTTATGCAACTTTTCAGCTGGTCGGATTGTCTTTGAATTGTTTACCAAAGAGGTACCCAAAACAGCAGAAAATTTTCGTGCTTTGTGTACAGGCGAGAAAGGTGTTGGAGAAACTACAGGGAAGCCACTCTACTTCAAAGGATGTCCATTCCACCGCAGTAAGCCTGTTGTTGATAAAACTCTAGGTTGAAATGTTGTGCATGATTTACATAACAATTGTGAACGTATTTCATCTTGCTTTTCTTTGTCATTTGTTACATTTCTTTAGTTTGCGTCTTACCTGAATACAAATCTGGCAATTGCACTAGAGGTTTAGACAGTGTCATCATTGTAAAACCAGTTTATTAACCGTCATCATGTTTACCAAGGTCTTACATTAGTCACATTACCACTATTATAATACAAATATATATACCAGTTTGAAGCCATGGCTTTATAGTCTGTGCTGTATGTAATATTCTTCATAGCCAGTATTAACAAAACTGTTTAGTCTTGCTACCATTTAAGCAAATGGCTGACCCTACTTTCATTCTGTTTTGAGTTTCATAGATACATGTATCTAAATATTACAGTATTCCGAAGGTGAAGTCTTCACCCACTGTTACTTAACAATTCTTATGAAAGTATGATTGCTCTGACTTGCATATTTGCTATCATTAAAAACTGATAAGTAAATGTAGAGGTTTGATTGGTCTAACCTGCTGTTTGCTATGATCATTTCATGATTCAACAGTTGACAAGTAATGTCATGGGTAGAGGTTTGATTGGTCTTACCTGCTGTTTGCTATGCTCATTTCATGATTCAATAGTTGACAAGTAATGTTGTGGATAGAGGTTTGATTGGTCTAACCTGCTGTTTGCTATGATCATTTCATGATTCAACAGTTGACAAGTAATGTTGTGGGTAGAGGTTTGATTGGTCTAACCTGCTGTTTGCTATGATCATTTCATGATTCAACAGTTGACAAGTAATGTTGTGGGTAGAGGTTTGATTGGTCTAACCTGCTGTTTGCTATGATCATTTCATGATTCAACAGTTGACAAGTAATGTTGTGGGTAGAGGTTTGATTGGTCTAACCTGCTGTTTGCTATGATCATTTCATGATTCAACAGTTGACAAGTAATGTCGTGGGTAGAGGTTTGATTGGTCTTACCTGCTGTTTGCTATGATCATTTCATGATTCAACAGTTGACAAGTAATGTTGTGGGTAGAGGTTTGATTGGTCTAACCTGCTGTTTGCTATGATCATTTCATGATTCAACAGTTGACAAGTAATGTTGTGGGTAGAGGTTTGATTGGTCTAACCTGCTGTTTGCTATGATCATTTCATGATTCAACAGTTGACAAGTAATGTTGTGGATAGAGGTTTGATTGGTCTAACCTGCTGTTTGCTATGATCATTTCATGATTCAACAGTTGACAAGTAATGTCGTGGGTAGAGGTTTGATTGGTCTTACCTGCTGTTTGCTATGATCATTTCATGATTCAACAGTTGACAAGTAATGTTGTGGGTAGAGGTTTGATTGGTCTCACCTACTGTTTGCTATGATTAGTTTATGGTTCAACAGTTGACAAGTAATGTTGTTGGTAGAGGTTTGATTGGTCTAACCTGCTGTTTGCTATCATACACAGTTGACATGTAATGTTGGAAAAGGTGTAATTCCTGTAACATGCTGTTAGTTGTCATGAAGAATTGACAACATTCACAGTGTAGTGCGATTGCCCTTAACTTGCTGTTAGCTGTCATAAAGAATTCACCAGTAAGGTTCACAGAAAAACTGATAGCTCTAACTTGCTGTTAGCTATCATAAAGAATTGACAATGTTCACGCTGTAGGTTTGATTGCTCTAACTTGCTATTAGCTATCATAAAGAATTGAAAAGTAATGTTGTGGGTAGAGGTGTGATTGGTCTGACCTACTGTTTGGTATGATTAGTTCATGGTTCACCAGTTGACGAGTAATGTTGTGAGTAAAGGTGTAATTGCTGTAACTTGCTGTTTGCAGTCATAAAGAACTCACAGGTAATGTTCACAGTAAAGGTGTGATTGCTCTAACTTGCAGTCATAAAGGGTTTCATGATCCAAGGAGGAGATTTCTCCAACCAAGATGGGACAGGCGGTGAGAGTATTTATGGTGATAAGTTTGAAGATGAAGGATTCCATTTTAAGGTTTGTGAATGAAAGCAGCATTTTGTGAATTTTTTTCAAGTTAATACGTACAGTTACTTCTGCATTTCTAGATATCCTTAAACATAGTGGAGTACCCTGGTTACAGTATACCTGAGGGGAATGTCTTATACTGCCCAGTACCAGTCGTCATGTCTGGTGACTTCAGCATGACATTTCGGTGAGACAGCATTTCAGTGAGAGGTGACCACCATGACGTTAAACAGTGCAAACATGGCAAACAAACAAGTCAATCAGTTTGAAGTCAACCAGAATTTTAACTCATGAATATTTTGATGTGCTATTTGTTTATTCATTAATTTATTTTATTGGTGTTGGACTTGAACAGGTACTTTGAAGAGTCCCTCATTCTCATCGCTGATGTGGTCAACAATGCCAGTGTGGCAATTTGCAAAGCATAACGTTTGGTGAGGACATCTTGCCTTGCACCTGTATGTTGTGAATGTACATCACATGTGGCAGAGTTTGTCAGTAACTTACCAAACATTGGTGGTTTATTCCGGGAACTCTAGACTGCAATCAGATGTGTAATGTAGTTGATAATTCTTACGGTGTTAATTAGATATCAAAAAAAAAAAGAAACAAAAGTAGATCAATAAATATATATATAATATCAAGTATTATTTACCCTCTGTTTTCACTTGGCATCCTGCATTGAGGGGATAGTGCAACGACTGGTTGACCCGCATCAGTGTAATGGCTTGGGTGGGCAGCTTACTTGCCTTGGAGAGAGATGGAAATACGTCCTGCAACAAGAAGGCACATTACATACACTCTAAGGGCTCCTTCGTCGTCATGTAATTGAAAAATTGTGAAGTATGACATTAAACCCAAAGCACTCACTCACCCCCCCCCCCCTTTTTTTTTTTCTGACAGCATGACAAGCCATTTTTGTTGAGCATGGCAAATGCAGGAGCTAACACCAATGGTTCCCAGTTCTTCATCACGACTGTGCCCACTCCACATCTTGATGACAAACATGTCATCTTCGGTAAAGTCATTAAGGGCTTTAACGTTGTCCGTGAACTGGAGCACACAGAAACAGGAGAGAATGACCGACCCGCACAGGTAATAAAGGACTGCATTAGCGCCAGACATGATGCAAGCAGTAGTTCTACACTGAAATCAATCACTATCCTGTTGCAAAAGCCAGTGATTTGTGGAGGAAAGTTCTGATTGGAAATGATATTTTACCAAGACTTGCTAACTTTTTTAGAGCTTTCTCTGACTGTTGAGTAGTTTACTGTTTTTGATGATTTTGTTTTATCAAACTGTGGGATAGCTGACTGTGGGGTGGTTATGTCAACTATTCTTAATGATTTTGTGTTTTATCAAACTGTGTGATAGCTGACACTAGGGTGGTTATGTCAATTATTTTTAATGATTTTGTGTTTTATCAGAACTGTGTCCCTGTGTGATAGCTGACTGTGGGGTGGTTATGTCAACTATTTTTAATGATTTTGTGTTTTATCAGAACTGTGTCCCTGTGTGATAGCTGACTGTGGGGTGGTTATGTCAGCTGTTTGATGATTTTGTGTTTTATCAGAACTGTGTCCCTGTGTGATAGCTAACTGTGGGGTGGTTATGTCAGCTGTTTGAAGATTGTGTATTTTATCAGCCGTGTGTGATAGCTGATTGTGGGGTGGTTATGTCTACTGTTTTTGATGATTGTGTATTTTGTCAGCCCTGTGTGATAGCTGACTGTGGGGTGGTTATGTCTACGGTTTTTGATGATTGTGTATTTTGTCAGCCCTGTATGATAGCTGACTGTGGGGTGGTTATGTCTACTGTTTTTGATGATTGTGTATTTTGCCAGCCCTGTGTGATAGCTGACTGTGGGGTGGTTATGTCTACTGTTTTTAATGATTGTGTATTTTGCCAGCCGTGTGTGATAGCTGACTGTGGGGTGGTTATGTCAACTGTTTGATGATTGTGTATTTTGTCAGCCCTGTGTGATAGCTGACTGTGGGGTGGTTATTTCTACTGTTTTTGATGATTGTGTATTTTGTCAGCCCTGTGTGATAGCTGACTGTGGGGTGGTTATGTCTACTGTTTTTGATGATTGTGTATTTTTTCAGCCGTGTGTGATAGCTGACTGTGGGATGGTTAGGTCAACTGTTTGATGATTGTGTATTTTGTCAGCCCTGTGTGATAGCTGATTGTGGGATGGTTATGTCTACTGTTTTTGATGATTGTGTATTTTGTCAGCCGTGTGTGATAGCTGACTGTGGGGTGGTTAGGTCAACTGTTTTTGATGATTGTGTATTTTGTCAGCCCTGTGTGATAGCTGATTGTGGGGTGGTTATGTCAGCTGTGTGGTGATTGTGTATTTTGTCAGCCTTGTGTGATAGCTGACTGTGGGATGGTTAGGTCAACTGTTTGATGATTGTGTATTTTGTCAGCCCTGTGTGATAGCTGACTGTGGAGTGGTTAGGTCAACTGTTTGATGATTGTGTATTTTGTCAGCCTTGTGCGATAGCTGATTGTGGGGTGGTTATGTCAACTGTTTGATGATTGTGTATTTTGTCAGCTGTGTGTCATAGCTGACTGTGGAGTGGTTAGGTCAACTGTTTTTGATGATTGTGTATTTTGCCAGCCCTGTGTGATAGCTGACTGTGGGGTGGTTATGTCAACTGTTTGATGATTGTGTATTTTGTCAGCTGTGTGTGATAGCTGACTGTGGGGTGGTTAGGTCAACTGTTTGATGATTGTGTATTTTGTCAGCCGTGTGTGATAGCTGATTGTGGGGTGGTTATGTCAGCTGTTTGATGATTGTGTATTGTGTCAGCTGTGTGTGATAGCTGACTGTGGAGTGGTTATGTCAACTGTTTGATGATTGTGTATTTTGTCAGCCCTGTGTGATAGCTGATTGTGGGATGGTTAGGTCAACTGTTTGATGATTGTGTATTTTGTCAGCCGTGTGTGATAGCTGACTGTGGGGTGGTTATGTATACTGTTTTTGATGATTGTGTATTTTGCCAGCCGTGTGGGATAGCTGACTGTGGGGTGGTTATGTCAACTGTTTGATGATTGTGTATTTTGTCAGCCATGTGTGATAGCTGACTGTGGGGTGGTTATGTCTACTGTTTTTGATGATTGTGTATTTTGTCAGCCTTGTGTGATAGCTGACTGTGGGATGGTTAGGTCAACTGTTTTTGATGATTGTGTATTTTGCCAGCCATGTGTGATAGCTGATTGTGGGGTGGTTATGTCAGTTGTTTTATGATTGTGTATTTTGTCAGCCTTGTGTGATAGCTGACTGTGGGATGGTTATGTCAACTGTTTGATGATTGTGTATTTTGTCAGCCTTGTGTGATAGCTGACTGTTGGGTGGTTATGTCAACTGTTTTTGATGATTGTGTATTTTGTCAGCCTTGTGTGATATCTGACTGTGGGGTGGTTATGTCAACTGTTTGATGATTGTGTATTTTGTCAGCCTTGTGTGGTAGCTGACTGTTGGGTGGTTAGGTCAACTGTTTTTGATGATTGTGTATTTTGCCAGCCCTGTGTGATAGCTGATTGTGGGGTGGTTATGTCAGCTGTTTGATGATTGTGTATTTTGTCAGCCTTGTGTGATAGCTGATTGTGGGATGGTTAGGTCAACTGTTTGATGATTGTGTATTTTTTCAGCCTTGTGTGAAAGCTGACTGTGGGGTGGTTAGGTCAACTGTTTTTGATGATTATGTATTTTGTCAGCCGTGTGTGATAGCTGATTGTGGGGTGGTTATGTCAGTTGTTTGATGATTGTGTATTTTGTCAGCCCTGTGTGATAGCTGACTGTGGGATGGTTAGGTCAACTGTTTGATGATTGTGTATTTTGTCAGCCTTGTGTGATAGCTGACTGTGGGGTGGTTATGTCTACTGTTTTTGATGATTGTGTATTGTGTCAGCCTTGTGTGATATCTGACTGTGGGGTGGTTATGTCAACTGTTTTTGATGATTGTGTATTGTGTCAGCCTTGTGTGATATCTGACTGTGGGGTGGTTATGTCAACTGTTTGATGATTGTGTATTTTGTCAGCCTTGTGTGGTAGCTGACTGTGGGATGGTTAGGTCAACTGTTTTTGATGATTGTGTATTTTGCCAGCCCTGTGTGATAGCTGATTGTGGGGTGGTTATGTCAGCTGTTTGATGATTGTGTATTTTGTCAGCCTTGTGTGATAGCTGATTGTGGGATGGTTAGGTCAACTGTTTGATGATTGTGTATTTTGTCAGCCGTGTGTGATAGCTGACTGTGGGGTGGTTATGTCTACTGTTTTTGATGATTGTGTATTTTGCCAGCCGTGTGTGATAGCTGACTGTTGGGTGGTTAGGTCAACTGTTTGATGATTGTGTATTTTGTCAGCCCTGTGTGATAACTGACTGTTGGGTGGTTATGTCTACTGTTTTTGATGATTATGTATTTTGCCAGCCGTGTGTGATATCTGATTGTGGGGTGTTGCCTGATGGGAAGGATGAGAATCTCACAGAGGATGATGGGACAGGAGATGTGTATGCAGACTGGCCAGAGGACTCCGACATTGACTTTACAAAGGTATGATACAGGCAGATGAACTGTATTGCATCCAGGCCACCTAAAGGATTGAAAGCTATATTCTTCTTAATTTGTCAGTGACCTTGAGCAGTTGTCTTTATAAGAATACATTTCAGACAAAAGAATAGTCAGTACCCATGTATCGAATATGTACACTGGTTTATTACCCAATGTGAAGATGAATTTAATGATGTTCTGTATACTGCTAGGATTCAGCTTAATACGTTTGTTGCACCTAATGATGAGGTTTTGTAGATGTTTATCTATTTTTGTGCCACTCTGAAGAATATTTCACCATAAAGACAGCATTATGGTGGAAACTGGGCAGAGCCCGGGTGAACACCACAACCATCCTCAGGTTGTTGCCTGACATTCCCACAAGAGATTTTGTAGATGAATTAAATGTACATTGACCAAGTTAGCCAAGTGGAGAAATACGCTGCAAATTTTGCCAAGGCTCAATATCTCTTACTATGCCTAAAAATCAGAGTAAAAAACCCACGAGTACATGTATAAGCATAATATTAAAGTCAGAAGCATTGTAGTGCTGAATCTCACCCATGTAGCAGGTTTATATTTGTTGGCTTTAGGTAGAAAACAAGGATAAAATTGTTGAGCTGGCCAGTGAGGTACGGAAAATAGGCAATGATTTATTCAAAACTCAGCAGTATGCAAAGGCAAAGAAGAAGTATGAAAAAGCACTAAGGTGAGACACATGTAGTTGCAAATAGTTTAATGGCATTAACTGTATAGATGGAGGCTTGTGGGTAATAAATTTGGAATAATCGTAGAACTTCTGTTGTTGTTTACCTTAATAATACCCCTATTTGTTCTAATTATTGGGACACCTGGTCTGCTCATTTTAGCCAATGGTGAGTAGTGAGTTTCTTTTTTCATGTTAGACCATCTAATGAAAACACACTCATATCTTTACTTTTTCAAAAGGCTGATAAAGAAATGTAATATTCTACTTTCAACACTAATATTGGTCCCAAAAGAACCAATAATTAGAAGAATTGGGGTAGTTAAAAATTTCTGATCTGATTTTTAAAAAGAGAATATTGTTTGATGGATTAATTTGAATTTAGTTCAGTTCTAGTCTTCAGGGTGTTCGTTATTACATGGAAAGATTTCGTCTGAGATTTTAACCTTCATGTACAGTGACACGAATACAACTGTTACAGATATTTACAGAAGATGAGTGAGGAATTAGACCTGTCTGAAGAAGAGGACAAATCCATTGACAAATCTGTAGTATTACCTGTCACTTTAAATTTGTAAGTTCCAGATCAGGTTAAGTTTCATACATGTTGACCTACCTCTGTGATGATTGTTGTACTGAACTAACTTTGTGGAACACAGCTAGAAGCTGTCATGGTTGATCATTCTGTCAGATTGTCTTTATACACATTGATCACTGATTTTGGAGTTTTCTGGTCAAAGGAAGTTTCTGATAAGTGACTAAACAGATTATCTGTTGAGTATTTTTTCTAAAGTGGACCTTTTATGAAATGCTGATGCTGGCTTTTATTGTGTTATCTGTGAGATTGAGAATTGATAATTTTTTGATTATTCTCACTATAAACACAAATGGGAAATAGTGGCAGAGACAATCTGATCTGGCAATGCTGACCATGGAGCTAAGATTAGAAGGGTTCACAATCAACATCTGACATACACACTTGAATGTATACCTGAGTGGTTAGCCACAGTGTAATGTGTCTTTTGTTATCTCCACTCTGTTAAGTCATGTAGGATCACAGTGTTGTGGTTTTGATCAAAGTCACATTTTTGAAGGAGGAAAAGTCAATAACGGCCCATTGAAGACATTGTCAGATGTTGGTTGTAAACTCTTTCAAAGCTGTCAATTCCAACAGAACCGTTTACGGGAGACTTCACTTCCCACAGATATCTGGTTCTGCTGAACAAGCATGGTCAACTTGACCAGGCTGAACTGAGGAGGCTGGAGGACACACATTATCTGTTCATCCAGCTCAATGTGTAAGTTGAGGATGGCTCTTTATTATTAGTTCCCAGCACATCATCTGTTCTTCATGCTCAATGTGTCAGTTGGGGATGGCTGTTCATTATTAGTTCCCAGGGACATTATCTGTCCTGATTGTGAGTTATCCAGCACAAAGCCTATTTAATTTCCTCAAATGTAAACTGAGAATGACCCCACATTACGTAAATCTTCCGTTATCTATTATCTTATCATGCGGCGTAATTTACTCATGTCATATTAACCTGAGAATATTGCCACATTGTACACTACTATTGTCTGTTATCTCTTCATGTGACTCACTCTGTAAGCTGAGCACAACTCTACATTATAACTTTCTGCTATCTGTTATCTGTTCACAAGGCTCAATCTGTTTATCAAGATCAAAGCACATTATAGATTTCTACTATACTACCCATTCATGTGGCTCAATGTTTAAGTAAAGTTCCCCATAATAAGCCTGTACAGCTTTTTGAAAGGACATCCTCTCATGCTGCACAGTTGGTAGAGCGTCGGCTTCGGGAGCTGTTGATTCAAGGTCAATCCTAGCTCGGATCACATCTGAGACCTTAAAAGTTGTAGCTTCCTCGCTTGACGTTCAGCATTAAGGGGATAGTGCAATGGCTGGTCGACCTGTATCAGTATGATGGTTCGGGTGGGGTGGCGTACATGCCTGCGGTAAGTTGTCTGAGTGAAGCAGCACGTAATAAATGAGCTGTGGAAATCCGTCCTGCAAGAAGAAGGCACATTACATGCACTAAGGACCCCTTTGTTGTCATATGACTGAAAAATTGTTAAGACGTTAAACACCAAGCACTCACTCACTCCTCTCGTGCTGATGATCTGCTTCCAGCACATTTTCCATTCCAAAATTTCAGCTAAAGATTAGTCTCTTCAGTTAGTTTTGAAGTTAAGGAGTGGCTTATCATTATCAGCTTTACGTGCTTTAAGCATATTGTCTGGTTCCTTTTATAGAGTACAAAGTGAAAGTTGAGAATGGTACAGCTTCTGCCACTTTTATATCATCTTTCACATTATAGGCTTCCAATACATTATCAGCTTCCACTCTCTGTCAGTTTCTTGCGCTTGACCTGTCCAGCACATTACTTTGTCATCATTGCACATGCTTGTAAATGGAAATAATGACGGTTGCTTCCATCTCTTTCAGTGCAACTTTCAGTACAATATATGCACATTTTGAAGTTTATTTTGGAGACAAAACTATATTGGTTGGATTGACCAATTTCAGGGCTGTACAAAAAGTATAGTTTTATCAGTGTACACAAAATAATGCGTTCAGAATATATGTGAATAAACACCTTGCAAACATGAGAAACGTTGAAGAAATATAGCAGCCCATATTTAACGGCAACCGACATCTTAGGGAGAATAAACCAAGCAGAGCCCAGCCAAAACACACGACCATCCGCAGGTCGCTGTCCACCATTGTATGCATCTAGGCTATATGTACGTACATTTGTTTTTATGTCCGAGAAAATGTTCTAGTTCTAACATGTTCTCGCCACAATGTGGCTGAAGTATTGACATCAAACCTCAATCAGTCATTCATTAATACTGAAAAAACAGTATGTTCATGTGCTAATCTCAAGGAATGTGCCCAATACAATGTGCTTATTGAGTGCATGAAAATTGAATGGTATGAAGTGTTGACCTGCTGTTATCTGTTCTATTCCATTTACAGGGCCTTGTGTTTGTATAAACTAGGTAACTTTCCCAGTTGTTTGGAACGATGTGAAGAGGTAAGATTTCTGTAATGAAAGAAATCCATTTCACAATCTGTATATACATGTATAATCCATATTTACACGTAATTATATGTTCACATTATATTCATTGTGACACAATTATTACAGCATTAACTGCCATAGTTGTTTTATGCGCAAATTGTTAAATTTAGTTTGTCAATCTGACCCAAATACCTCACAATATACACTGGTGAAACAGGCATGTTCCATGGTACACCCTTGTATAGTGTAGGTTAAAGTCTGATGCTTTCTATTCTCTTGCAAACACACCTGTAGTTGGAGCAGGACATAGATGTATGTAGTCTCTTTTCTGTCTGTCCGTCCATGTGTCTGCTTTAACTTTTTTTAGCTTCAGTCCAGTTTTAGTTCAGCCTACTGGCCCAGGCTTTTTTCATGCATGTACTTTAGGTACACAACACCCAAGGAGGAGAATATTGTAAATTCAGCAGATGGGATACATTTTGATTACATTAATGAAGGTTCACAGATGCACAGCTCACCCAGTTACTTTAACAAGTAGTTTTATTGTAAAACATGCATATTAAAGTCTTAATTTATTAGATTATTTTGAAGGAATTTGTACATGGTGAGATTGATCCCTCCCCTCAAATAATGTGGTAATAATGTTTGTTATAATATGAAAGATGACAACACACATGTACCATATTTGGAAAGAAGCTGCCAGCCAAGAGATTGGTCAAAAATGGTATTAGTTTTTACATATCCTAGATCATCTGGGGCAGCTTTTCTGTATTAAAATATTGATTGTTACCTTAACACATGATTAAATGCCTGATTTTGGCTAATGGTAACAGGGCCTAGATGCACCTGTACATGTAGGTCCTAACACCTTGAATCCCTGGTTTTACCTGATTGTTTATACAGATAGACCCCAACTACCTAACGTGACTAAATCCCGGGTTTTGTCTGACAGTTAAAGGCTCTGGGTATACGTCATAACTACCGAACATTTGACCAAATCCCTGATTTTGTCAGGTGGTTAAACTATGTGGTAAAACACCAATTCAATAAATGAACAAATTTTCTGATGTTTACAGGCTCTGGATATAGATCCTAACAACGCCAAGGCTCACTTCCGCAAGGGTCAGGCTCTGCACGCTCTGCAAGATTGGGACAAGGCTCTGGTGAGATCCAGTCTATCTAGATGCACTCAGTGTGCTATTTTAAAATTCTGACATCCATCTTACAGGGTGCGCACAGTCCTTGAAAGTGCTTGAAAAATACAATCTCATTTCCAAGTTTATTTTAAAGTCCTTAAAAAGACAAATACTCCTGGAAACTCCTTGAAAATCTTAGTTTGTCCCGAACTTAAATATTGTCTGCTGACAACCGAGTCTGTTTATCGGGAGCTGGCTGATAATTCTCCCATAATCAGGGCTTCCGCTGGCACTCGCCATTGCCGCAAATTTAGGACAATTATTTGAAATGGCGATAAAATTTGAAATTTGCGAATGTTTTTGGCAACAAATGTATTTACTTAAGAAAAAATACAAACGTTATACAAAATCTACCATGAGAGTTTTCTGGGGTTTTTAGCAGATTTTCGCAATTTTTCTCATGAAATTAATCCACTTACTTTCATTTCAAACGGCCTCATCTCGGCGAAACAACAACAACACAGTTGTATGGCGATTACTTGACAGAAATCTACAAAGGCGGTTAAGCATTGTTGCAAGTTGACTTACATTAAATAGTGCTTGAAATCATTTTTGTTAAATAACGAATGAGAAGCATTGCATTTTGGGGAATGCCTTTTATCGCCAATTGTTAAAAAAGGAAAAAAATTAACAAGGGAAATAAAAAGCCCTCCATAATGATATATGGCGTTGATTTTTTTTACTGAGCGAAGGCTAGGTCAAAGAATGTGTCGTATTACAGAGGTGAAATGCAGATATTTCTTACAAAAGCAAGCGTACTATTCAATATACATGCATGCAAATTAAAGCATCTATCATTCAGACTTAAAATATAGCCTATAATTTGCACCATGGTATGTTTGAACTAGCCTTGAAAATGACAAAAAACTCGTGAAAAACTCCTTGAATTTCATTTTCATATACCTGTAGGAACCCTGTCCTAACCCTGAGCTCATCGCCTGCTCTCTGGTAAATCGCCACACACCTGCGCACTCCCAACTTAAGGGGCACTGGTGGCACTCCAGCTCACCTTCAAACGTCATTCCCCTGCAGGTTTTGGGTTTAATTTTCAAAAGTACCTTATCTCCCTATAAGCATGGGTTCATCGGATTTATTACAGTTTTCTCATATTGACTGCCAGGGCTTCGATAAGCATCCTACAACTTGCACTTAACAGCCATTTTGAACTACACAAGATGTAGAGTGCGCTGAAAACCCGGATTCACTTATCAGATGTGAATGGAAATCTGCAAACCGCGCGAGCGCCATCCAATTTTAGACACATGAAAAAAAAAAAAAAACCTAAGGGCCTGTTTTATATCATTCAGAAGCTGTGCAAGTGCTGATTTATATTATCTTAAAGGATAATGCGAAGTAACACTTTTATCACTGATGGAAATTCCGATAGTTTACCTTTATATAAATTACGAAGCAAAATTTCACGAAGTAAACAAATTCAAATTCTTTTATTTGTGGACATAAACAGCATGAAATGATATTACTAAGGGAGGTAAACGTAACGGCCTGTGTGTTGCGCGACACCTTCGGTATTGTTTGGAAGGTCATGTCTATTTAATATGTTTTTGCACACGGCCAGCAACTAGCAGCGAGGTAGAATATGGTTTGGTTGTAGGATGCTTATCGAAGCTCTGGCGGTTAATATTTCGAGAAATCTGTGATATATCCGATGAACCGGTGCAAATAGGGAGTTAAGAAGTTAGTTTTCAAGGTTAAACCCAAAAGCTGAGATGGAATGACGCTTGAAGGTGAGTTGGAGTGCCACCAGTGCCCATCAAGTTTGGAGTGCGCAGTTGTGCGGCAATGTGCTGGAGAGGCGGCGATGTACTCAGTGTTATGACGAATGTCAGAATTTTAAAATAGCGCATTGAGTATGTCTAGATGGACTGTGGTGAGATTATGCTCAAATATTGACTCAGTATTCCGTATATGTTTTGTACTTATGGTCCAGTTGTTCAAAAATGTATTTAGCAGTTAAGCCAAGTGTTAAGTATTTTAATCTAAACCAGATCTCTTTTAGTTTATATTTGGATAGTCGACCATGTGGAAATGCATGCAGTGTCTGTTTTCTAACAGTTTGTGGAAGTAGATACAAAGACTATCTTAACTAGAAATGTGTTAAAGAAGTTTTTAACACCTGACTAGGACCATTTAGCGGCAGACTGGCATGGTGTGCCTACCGATATACCGGTTTCCAAATGTTTTGTATTGAAGTAAAATTTCCTGTAAAATGAACTTGGTACCTAAAATCTGTTTGTCGTACACGTTTTCAGGCAATACCTCTGCTGACAGTTTTCAGTTCATCATTTTAAACTCATCATCACAACGTTTAGTTTTGTTTTCCTTTTTAATGCATATTATTTTTTTTCTTGCAGCAAGCACTGAACAAAGCCAAAACACTGGAACCAGATGATAAAGGTTTGTGGTTTGTTTGCTGTTGGTTGTTGATATGAACGGTGGAAGTCTGGTGACACATGTCTGTTTATCATAGTGAAGTTAAATAATGCATACTTTCTCTTCTGCCTGTCACACATGTACAGTAAAATAAATAAGTTAAATTCAATTTACAGGCATCGTTAAGGAGATCGAGAAAGTCAAAAAAACAATTACAGAGTACAACAATAAACAGAAGAAGCTTTATGCCAAGATGTTCTAGATTGGGACAGCAGAAGAAACATTCAGCCTCATTCAGATCGTGGTGGGATGGGCAAACGAAGGATAAATAGAGCAGATGTGACCAGGAATGCTTAATCTTGTGATCAGACTGTGAAGAACCGATTATGGAGACATAGTGTTGAAGTGCCAGGATGGGATTGTCTGTTTAAAGTGCCACGGATTACAGTGAGATTGACACGTACGTGTCTCATTTTGTGTCACAAAGTCAAGGATATATGATGATTCATAACAGTAAGCGTAAACTTTGGTTTGGAGAATGAGGGCTTTTGTTTGGAGAATAAGGGCTTGGCGCAGAAGATTTAGCAGATATTTAATGGGTGATTGAGACCTATGTGTAGGTCGATTATTACAGACCGATGTTGCTTTGTTGCCTATGAAATCTTTCCAAGTCATGAACAAATATTTCACAGAAATGGTAGCTTTTGCTGCTCTTGTTGTGGTTAAGTGCTTGGTGGTGAACCTGTGAACAATGGACCATTTACATTTAACTGTCATGTTTTGTTTAGACCTTTGTTGTAGTGACCTAATTTCGTGGAACATTCCTATAAGAGATATCAGCCATTATGTAAAGTCCACTATTGTCCAACATTATCACAAAGTCACAGACCTTAATTAGCAGAAAATCTTGTACATAGCCCATTTCATATATGGAACTTTGAGTCCATTAAGAATTTTTGAATTTACCATTCTTAACGGTGATGTGGGTATGTGAATGTCCTTATGCAATGTGAAATATACTGTTGAAAGGACTTCAAGAGAAAGAAAATTGGTCTTTTGTTAATACAGGTAAATTTATGACTGACCAATAGTTTCTTAATTAATTTGCGGCGAAGATTTTTGGGTTTGACTTCGCCAAGTTCCATTTTGGCAAAAAGAAGCTTGGTAGGACTGACCACAGTTAAGTCAGGGTGACTGGAGAAAACTCCGCCATGGTGATCAAAGGTCCAAACCTGGAACGTAAATAGCGAAAATGATGTGCCAGTTTTGGAAGGATGATTAGATTATTTGGTTATCTTTTCGGTCACTTAATGCGATTTGAAGCAAACAAACTTACACTCACAGCTTCCCCTTAACTACAGCACCACTTCCTTTCCTGTAATATTCAAAGACAGAAGAATGATTTAGGACAGGTGATAGTTTTGTGCATCTCTGAGCAGATCAGAAGGTCTGTCGTTCGTCGTTAACACAGAAAAAGAAAATTTTGGACTGAAATAAAATATCTTACAATAAAACTGATCAGACAAATGGTCCAAACTTTATGAAAAGGTATGTAAGCCTTCATAAAATCAAAATGACACAGCACCATATTCCACTGGCATGTTCAGTGCCTATTCGGTCAAAGGTCCATACCCATGTTTGAATCGAAACTAGGTTGAAGAATAAAACTCGTCTGCAATTTTACAGACTTTAGTGTTTTCTCAGAATCTGTCACCCATGGTTGGAGTAAAGAGTTGGATTCTTCATGAGGTCTTTCACCCTGGAATGGAGCTTTGTGCTTGGATGGTAGCCGGGGGAGCACCATTTACGGAATGTCCGTTGTGTAAACAGCGTACATGTACAAACTATGCTGTGCTTTTGGAACGTAATATAGCGCTAATACAATACAGTGTACAAACTTCTGGCTGTGTTTTTCTGCATATCTCGTCAGAAGTCTTTAGTGTCTCTAAACTCAGTCTGTTTATGTCATTCAACTGGCATCCAGAATGGATCTGAGCGGATGAGCAGCTTTTTTGACCATAAATAGGTCATCAGTGCTTCCATGGTATTTATGTCTGAAAAGACGAAAAGAAAGAAAAAATAGGAACAATAAAGCAAAAAAGTTCGGAAAAACCCATTTATTTGCCAGGCGCTTTACATAGGACTCAAAATTTTCTGTTACAAAACACCATTGTGCATGTTTAAGTAAGGAACGACATGCAAAAGTACATGCAAGGTTGCCAGGTGAGGATAAACAATGTTTGTTTTTTTTTGTTTTTTGGGGGTTTTTTTTGTTTGTTTGTTTTTTTTGCGATTTAATACTTTATGAAATTATTCAATGTGCACAGCTCTCAAATTTGATCGTGTATTTGTGTAATAGACAAATAAAGGTTTACAAACAAAATACGCACACGGAATAATAACAGCTGTATGCATTCACAGAGGTTTATTTACAGTACATATATAACCCATCTATTTAAGACAACTCGTGTGTCATGGAGATTGCCACATCGTTGGCATTGCTTGGCTGGCAATTCTGTTGTACGCCAAGCTTGTGAAACAGTCTAGGGAGCAGTAATACGTGCGCAGTGGGGTCATGAATTACATGTGCATATGACTTAACTGGATTTGTAGTAATTGTGGATAATGTAACTTCCTGTAATTTGCCTAAACTAAATGACACCCATACAAACCAGATCTCATGGTGGTTATAGGCTATACTAGTGGTTGATTCCAGAAAGTGATGTTGGCCTTTGTTCAGAAATGAAAACTTCATCGTAAAGGACAGGTTTGATCACCCGGATCTTTTAATTGTGATCGATAATGTTAACAGGTAGTGGTTTCTCCTGAAGTTAACTCTCAAATCTGAAATAAACATTTGCTCTTAAAAGTTTGGCTTGTAACGGATCCCAAACGCTAAACATGTACAAATCCACTCCCCCTCGCTTTTCTGTTTGCTTTTTGCTATATTCGGGTTTCGAAAAATGTTTTAGCCGCATGTGGTTATTCTGCTTCTTGCTGACAATCGATGCCATATTTTTAACCACACGTTTTTAACCCATTGACTATATAGACCTATGTCGCACATCTTGGTTTATCCTCGGTCTGAAATGGAATGGTCAACGGAGTAGCCAAGACAGCTTTATCAAGAATGGTAAATTTTATACACAACCCCAGACTGTCTATAAAGTGTTTCAGGAGATCATAGTGTCAGTGCTCGATGGTAAAGCTGATGTTAACGCAGGTGATTGACTGTCCATTGTGGGAAGCCTTGGCTTCTATCTGGTAATCCCCCGTAGGAATATCCCCTCCTGCGTTGATGACAAACTCACTGGGCTGCATGTAGAAACCATCGGACTGGGGGGAAAAATCAACAAAAAAATAAAATTGGCAATTAAGCTCATTTACTCTACTCTCTCTACTCTCTACTCTACCATAAAACTCTTCCTTCAAAATATTGTACATGGACGCTAACGTGGAGGATATCTATATAACATACCACTGCTGTTGTGCATCTGTAAAATCACATCAATTTTATGTTTCGATCCGGAAAATCTCAGTTTTGGCGTTCGCGCGATGCGATTTGTTTTACCAACATGCAGCACATTTTGGCCGGGTTAATTATTTGCAGGAAAGTGATCAAAATTTGACTTTTTTGACAGACAAATGCTGAATGTTCCACAGGGTTCTGGAGATGTTTCTTTGTTTTCAAAACACGACACTATAGTATCGTTTTTTCCTGGCGAGTATGCCAGTACTTGCGAGTATTCACCTGTTTAATAGGACAGCGACAGTTCTGGCCTATACTGACAACTGGCGCTGGACAGGTAACCTTTTCAAGCATCTGGCATACGCCAGGGTAAGTACAGGATCCCACATTGTCAATACACGGGATTGTGATCCACAGAATCCCAAGTTTCTTCCGGATTGTTAGCTGAGCCTGCCAGGTAAAAGAATGGAGATATGTCACACGACAAATTACCGCATATTTCCATACAATAACCTTTTACGTGGGTACTTTATGACAGAAATTGCTCAGAGACATTTTTTTGTACATTCATTTCCCGTGAACTTAAAGGAATTGCACAATTTCAGCTGTAGCCTAACAATCTAGAAGAGGAATCGAACCCAGTACCCCATCGGCCTTAAAATGGTGATCAAGCTTTATGACGTGTTCTCAACACAGCAGAAGGTTTTGTTTGTATAGAACTCAGAGTTAAATAATTTCTTTGCTTTCGGGATATGCCTAATTAAGGATAGATCAGTGTGGTGCAAGATGCGTCTAAAAAGGTACACTCAAAAATTAATATGTTAATGTTAACAGAAATTCTGCTGTCTGAGTGACGCTAGAATGTACTCTGCTATTGCAACAGATTGTTCAGTTAAATATAACACACGTTCTGTTAATTCAACGGAAAGATTCTATCAGATTAACAGGATACTGTGTTGAACATGACCCAGTATTGTGCTGTAATAACAGAATACATTCTAGCATCACTCAGACAACAGACTTTCTAAAAATATTAACATTAATTTTATGAGTGTATATATTTTGACTTCAAGTGAAGGAATATGATGAACTGCGTATACACTTACCTCTATAGGATCTGGTATATCCTGTTTGATCTTTGCCGCCACCGAGACCGTTATTGTCCCGGGCAGTTTAATGGGATCCGGAGCCACAGTGATGTTACCTACGACAACCAGGTCTGTCGTTCCTCCACAGCTACTCCATGCCCATCGTGTGACCCGCGGGTCTACTGCCTTATTCTGTGCAGGGAACGTAAGATATTCAAATAGGTGACTGTATTCAGTCATGTTTTACTGTCTTAAATATCATACTTTCTGTCTATAGTAGGCCTATAAGGTTTATAATGTTATACCTTAGAGAATTCAGAAGTACAATCGAAATGAGATTACAACATGCAGATTCTTACTTGTAGTTCGATTATAGACAATATTATTCAAATGGAGTGACAATTATCAAAATAATCCATACAATATGTTCCCTGCTAATCTTAGGCTAGTGACAAAAGTCTCAATTTCACCGAATCCGTGTAACCATTTGTCAACGACATTATTTCACAATCATCGCTGCTCTTGTCTTACTCTCCATATCTATAATAAACTATTCAACAGAGTCATTAGTTTAATGTATGATATAACTCGAATATAAAGACAAAAGGTGTAAAACAAGTCAGAGTACGTGAATTGAAAGTCTTTCTTGTACCATTCTGGTGAACGGATAGATTTTCTTATAGTCGGTCGATCCAAATGGTCACTAAAATAATGATCTATGTTATAAAACTATGATGGGGTGTGGGTTCTGACCAGACGATCAGTGATCAAGAGATGGCCGTTAGAAATGTTTGTGTATACAACGAATAAAATGGGCCCCCAAAAAAGGATTAAATGTTCAACCAGAACAGGGTGTTAACTATAAATGTTTATATATATGGTTTAAGAGATTGGTATACGTCTTTTCATAAGTCAGTATTTTAAATTGTAATGACGATTCTAGCTTGTATTAACAGACAGTTGGGTTGTAGAACACCAGGATCCATGAAAAGATCATTTGAAAGCAATGTACCGACATTCCTGAAAAAACAGTTTGGATGTATAAACGGCAAGACTTATGAAAAGCTAGTTCGGGTGTAAATACTGGGATTCGTGGCCAGTTTGGATGTAGCACATGATCATGAGGAGACATATTAGAATACACGTAAAGCCGATATATTCAGGAAAAGCCCGTCCCAAGGTAAAACACCTTCATGACCATTCATGAAAAGACAATAAGTACAAAAGGTATTCATAAAAAGTCAGATTGTATGTAAAACTCAGGCACTCATGTAAAGCATCCTTCACTGTTTCAAGTGTACTGCATTGCTGGAATGGTGAACTCGCATGTAACAGATTACGTCACAGTAAGGCTATGTGCATAAAAGTCTAGAACACCTCGCCCGAACCAGACATAACGGTCCATCCAGTCACAGCATGCATTGCACCGGAACCGCTAGCCCGACATGATGTGGTCATCAATATTTTTTCGATTTTTCTTTAAAGAGAAAAAGGCACTTGAAAATGATGTTTGCATGTTGGATATTTAGGACCACCGTATAGGTAGGCTATGTCTTTGTATAATAATGTTATAAATGAGGATGTAGCATGGAAATATATTTGCAACAGTATTTGGACTTTTCAGTTAACAACTGTGTTCAACCTGGATTTTGACCATATTTATATTTGTAACATATTCATAAATATTGTCATAATTTAGATTCAGTTCATGTGTTTGGATATAAAGAACAAATTTATATTCAAATGAATTTATTAGACATTTATTACACTATGCTAAGGTGGTGCCAAATACCCACCATACAAAAATATTCTCAAATACTCTTTTCTCCTAAAATAAAAAATGGGCAATAATATTAACAACCATATTTGCAAATAAGTGTCATGCTCTTTGATCTGATTTTGGCTTCATTGTTATGTTTCCTTCTCATTTAACTGTGCCTCACCCATTTACTGAAGTACTGCTCCGTCTGGTAGCGGTCTGGGGTAGAGTCGCTCAAGGCCATTTTTACTAAGGCTTCATCTAAGGCTTCATCTAAACTAGTGTCAAGCTTACGCACGTAGAGGTTTCGAACCTCTACCGAGTGCCAAACAGCTGCCAGTGCAATAAAACTAAGTAATGACGGCATGTTGACTGTAGAGGCCTTCCTGTGTTGTACATGCAGGCCTGCATTTTTATCTTATATATGGAAGGCTTCAGACGTTCCGCCCCTTGATCTCAAACTCAGATAGGTTGACAGTCCTTATCACGAGATGTCCCCCTACTTCATGTGACTGAACTCAAGTTATAAAATCTGTAGGATCAATATTTATATTTTATGTCTGCCTATACAAGTGTATATGCTTGTGTGAATACACTATTTTAATGTAAAATACAGGCCTTCTTAAAAAGAGCCACACAAAAATTGCGGTATAGACACGGGTGGTTGAAGCCAAATCGACGTTTACAAAGTCGGCTCCAAAAACATGTTAAAGCGTACATGATATCAGCTGATCAGAAAATATGCCCGTCAACATAAAGGGGTGGTCTGCAATCGGTAGTCCTGTGGTGAGGGAGAATTAGCCGACAATTGGGTGATTAAAATGTCACATGTAATGACGGTAGGGATGGTTAGTAGACACCGGGTTTTTCATGAAGCAGGGAATGAGTCATTATCACAATTATGTCGACATCGGGTGGCCAGCAGGGATCATGAAGGATCAGCAAGAAGTGTTTACTTTACACAAATGTAGGTATATGGTGATCAGCAGAGGTTGGTTGACCAGAAGAGATTTGGTGGTCAGCAGAGATTGAGTGGTCAGTACAGATTGTGTTGTCAGCAGAGACTGGGTTATCAGAAGATATTGGGTGGTTAGCGGATTCAGTGATCAGCAGAGACTGGTGCTAATTAAAGAATGTGGTTAGCAGAGATTTGGTGGTCAGAATAGATTTGGAGGTTAGCAGAGACTGGGTGGTCAGCAGAGATCGGATGGTCAGAAGAGACTAGGTGCTCAGAAGAGGATGAGTGGCTAAAAGAGGTTGGGTGGTCAAAAGAGATATTTAACAGAGATTAGATGGTTAGCAAAGGCGATCGGGTGGTTAGTAGATTGCCAGATAAGGTATTTATCATAGATTGGGTGGTTAGCAGAGAGTGGGTGGTTAACAGAGATTGGACGGTTGGCAGACATTGAAAGGTCACAAGGATTGGGTGGAAGGTAGAGACTGGGTGGCCAGCAGAGATGGGGTGGTCAGCAGAGCCGGGGTGATCGGCAGAAAGTGGGTGGCAAGGAGAGACTGGGTGGTTAGCAGAGACTGGATGGTTAGGTGACATTAGGTCATCAGCAGAAATTAGGTGGTCAGTAGAGATTGAGTGGTTACCGGATTGGGTGATCAGCTGAGATTTATGTTAATTAGAGAATGTGGTTAGCAGAGGAGATTGGGAGATTAGCAGAGGAGATTGGTTGGTTAGCAGATATTGGAAAGCAGAGATTCAGTAAGGAAGGATAATGATAGGGTTAACACACTGGGTTTTTGGATGATGGAGTAAGTGAGCTGGCTAACAGGAATTGGATGGTCAACATTATTTGGGTGATTAACATATGATGACATGGATATTGAACGGCCAGCATACACGTATGCAAACATTGTGTGGTTAACAGGCTGATTACCAAAACTGCATAATTGACATGTCGACATGGGGTGGTTAGCAGAGAATGGGTGATTAAGGATAGTGTAATCAGCAGAGATTGTGTAGTTAACAAAGCAGAGTAGGTGCACAGATTGGGTGACTAGCATGATCATCAAGAATTGGTTGGTCATCAGAGATCAGGTGTTAACATGGATTGAGTGGTCAACAGGAATCGGGTGGTCAGCAAGGATCGGGTGTCAACATTGATCGGGTGGTCAGCATAGATGGGGGGTCAACATGGATCGGGTGGTCAACATGGAATGCGTGGTCAACAGGAATCGGGTGGTCAGAACAGTGGGTGGTCAGCAAGGATCAACATGGATTGCAAGGTCAACAGGAATTGGGTGGTCAGCACAGAGTGGGTGGTCAGAAAGGATTGGGTGTCAACCCAGATTGGGTGGTCAACACAGATGGGTGGTCAACATGGATCGGGTGGTCAACATGGATTGCACGGTCAACAGGAATCGGGTGATCAGCACAGAGTGGGTGGTCAGCAAGGATCGGGTTTCAAAACAGATTGGGTGGTCAGCACAGATGTGTGGTCAACACGGATCGGGTGGTCAACATGGATTGCTTGGTTAACATAGTTTGGGTGCTCAACCATAAATAAATGTTCTACGTCATCAATTTCCAAAACAACCTTCGCCTCCATAGCCGAGGTGGTTATCACCCCAGTGCGGCGCAATGACCCAGGAGCCTTTCACCAATGCTGTCGCTGTGAGTTTAAGTCCACTTCTTGCTGGCTTCCTCTTCGACCCCAAGTGAAAAGGTCTGTCTGCAACCTGTGGATGTCCATAGGTTTCCTCCCATCATACTGCTTGCCGCTGTTGTCTAAGAGAAACATTCTTCAGTACAGCATGAAACACCAATCAAATAAATAAACGAAACTTTCAATTCAAACTACCAGAAACTGGAAAATGTATAAAGAAATAAATTTGAACAGAATCAACCATGCCGGAAAAACAATGTTCTACATGAATGAATTAAATCAGTTTCCAAACTGTGTACAGTGCTACTCCATCCATACTTAATTACAACAAAACTGTACCCTATGACTGGATGATCAGCAAAGATTTGGGTGATTACCGCTGTGTGAATTACAGGCCTGAGGATCAGGATGAACCATGATGTGTGTCCGATTGACAAGTGTCTCAATTGCCTGGCCTAAGCTTGCTTCAGTCTCCCCCACATATTTTCCTTATATGTGTATGCCATTCCTATAGGCTTACTTGTAAATATTTAGAAATTTGACTGGTGTTCCACTTTTCCACTTATTTCACTGGAGTAATCCACCCCTCTCCTTGTTACATGTACCTCTGATAAATGGCCTGACTTAAAGCCACAGCTGGTCCCACTGAGAGCTGGAGTCGAACCTGTGATTTCATTGGTTAGTAGCAGCATGTCAGGCCCTTAACCACCTGAGCTAGTGACTGGCAAGGGACAACTCCATATTACTCTTTATTGGGTGTGTATGGCAAGGGGAGATAACTCTGTAACTGCAGACGCATGTACTGGACACCAGTTAATTGCTAGAGCCTATGGGCTTGTTGGAGATGCACTTGTGGGTGTGACAAGCATGTGCTTCCATTCATTTGTTTGAGTTGACGTGATCCATATTCCTGTCTTCGTAGTTGTTTAATAACACTAAATATATCAATATGTCTTCTGGAAAAGTACCTGTTTGTGACTTCAATCCATTATGGTACTAAAGGTAGCAGGGCGTGGTTCCACAAAGTGCATGTACCATATATATTGTTGTTGTGGGTGTACCATACTATGGTGCTAACAGTACCAGGGTGTGGTTCAACAACATGCATGTACCATATTATCGTGCTAATGGTACCAGGGTATGGTTCCACAACGTGCATGTACCATATTATGCTACTAATGGTACCAGTGTATGGTTCCACAACGTTCATGTACCGTATTATGGTGCTAATGGTACCAGGGTATGGTTCCACAACGTGCATGTACCGTATTATGGTGCTAATGGTACCAGGGTATGGTTCCACAACGTGCATGTACCGTATTATGGTGCTAATGGTACCAGGGTATGGTTCCACAACGTGCATGTACCGTATTATGGTGCTAATGGTACCAGGGTATGGTTCCACAACGTGCATGTACCATATTATGGTGCTAATGGTACCAGGGTATGGTTCCACAACGTGCATGTACCGTATTATGGTGCTAATGGTACCAGGGTATGGTTCCACAACGTGCATGTACCGTATTATGGTGCTAATGGTACCAGGGTATGGTTCCACAACGTGCATGTACCGTATTATGGTACTAATGGTACCAGGGTATGGTTCCACAACGTTCATGTACCGTATTATGGTGCTAATGGTAGCAGGGTATGGTTCCACAATGTGCATGTACCATAAATACTACAGTTATAATCCAATGAAATTACATAGCAGGTATGCTGTGAAGTTATTACTTCAGTGCTCACCATTTTAGGTCAGCAGTCAGACAACTGATGTGAAGCATCTACATATTGGATGGAAGATACCTCTTTTTTTGTCCATCACTTCTTTATCCTGTATCCAATTACAATTAGAGTTTCAAGTTCGAATTCTTCTGTCACTAAAGCTAAAAAAGTTCTGCCGTGTCAAAAATCTTAGGCAACTATTGTGAGATCTCATTTACTATAACATGGGCGCATGAAAGAAGTTTCCCACGAAGTAATTTAGAGTATACAAAGTGAAACGATGGCAAAATTTGAGGAACCTTTGTGAACTTGGTAAGTACCTAAAGGAGAGAGGTGGCATGTACCTCTAGAGCATGGTGAGACAAGTGATCGGTAATTTAATGTACACAAAGGTTGCCCAACATTTTTCAAAGTAGCATGGTAAAGGAGGGCTGTTATTACTTTCAATGACAAAAGAGTTTGAACTTTGAACTCCCCTACTGTTTTTCACAAACTTGCTTTGCATGATGCACACAGGCTTACATCATCATATACTAAGTAAGACACTACGCAAGGACTTTTCTATGCACCTTCAAAACTTTATTGTTCGCAATGTCAAGTTAAACAATGAATCACAAAAAATGTAGCACAACTTCACTAAAATGTTCACAAAGATGAAACTTTGTAAAAAATATATGATGAATATCTATGAACTAACAAAAGTTTAGGACGGATAATACATGTATATAAAATAAACTTTCTTTTTTCTATACATTGCAAGACTCAACATTGAACATTTGAACTATTCTCGAATTTAGTACAATCAGTGATATCACAACAGCAACAATTATGGGTCTTTGTTTATGGACTATGGCAGGTATAAAACAACTCACATCAGAATATCAAGAGGAATATTATGCTAAAATCTATTGTAACATACTGCCCCTATACATAAGATTTAAAAGTTATGAGGAAATTCAGATGTCTAGTCTCCAATATACAAACAAGACATTTTACCGCCAAACTGTACATCTTACATGTAACTCTGCCTATGCTGTGTTACTTCTAATTACATCAATAGTAGCTGATGGAACAGTCCATTAGAAACACAGAAAAAGATGTATATAACTCAAATTATATACAATAAAATATCTGAGAACTCTTTTCTTTCAAGGCCACTGTGGAAACACAAGCTCCTTCATCCACACCAATACATCTACTGATTAGTCACTATTACAGTGCAATGAGCACATTCATATATGTCCATATTCTGCACAACTTGATGTTGTCTGTCTAGAACGTGTAGAAAGCACAGTCATTGTTTCAGTACACACCATCATCAGGCCACATCATAAGTTTCATCTCCATACTGCCCAGTATCTAAATCATGGAACTGATTCAGTTTCTTGAACTCCACCACCTGTACAAACACATGTTCTAGAATATGCTTAGCATCTCTGGCAGCCTGAGGCTGATTGAAGGACACACCCAGAATATCCCCACACTCTCGCACATAATACTCCAGGTCATCATCTGTGCACTTATTGGTTATCTGCGCAAGCCTGGCCTTCTCAGACGAGAAGTGTTCATCCAAATCAAACAAGTCAAGAGATGGGGCTGGCAACTCTCTGAAGGATGGAGGGAACACGGCAGGGTTCATGGGCGGCAGGGGAGTCTCAAATGAAGGAGTTATTAGCGTAAGTGGTTCATGCTTCACATCCGTCATTTCATAGGCTTCAATGGCTTTGGGCACCAGTGACGTATCTAACTTAAAGAGTGAGTTGTCAAACAGCGAGGTGATGTCCCTTGGAATGTCTTCTCCTTCTTGAAGGCAGGTTTTCACTTCGGCAGCCAGTTTAGAGGTGTCTGGTAACATGTTGTAGTCAGCTACATCTGGGTCGTCAGCATCTATTTGATTGAGCTTGACATCATTAGTAGTAAGAAAGCGTAACAGCATGTCCAAAACTTTGCTATTTTCCTCTTTGTCTAAGTACTGATCTGAGAACATGTGTGTTGACCCTATCACCGCCAACTTCCCTCCCGAGTACTTAGCAGAGTACATGCCGCACACAGGCCTGTTCACAGGGAACGATACAGATCCCGTAGACATGGTGGCAACTGCTGGTTTGATCACATTAAGAGTGGCCCCGTATGGATATAGAAATGATAAAGATTGAGCTGTATTCATGTCATCTTCTGGTAAATGTGACACAATTTTCCCAGCCAGTTCAGGAACAGCCCTGTTCAGCACACCATTCGACACCAAAACTTCTTTGGGATGAAAGTACTTGAAATAACATGTTCGAACAACTGCGTCATTGTTCACATTAATACCATACTCCTCCAACAGAAAGTTGATGTTTGTGTCAAAACGGCTTTCGCCACCTTCACCCATCATCACCAGAACGCTGCCACCATGTTCCATGTACCTTTTGATAGCGTCAAACTCTGAGGCCATGAATTTCGCTCTGGGCCCTGGCAACACCAACACCCTTGCAGAAGATAACTTGTCCTCGACGATTTCATCCTTGTTAGTAACGAGTTTCCATGATGCCCTTAGCTTTCTGTTCAAACTTTTGTATCCGTTATTAAGATTGAATACTTCCTTTTTAGAAGCGTTGAAAATGATGACATTTTTCTGTCCTTTATCATCCACTCCCTCTGCTGTAGGTGCCATCTTGTCGTCGTTGTCAAAACTATGCGCGTCAACTCTCGTCAAATCCCAACGTGATTTAGCGTGGAGACAAAAGGATTTACCTCCCTTTGCTTTAGGACTCTTTTGTCATAAAGCACATGATCGATCACATGACTATCGGCTGTCGACAACGGGTTGTTATAGCTTGTGGTGGAGCATTTAGGATTATATTGTTTGGGTTTGTTCATTAAAATTAAGCCGTGATCATGAGAGCCTTTCTGTTTGTAGTAGTAGTCGTCTACTTAGGCACTATTTCTGAGGGCAGTGGTTTGTTAAATGTGGTTCGATTCGAAAAGAAGCTTGAGAAGGAGGCCAACAAAGTTGCTCACCTGTTCAACATTTTTTCGCCTCGGAAAGACGAAGGTTTGAAACCCGTGGAGATACTGAAGCATTGGGTATGTTTGTTATTCCCTCTGGTCCCTATCGCATGGATGACTCAACCTGAAAGTGAAATTGAAACTTAAATAAAAGTAAGAAAATTTTTTGACTGAGATTTGTCAATATTGTACTTCATAAGGATTGTTGTATATACTTTGGAAAGGTAAAAACAAATAATTTTCATTTCCTCGAAAAGTCCTGTTTGTAATAAAGTTTCGAACGGGCATCATGAAACTAGTTCAGTTATATTAAACGTTCAAGTCTTTTTTTTTCTCAATATTTTGTCATTCAACAACAAAATCCAGTGGGTCCATTGCGCAAAAACACTTTGGAGAAAGATGTGGACCTTTACATCCACTCTAAAACAACGACAGGCATTTTTCTGTAATATTACACTCATATAACAACAAAGTCACTTTATCTAAATCATTCATTTAATATAGACCATTTCAACATTAAGATGTATAACTAGCCTATGTCTTTACATGTATTTAATGTGGAAATATAACAGTTTAGAGTGTGTTCACCTTACACTGAAAATGTAATCTATGATCTCCTTGTGTTTCAGCTTATTCAATATGACGTAAAAAGTCTACTGTAGAGCAACAGTTTTTTTATTTCATTTTGTGACAAGAGCTATGTAAAAAAAATCATCAAAACGTTAATTGGAATCTGCATGAAATGGTCTTTCTGTTTCAGATGATGTGTACATGTACTTTAATAATGACCTCTTAGTTTAGTCACTGTTGGTTATACTGTAGAAACAAGCATGGTAAGTTATCAGAATTATCAGATCTTAATTTCTTTCAATTCCCCTGAACCATTATTATAACTCCATTGTAGCTTATGGAATCTAGGATCTAGAATCTCGAAATATTCTATTTACAATGGTTTAGGGTATCTGTAGAAAAGAGAGTGAGGATTTAGAGTGTTGTATACTTGACTTGCAGTCCACCAGTCATGTGAACAACCTGGGGAACTTTGCATGGAAAAACTGTGGAAAGGCTAGCGATCCGATCAAGTTGATGAACTTTTCAGTGTCACCTGACCCTGTAGTCTTGCCGGGAACCCTCAGCATTGGCTTTGCCGTTGTCTCCAACAAGACCGTAGTCTCCCCTTTATCAGTAAGTGGTGTCAAGTCTCTGTGACCATCTCTTGCCTGTCATTTTGTTCTTTTTTTGTCACTTTTTGAAAATAGTGATAAATGTAGTGGACTATATGACATATAGATACATATATCAACCCAAGGGTACTAGATTACAAGAGTGGAGCAGGAGAATCTCAATTGTCATTGTTCTACATGTAGTAGGAAATGGTGGGATTTTGGGTAGTGATCCATCATATCAGTTACATCCATTGAGAAATGCTGACCAAGTTTAAAAAAGTGTTGTGTTGTGCAGACCATCTAATTCAAACTGACAGTGCATATTCTAACTAGTGGAATTATAGAAAGGTTACAGAACGCTTCTGTATATTCTTAGATCAGTGGAATATATTTAGTATGATGAAACAGAGCAATTGGAAACAAGACATTGGTAATTATCAGTGGATATAAATATTCAGATTTGTTTCCAGTGGCTGTATGCCTGTCACTATACTCGATGAAGTGCAGATGAAAATTATAGGATGAAAGTTTATAATAAGTAAAGAAAAGCTGTATGACCAGACCTCACTTAAATCATCTTATTGATGTGAAATATAGATGAACATGTTCAAATAGGAATGCGCTGTTTGCACATGATAGTGTGGTTTCTTGACAAATAGTACGTCACTTTTGGTTTATAGGCTGATGTTGTCATCCAGAAGAAGGTGGGCTCTTCTTACATCACCGTGCCCTGTGTTGGCACCTTTGGCTCATGTCATTATCAGGATTTTTGCCAGTTGTTAGCGCCAATTCCCCAGTGCCCTCCTGAGTTCATGCAGAAAGGAATCCCTTGTAAATGTCCATTCAAACAGGTCAGTGAATTGCTCTTAATGTCTGTACTTTACAGCTGTGATGGAGTCTTTATCACCCTCTCATAAGAAACTGCTTCAATCCCTCCATCTTTTGTGCTAAACCATACCAAGCATCCAAGCTAGTCAATATTTTGTAACTAGCTGTATCATCAGTTGTTATACTTTGGGAAGTTCATTATTGAGACAGATTGTCTGAGTAAAGCACATGCAAAAGTTGTAAATCAGGAATATCCCCCCTGCCAGTGCCAGTGACTAGGCATGTGTTAATGATGTCTAGTATCATCCAAAAGGTAAAATTATTAAACTGTTATGTCTCTCATATACACAAGATGTTCTCAACAAGCCTGCTCAGGTGCCTCCTGCTGCACACAACCTATTTGGCCAAAAAGCATGAATAGTTAGGATTCAGAATTCACATACAGTTATGTCCAAATTCACGCACCCCTGCTGATAATTTCAAATGCATTACTGAAATATGAACCTGTGCTTTGGTTTTTCAGGGGAACTATACACTTCCCAACATAACCTTTGACCTGGATGCAGTGCCCTTGCCCTCTGGAGAGTACCATGGTAAAATCGACCTGAGTTATGATGGGACTCACATGGGCTGCTTTGAAATCTATGCCAGTATTGAGGCAGGGTTTGTGTGAAAAGCAGTCTTGTCTGGCAGTGTTGGTGAGGGCTGTGGACACCATATCCTCTTGCTCAATTCCATCGTCAGTGAAGAGATTTTCTGAACTCTTTTGGTGTTTCGTATATATATATATATATATATAGATATATAAATGAGGAAACATTCTGCTCTTTCTGTATATGTATATGTATGCATATAGAAATGCTTTCAACTCACATTAACTCCATGTATTTAATAAGGCCATGCCAGTTTAAATTGTTCTAGGGGCAGGATAAATATTTTTTTTAAATGTTGGAGAATAAAACAGTTTTTTTCCAATGGAAGACATTTAGATGATCGTAAAACCTTAAAAAACAGAAAAATCAGAAAAACATCAAGAGTGAACAAAATGAAAAGGTGGATTTTCAGTTTTCCATCACCATAAAACACAACATAAAATTGGTGTCGTATATGGGTGACCTTTTCAAAACCATCTCCATTTGACAATACTTTTGCTGCCAGTCTTTATAGCATTCATTCTCACATGTCAGCCAGAAACTCCACAGTGTGTCAGTATATCTCCTCTAAAGTTGTATTCCCAGTAGACATTTTATAAATTGGCTGTAATGCTTATTGTTAACTGGAAAGTTATTTTGATGTAGCATTGCCTATTCTAGCTCCTATTTATTAATACTGTAGGACAGTGGTGTTTTTTGTTTTTTTTGTATTCCTTTGTTTTCGACCGGCATTTTTTCTACACTTGACTGGAAAGATAAATATGATTCATGTTTTTGTATTTTTTGTATTGAAAATTGAGTGTAATTGGTGAAAAAAATACGATATTTGAAATGTATTTGTACATACATGTAGAATTTAATTAAACATACATTCCTACGGACTGTATTTGTATGGGTATTTTCTTTCAAAAGGTCTTCATTTTTTCCTTGGAAAGTGCACCTTTCCAAATGCTTGAGGTTTGTGGGAATCACGGGGAATCCATGTAACAAAGAACCATCATTTCAGAGCAGAACATATATGTATAGGTGAATCTCTTCACCGATGTGAGCATTGTTGATTGTATTCACAACCCAATAAAGGGAGATAACCTACTCAGCAGATACATTTGATGGCATCTGCAGGATTCGGGTATATAGCTGTACCCCACGTGACCATTGTTGGCCAATGAAAAGCGGAGTATTGAGGAGCGTCTGACGCAGGATAATAGTAATGTCAGGACAGCCTGATATTTGTGAAGAGATTCCAGTGTTAACTTTATTAAATTTATACAACATATGACTCTGACGTATACTTTCAGTTTTTATACTATGTGCACTTTATATTTATAGCTTGATTTATTTTTTATTATTTATATACACTTGAAATTTACTTGAAGTTTTACTTGAAAATAAAAGAAGACCAGGCTTCTGATGAGCTAACTGAGATCACCAGAGATCAGCAGGAGATGCCGTTGTTCCCTTCATCAATAATGAAAGCTGACTGCCATTGCCCAACTACTTTTTTCGTCTTTCTTTGATGTATGGGAAACGCGGTCTTGAGGAAGGCTTTTCATTTAGAGTTTTTCAGGACTTACGTTGATGGTACCTGTACTGTTGATGGTACATGTACTGTTGATGGTGCATGGACTGTTGATGGTACCTCTGCTGTTGATGGTGCCTGTACTGTTGATGGTACATGTACTGTTGATACATGTATTGTTGATGGTACCTGCTGCTGTTGACAGTACATGTACTGCTGATGGTAAATTTATTGTTGATGGTACATCTACTGTTGATGGTTCATGTATTGTTGATGGTAAATGTACTGTTGATGGTACTTACTGCTATTGACAGTACATGTTCTGTTGATGGTATCTGTGCTGTTGATGATGCATGTACTGTTGATGGTACCTCTTCTGTTAATGGTACATGTACTGTTCATGGTACCTCTTCTGTTGATGGTACATGTACTGTTGATGGTACCTGTTCTGTTGTTGATAAATGTACTGTTGATGGTACCTGTTCTGTTAATGGTACATGTACTGTTGATGGTACCTCTTCTGTTGATGGTACATGTACTGTTGATGGTACCTGTTCTGTTGTTGATAAATGTACTGTTGATGGTACCTGTTCTGTTGATGGTAAATGTACTGTTGATGGTAAACATACTGTTGATGGTACATGTACTGTTGATGGTACCTCTACTGTTGATGGTACCTTTCCTGTTGATGGTAAATGTACTGTTGATGGTACATGTACTGTTGATGGTATCCCTACTGTTGATGGTACATGCATCGTTCATGGTATCTATATTGTTAATATAGATACTGTTCATGGTAACTCTACTGTTGTTGGTACATGTACTGTTTACAAAGGACTCGGGGAACACACCTGAATGGCAGGTGACACAGGTATACATTGTAGTGTCATGCTGACAGGGTGAGGCAGAGTCCACGAATAATCAGTGATAAACGATGACCGTTGGACATTTGGGGTAACTGTTCACAGTCCTGAAAAATACAGCTCAGTTCTGTTGCTATTGTTAGTATTCATAGCGTGGAACCATCTTCACTCTGATAATACTGCAACGATGCACAGTATACTGCGAGTTGTGAGTGCAGCAGTTCTGCTGAGTTTGTGTGTATCCAGGGTTCCATATGTCCAAAGGTTCTTGCAGACGCCGGTGAGTTGCATCACGTGCTTGTGGTTGTTCTGCTAAGTATAAGTGTACGGACGATGCCTCGAGTCCAAGAGTTTCACGAGACGCTGGCAGTTACACTATGTCAGTGCAGCAATACTGCTGAATGCCCAAGGTTCTTTATGCCCAAACGTTCTTATAATGAAATCATGTGAGTGCAGTTCTGCTGCGCTCTGCGAGTGTGTCCAACGGTTCCTATAGACGCTCCTGAGTTGTTTTATGGGAGTACAACACTGTTACTGCTTGTGTGTACATGTGTATAGACCCTTTTATAATTTATGGACATTATGTTCAAGGGTTCATCTAGGCGCCGATCGTGTCCACTATGTCCACAGTGCCAATTATATAACGTTGCTTCGTATATGACAGCTGTCGTATTCCTCTTGACATTCCTCTATATTTGATCAGCTTCTGAACCACAGCAGGCTTCAAACAATGTTCACCAGATTATAATTCTCGTCGGCAAGACAATCAAAAATCCTATTCATAATTATTCCTGAACAAGGACATCAGATATATTCCTCTGTAACAAGGTATACATTTAAATGTAGAGAGGTGTGTCGTCATTTGCACTCTCCTGTAAGTCTGTGATTGGGCTTGTGGTATAATGTGTTGATGTAGGACAAGTCCGAACATGGGAATTTGTCATCAACAAAACGAAAGCCCCCCGCTTTCGCCCATAGACCCGATGGCCCACGAATAATGCATCTAAAATGTAGCCCATATAGAGATGGTACTTGTACTCGGTTGAATGCAGAACTGCTTTAGCCTTCAATTGTCAATAGACTTTTCACCCAGTTCTCGGCGAAGTTCACGACAAATGCTGTCAGTCATCTTGACCTTTGGCGTTGGTGTTCAGATCCATTGGCTTTATCACATGACAGAGGTAGGTCATGGTCCGTACAAATTGTCGATAGCTCTGATAAACAGCTGATTCGGACAACTCCAAAACAGGACTGACCCCCAAATGCCTTTCACTGAGACGGCGATCTTTACATTCTACAGAGTCCGCCCCCCCCCCCCCCCCCCCCCCCAAATATGTGGCCTCTTCAAGCTAAGTGTGGCGTCACAAAATCATTCTCTTTAAGTACCAATTACGTACGCGACCCCAGCATTTCTGTGACTGATAGATTCAAAACGTTAAGGTAGCGTGTGCAAGGAAATTAGATGTACTATTCTGCCTGAGTTTGTGGGTTTGATATACACCTTCAAAACGTGCTAAAACAATATTGACCTGCATGTATGTGTATAAAAACTCTAAAAACTCAGATCCTTTAAAGGTGACCCTGACATTGAATGTACTGTCCAGCCTTGGTTAAGTAATGACCATTGTAGGGACCGTTAATGTATTGACTAACAACGTTGTTCCCGCACCGTCAACGTTACTTCTTGATGTCAATTTACTTTAGTTATGGTTTTATTCTAACCGTTGGGGGCCTCCGTGGCCGAGGGGAGTACGGCGCAATGACCCAGGAGCCTCCCACTATGCAGTCGTTGTGAGTTTCAAGTCCAACTCATGCTGGCTTCCTCTCCGACATTATATAGGAAGGTCTGTCTGTAACCTGCGGATGGCCGTGGTTTCCCCCGGGCTGTGCCGGTTTCTCCCACCATAATGCTGGCCGGCGTATAAATGGAATATTCATGAGTATGGCGTAAAAAAAATCAAATAAATAAATATTCCACCTGTTCATGTAAATAACCGATAATGTACAGTTAAGATTATAGATGTGGCCGTACCTTATTGAACGTTTAATAAGGCACATTGACGGAGTTGTTTAAAATATTAAGCAACTAGCAGACCTCGACAGTTTGACTACTGAAGCCGAACCAATTGAAGCTTTCGAGACAGTCGTCGATTTTAATTTGAGGGGGTTTTGCCATGCAGTTAGTCTGTTCGCCCATTCCTGACTCATAACCCCTACCTCTTGGTCCATCTGCAGGAAACAGTACGTCCCCTGACTCTGAAAGCGTTTTCCTGGACGACTGTGGGTCATCCGACGACATCTTCCGAGCCCTGAACTTTTTCATTGACGCCAGACCCAATCGTCATACCAGGTACCCTCCAAGTCTCTTTCGTGATGCAGTACACTGAAGACTTCGGCTCACCACTGAAGGTAAATTGCAGGCTAACCATGCATCTAAAGGGGGTACCGTGATACAGAAATGTGAGTTAGCATTCAATTTTCGATGTACATGTACACTGCTGGTATATGAAGTAAAAAAACTTGTCAGTCATACTGCTTTCGTATGTATGATGTGTACACTGTATATACATGTAGTGTCGAAGAAGTGATGTTCAATGTGTCAATAGATAAAACGCAATGGAACAGTTATAGGATACCACCATTTTTATATATAAGGGCATAATGTTAATTCAAATCCGTCTAAAAAAACCCAAGCCACCACGCTGTGCAGCAAGTCCCAGAATCGAGTAAATTTAAGTACTGACTAGTATTTTTTTTAGGTCTATTGAGATATAAATGAAAAAAAAAAAACGCTTTGCAAAACTGTATGAATCCGCGTCGCATATGCACTCACTGGCCTAGCAGGTCTATGCGTGTTTGTGATCAAGCTCCTTCTGAGGTGGGCACTAACTTTTTAAAACAGTCTTAAATTCATCCTAAACTATCCACAGAATTTGTACTGATACAATTCTTCCTAAACTATCCACAGAATTTGTACTGATCCAATTCATCCTAAATTATCCACAGAATTGTACTGATCCAATTCATTCTAAACTATCCACAGAATTTGTACTGATCCAATTCATCCTAAACTATCCACAGAATTTGTACTGATCCAATTCATTCTAAACTATCCACAGAACTTTGTACTGATCCAATTCATCCTAAACTATCCACAGAATTTGTACTGATCCAATTCATCCTAAACTATCCACAGAATTTGTTACTGATCCAATTCATTCTAAACTATCCACAGAATTTGTACTGATCCAATTCATCCTAAACTATCCACAGAATTTGTACTGATCCAATTCATCCTAAACTATCCACAGAATTTGTACTGATACAATTCATCCTAAACTATCCACAGAATTTGTACTGATCCTCCCTGTTTATGAATGTGAATATAATACGGACTAAATCAGATATATTAACTGTGTTCTGTTTGTCATTTTACATGACCTGCCCTCAGTTTTTTCAGTTCTATGTGGACGTGGCTTCATTTTTTGCGGTCATTGGAGTATAAACACAAAGATTTGACCAATCAGACTGCGCCTCTTACAGTGTAAATTCGGGAAAATTAAATTGTTTTGTTGTACATCCTTAAGCGAGAGTGTAGATAGTGTATTAATTAATACCGAAGTCACATATACTGTATATCAAACTGGGACGAAGTCTTTAAAGGCAAGTATAATTACTATCGCTATTAACTGATGGATGGATTATGTTAATTAAGAACAACTCAGGAGCGTCCATGGGGAGATTTTGAGTTTTATTTGATCATTTTAAACGCCGTTTATTTTTACAGGGCTTCTGTCCTCATTGCCAAGAAGTTAGGATCAAACTACATAAAAATCCCTTGTCTGGGACAGTTTTGGACGTGCGACTATGATGATTTCTGTCAGATCTTGGACATGATCCCACAATGCCCTGAGCCACCTTTCGCAGAGGAACATCTCCTGTCAGTGTCCCTTTGGAAAGGTAATATTCGGAATTTATGTTGACATCTATGGTTATGTCCTATAGCTCACTTATACAGAATTAACATTAATTGTTGACGTAAACAAAGAGCTTATATCGTGTTAGATATGAATGAATATATGTGAGTGGGTTTCCCCGGCTCAAATAAATAAATAAAGAAAGAATGTGGAATGAGCATGGTGGGGTGATCTATTTTCATGGAAGATCATTGGGCTTATATTCACACCATGTTACGTGGATAAAGCAAATATGGACCTCAACTAAGGACTTCTGCTGTCACAAGATATCAAATTGTCAAATATACAATTGCGTTGCATGCAAAGGACGAAAGCTTGTTATTCAAAAAGTAATTTTCGAAGAAATGAAAAACTTATAAATGAATTTGGCGACATTTTTTAGAAATAAAGAATTGTTTTAATGCGTAAGCTTTGTCTCACCTACAGGGTACCTATTCCTTTGCCACCGACTACCGTTCAGCTGGAATACCTGCCTCTCATCGCCGGAGATTATCACGCAGAGAATTAATATGCGCACACCACCATTGGAACTGTGTCACGTCACGTTGGCTGCTACGAGATCTATCTCACTCTGTCTGAACAGTACTCCATGTTCGGCAGGAATTAGTACATATGTGACCCGTGTCAGGTGCGAGAAATTGACTGAGCAAACTGGATTTATAGTTGTGTATCAGCGAGAAGCGCGCCAGAGATCCGACCCTGTACACAGACAGATTATAGTACATGGAGGAGCGATAACTTAAATGTACTTAAAATGATCACGGGAAATCAAGAAAACTGTCGTGTATATATATGCAAGATTTTTGCTGATGTGGATTAACCCAGATAAATATCTATAAAACTTAAGTGAACAAAGCACACTGTATATATATGCCTCATATATAATTCTAAAGCGGAATAACCTTTATTAACACACTGTATTTGACTCATTTCATGTATATATGCATGTATGTATGTATGCATGTATTTGTATATGTATGTATGTACGTATGAATGTTTGTATGTATGCGTGTGTGCGTGCCCTACATATAAGTGTGTATATGCGTGTGCGCGTGCGTGCCCTATATATTTGTGTATGTATGTGTGCATGCGTGCCCTATATATGTGTGTATGCATGTCATATAACGAGGAGGAGACATCAGGTGTGTGATAAGACGAGCCCGTGCCGTCAAAGTACTACAACCAGTGAGATAACATGCGAAAGAGATATATTCATGAGAGGATATATATATCTATATATATATATATATATATATATATATATATATATATATATATATATATATATATATATATACAATCATGCATGTAAATGCATCGACTGTATAACAAGCATGTATTTGCATGATCAAGTTGTTTGCCCGTTGAAATCCAATGTGCATGACTGGCGTGTTCACTTCCCTAGAAATTATCAGTTTAGTCCAATGATTGCGTATTATTCCCGACCGCGTATATAGCTAATAGCTGGCAACCAGAGTTGTTATTAAGAGGTAAACAACACGGCTGTTCGTTTGTTTGTAAGTTTGTTTGTATTAGGTTTCATGTCGTTTTTACAAAGGCAGAGAAAACATAAAAACATGCAAACTTAAGATGAAAGAATATGAAAATTTATTTGTAAATATGATCTCAATTTTTTTCGTCTTTTATTTAAAGAGAAAAGAACATTTTAAGATCAATTTTGTAGCGTGGTGGCTATTTGGGACCAGGTCTTTGTATGTATCGTCTTTATATACCTGAAGCGGTCAACCATAATAATCATTCCCGGTAAATAATCACATTATGTACAGCATAGGGAGTAAAACCAGAGCAGCGACTATACAGTGTAATAGTTGGCAAACGATCACAAGTAACCTGTGAAATACGCCAATTTACCTCCGACCAACGTTCAACACAAACCGCTAGAGAATAGAAATAAGGAAGAAATTAAAACGAATTCATGTAAAGAGAATCATGCAGGCGGATGTTTCCAGTGATGCCGGAAGGACGTGTTTTAAGTCCTCTCCTGATATGTTCACGATGGAATTTTTGCAGGAATTGTACAGGAATTGTACATTGTACATTGATTTGGGAGATTGACGTTTACTAATGGTAATTGTGAATGAATGAATCCTTGGAGCAACAAGTCTTTGGTATGACCCTACCAGGGTCTGATCCCGGGTCACCCGAGGCGAACGTGCTAACCACTGGGCCACGGAGGCGGCCCTTAATGGTAGACGTCACACCGCTGTTACAGAAATATCGGGTTCAATAACAAATTATTTTGTAAGATAATACATGTGAATAAGTGACAAGTTTCTTTCCAAAATACAGCATTCATCTGACAGAATTTATTGGTTTATTGATTAATTGATTGAATGAGTGGTTGTTTAACGCCATGCTCAATAATTTTTCACTTATATCACGGCGGCCAGGTTAATGGATGCATGGAAGGGCACCTGAATAACCGGAGTAAATCTCCGACCTGCCCTGGTACAATGGCACACCTCTTGAACTCAAGGCCGCGAATGAAACAACGAGAGCTGGATTCGAACAAGTCACCTTACTGGTCAAGGACCAGATAGTCACAGCGATACAGCTCTTTCATGTGTTGAGTTTTGAACCCTGCACTGAACAGGATGTATAGGCATGCTAAAGATGACAAGATCAGTACATTACAGTGATAAGCTGTATACTTCCATATTCAACAGAAATCTGGTAGATTTCAATCAAAAACGTTGGTAAACATTGGTAAATCGCCAGATAAAAAGATGAGAGGATTCAGCAAAGTGCTTCACATCAGAAGTGGTATACGAGGAGGTTATGCATATTCAGCCAAAGTTCCAATAAACCAAAAATTCTGTTCTTCACAACTGTAATATACAGCACATACCGAGAGGCCGATAAACCGTCTTGATATTCCAGAAGCGATTATAGAATTTTCGGCAACATCTGCCAGGACTGCAAACTGTACAGAAATCTCAAACTGAATATGTTGTATGAACTGTTAATTTCCAACAATGCAATATATCTGAAATATTGCTCGGTGGTATTGAAGAAAGTATATATTGTGAATCAACAAAAAACAACAAAACTTCAAACCTATCCGAAAATTTTAATTTAAATTAGTGGCTTAGAAACACTTGAACTCTGTATGCATGTACCTGTTCTGGTTGAGTAACATTACATTCTACCCACGCCATGAACATGATCAACACAGTCTGTATAGTCTCTAGAGGGTTATGGGTTATGGGTCATAAAACTATAACATAGACTCCGGTACCACCCTGTACAGGATTTATGTCACCTGTAGCGGAGTGAATTAGTACCGGCGTTTTCCGCGCTGTTTTAAAGTAAGCTTGGTCTCAGCAACACACTGGCGTCATAGCAGATCCATTAAAGCTGGATGCCGAACTTGGTCGTTCCTTGGGGGTCAAGTGGACTATAAAAACCCCCGCATACGCTTGGTACCGGGTGGTTAAAATGTTTAGTTTTCATTCACAAGAGGCTTTCCTCACCCCAAATCGGCTACCTGATCGAAGTTCTGCGTTTACCGGGCTAGTCTCTGTAAACCAGACCATCCTTACCCTACCCAGTTGAGTACACTTACAGCTACGCTCCTCTGCATAAAGAGAGTAATATTCGGCTTATAGCTGATAGTTTTCTGTAACCTACAGCGGGTGCAGACGTGAAACTGTGTGCAACGGCTCCAAAACAATGGGCGGACCCACCTCAACACGAATGGCCCGAGCTCAAAGGAAGGGTAATGTGTTATACTTGTGTTTGCTTACACAGCCTTGGCAATTAGTCCTGTAAATATCATCCTCTTCAAAACTGTACGAAATGCTTTGTGTTCCATGGACGTCTGTGACTGGTACTCGCTTGGCGTTCAACAAAGAAGGGAAACGTGGCCCTGTGTCAGCATAATGTGACAGGGTGGGGGTGGTCTGCTGTCTTACGCATGATATTTCAGTGGTGACAGCACTTTAGCGGCATGGACCCCAACCTGCCACAAGACAACACATTATATATCCACACAACCGACATGTATATAATATAGTTGGAGAAGAACCCTAATCTTTATCCCAAGTGCATTCTGTGAACTTCAAGATTGTACCGAACTTATCGAGCGATTAATTTGTTCGAGGAAACAATTTAAGCTAAACAAATTACGACCGCGTCTTTCAAGTTTGTGACCTTTCCACTTTATAGACTTAAACTCATTTACTGAAGGTACTGGTGCTTGTGTCGAAGCCTATTGTGATACAGAGAAAAATGGTCATGAGTCGGCGTTAAGCTTCAGCGTGAAGCACATTCGTGACCCCGAGATTTAGGCGTGGACAGTAAAATCTGTACTCAGTGAAGTGCCATCTACATCTCTACAATTTGGAATTACGTGTCTTTGTTATCCATTGACAGAAAGTCGTACACTAGATAAATTCTGACAAATTTGCAATCTCAATGGTTCACATTGACAAGTTTATTCTTGGTTTTCACTCAGCCTGTTTAGTAAAAAGCTGTAACCAAGCACTTAATCTTTTGGAAGTCTAAAATGCATTTACAGTCTGAATGGTGGCCTGTTTAAACGTTTCAGCAATAATGATGACAACACTGAAAACCATATTGGAAAGATAACTGAACATTTCACCTTTGAACTATTATCAAAAAATTGTTTTTTTTTTGTTTACCAAGGGTTCTTGGGTAACCAGAAGTAAATTTGTGTCACCTTTTAACACAAACCTAGGGCCGTAACGTCGATGTTCTTCTGCAGCATCATAGAAAGTTTCTCTCCATAACTTAGGGAAAACTTTGCCTTTTATGGCTTTCATCTCGTTTCTGATATGCTTCCGTTTAGTGACGTTCGTTTAAATAATAATCATCTATATATACTTAGGAATGTAGATTTTCAGACATCCAGGTTAATGTACTATAAAGGATAACACTATAAAAACCGTTCCACTGAACAATGTATATTATTTACTGACGTTGCGGCGACAACCTTTTCGCCTTCAACAGAGTACGGTGTTAAACATGAAGAATTCCTATTTATATTGAAGTTACATACAAAACAAAGTGAACAAACCAGTATGTACAAGTTTCATGGTGAACACAGTTCACGTTCATGGACTAGATGCGGGTTTTTGATGTGTTTAACACGGTTACCTAGTAGCTGCTGTGTTTCACCAATATATGAACCCCTGCACGTGTTTTCACCACATTTTATTTCATACACCACCCCACTTGTCTTGCTATTGATAGGCTTGTCCTCAGGTCGAACAAGAGATGTTCTCAGTTTCTGATATGGTTTTAAGGTTATTTTTATAAATGTGGCGCGAAAATTCATCTGATTTTTTCGGATAAACCTTGTACATAGGGTAAAGTTATAGTACTTGTTTGTATGTCCGTGGGCGTCTTGGGGAAATGAGTTTTCAGGGCATTGTGAATGGCCCAGTTTTGACAGCCACGGGCTTTCAGTGTTTTTTTGTATATGGGTGTTGTCAACCTGTAAAGCAGCGTCAAAAAAAGTAGATAAATAATAGCCTATACAATTAAATATTTGAATAGGATACTCAAAATTCTATACACCGTATACAGCATTACATAACTATGATATCTTCACGCTTCACCTTTTCAGACGTATGAGGAGGCAGTGCAGTTCTTAGCGCAGAATCACCCAGGCTTGGAGGTAAGGCGTGTACATCGCATGCAACATACACTAGCAGGTCATTAGGGATTATACAGCCAACGGATATATGTATCATCAGAACTTAGTGGGGGAAATAGTTCCTGTGCAGTCTTACGTTCCGTGTAGACCGCCAGTTTGTACGTCACGTGTAGGAAAATCCGTCAGTAACTTACCAAACGTCTACCTCTACCCATTCTGACCACCATCACATCACTAAATGAAACATTCTTGACACCAGTCAAACAAATAAATAAACAAACAAACAAACAAATAAATAAATTTCAGTGAAGCCATGCCGATTGTTGTATACAATTTTCAAATACAGAATTCACGTCAGTGTATACATTTAGTTTCTCCTTCCTTTTCTCTCCCAGCCTATTCGTATTCCGGAAGGGTCCCCGGTCACCCGAGACTTCAGGTTCGAAAGGGTGCGAATCTTCGTAAATCAGGATGGTGTCATCGTTGACGTTCCCCGGACTGGTTAATTGGGCGACAGATGCAACTAACTACTGACCATGAGCAAGTGGATGTGGCACGCAAAGAACTTTACTAAAGAAAATCTGGAACACCTGGAATCAGTATATTTTCAGACTAAAGAACTCTGTGTAGGCAGAGTTACAAAGTTTTTTTTATCAACTCAGCTTTACAACGGTACTTTCTGGAATTCCATCTCGTTTTGGATTTATCAGTGCTGTTATTGTTTTCTTTGTCCACCTCGATCTGCAGATTAGTATATATATGTGCATATACCGATTGTAACTGCTCACACAGAGATTGGCCGATAGAAAGTTTAACTACAGGCACACTGTTATGTCTCATTCATATCTGTTCTGCTGAAAAAAAAACTCATAAATACATATACAAAAGGAATATTTTTTATCCATATTAGTAATATCTTAAGGTTGAATTTTGAGTTCCGCCACTATTATAGAAACTGTTTTCAAACAAGAGGGTGGAAGTAGCTACAACGGATGCCCTTCTTGGGAGGGTACAGAAATTATTTGTGACCCAACCTTCTTCTAGCACAGATTTATTATCCGTCACCTTTATAGGTCTCAAGTTTTGGGCCATAAAATGCGATGTTTGGCATACCAAGTCTTTACTGGTGGTAATAAACGCGCGTGAATCTATGCAGTGAATACTGTTGGCAATAACCCGACCAATTGTATTTCTTTTACAATGGTGTACTAAAGGTGCAAAGTTGCTTGATTTACCGATTTACCGATTTACTATGGCGTACTAAAGGTGTAGAGTTGCTTGATTTACTGATTTACCATGGCGTACTACAGGTGCAGAGTTGCTTGATGTACTGATTTACTATGGTGTAACTAAAGGTGTAGAGTTGCTTGGTTTACAGATTTACTATGGCGTACTACAAGTGTAGAGTTGATTTACTGATTGACTATGGCGTACTAAAGGTGTGGAGTTGCTTGATTTACTGATTTACCATGGCGTGCTAAAGGTGTGGAGTTGCTTGATTTACTGAATTACTATGGCGTACTAAAGGTGCAGAGTTGCTTGATTTACTGATTTACCATGGCGTACTACAGGTGTAGATTTGCTTGATTTACTGATTTACCATGGCGTTTTAAAGGTGTAGAGTTGCTTGATTTATTAAATTTACTATGGTGTACTAAAGGTGTAGAGTTACTTGGTTTACTGATTTACTATGGCGTACTGCAAGTGTAGAGTTGATTTACTGATTTACTATGGCGTACTAAAGGTGTACAGTTGCTTGATTTACTGATTTACCATGGCGTACTTAAGGCGTAGAGTTGCTTGATTTACTGAATTACTATGGCGTACTAAAGGTGTGGAGTTGCGTGATTTACTGATTTACCATGACGTACTACAGGTGCAGAGTTGCTTGATTTACTGATTTACTATGGCGTTCTACAGGTGTAGGGTTGCTTGATTTACTGATTTACTATGGTGTACTAAAGGTGTAGAGTTACTTGGTTTACTGATTTACTATGGCGCACTACAAGTGTAGAGTTGATTTACTGATTTACTATGACGTATTAAAGGTGTGGAGTTGCTTGATTTACTGATTTACTATGGCGTACTAAAGGTGTAGAGTTGCGTGATTTACTGATTTACCATGGCGTTCTACAGGTGTAGAGTTGCTTGATTTACTGATTTACCATGGCGTACTAAAGGTGCAGAGTTGCTTGATTTACTGATTTACCATGGCGTACTACAGGTGTAGATTTGCTTGATTTACTGATTTACCATGGCGTTTTAAAGGTGTAGAGTTGCTTGATTTATTAAATTTACTATGGTGTACTAAAGGTGTAGAGTTACTTGGTTTACTGATTTACTATGGCGTACTGCAAGTGTAGAGTTGATTTACTGATTTACTATGGCGTACTAAAGGTGTACAGTTGCTTGATTTACTGATTTACCATGGCGTACTTAAGGCGTAGAGTTGCTTGATTTACTGAATTACTATGGCGTACTAAAGGTGTGGAGTTGCGTGATTTACTGATTTACCATGACGTACTACAGGTGCAGAGTTGCTTGATTTACTGATTTACTATGGCGTTCTACAGGTGTAGGGTTGCTTGATTTACTGATTTACTATGGTGTACTAAAGGTGTAGAGTTACTTGGTTTACTGATTTACTATGGCGCACTACAAGTGTAGAGTTGATTTACTGATTTACTATGACGTATTAAAGGTGTGGAGTTGCTTGATTTACTGATTTACTATGGCGTACTAAAGGTGTAGAGTTGCGTGATTTACTGATTTACCATGGCGTTCTACAGGTGTAGAGTTGCTTGATTTACTGATTTACCATGGCGTACTAAAGGCGTAGAGTTGCTTGATTTACTGATTTACTATGGCGTACTAAAGGCGTAGAGTTGCTTGATTTACTGATTTACTATGGCGTACTAAAGGTGCAGAGTTGCTTGATTTACTGATTCATCACTTCATACAAACTTTAACGTAGGTTTTAGTATTACTTCAACCATATGTTGTCCATGTCTTCTTTAAGCAGCTAGAACAGCTCCAACATATAGCCGTGCACACGATAGTGGCATGCACAGACGCATCATATTTATGAACATTCCCGTTACCCTGACATCAGTATGATTTATTTGATTGATTGGTGTTTTACGCCTTACTCGAGAATATTTCACTTAATATGCGACGGCAGCCAACATGATGGTGGGAGTGCATCAGTATGTTCTTTGTATATGTATGTGTGCTTGGAATTTTACGTCGTATTTCACTACAAGGCGAGCCCATGCCGCCACTGGAGTGTCATGCCGAATACAAGAAACATGCCAGTGAAATTATCCCGACACCTGGCCAACCATGTGCTGCGTCCTTACTCTCAACTCCCAGTGTTGAGCGCAAAGCGAGGAAGCATCAAGTTCGACATCTTTGTGAAACTGGGCCCTTGTGTTTCGATTTTTGTACAGGTACATGGCAAGTGAGCCACATTATACAAACTGACTGGGTAATGTAAAGCCTACTAAAGTAATTAAACGAACAATGATTATAGGTGATAGTGCACTGAATAGGGTAACAGGAAATATACACGTCCGTTTGTGGTTATATATGACAGCATGAGCCAGGTAAAGATGAACTGAATAGGGTAAAATTTCCCTAAGAGGATAACAGTTATTAAATAGATGCTATTAGCAAAGTTGTAATGATCATCTAAACCCCGCTTGCTGGTAACTTGATTGTGTGACGGTAACAGGACCTGGATAACGGAGTTCAGGCAAGGGTAACCGGAATGGAGGTAATTGTGAACTGAATTTGGGTAATGCGAACTGGATTACATGGACATGACGCGCAATCAACGGGTGTGAATAGAGTAACATGAAATAAGCAAACCCAAAAATAACCAGGTAATAAGACTGATACAAACCACGTAACGTCCTATAAATAAGACTTCTTCTTATGTGAGCAAATCAAAAGATTAGCTATGAGATCACCACAAATTCTCATCTTGGTGGGGATATTTTGTCAAACTGAGTTTTGTACAGTGTTTCACACTCTACCGTGACTAACAACAGTTGTAAAAGGCAAAGACGAAATTTTGAGTGTTCATTATCTTGTCGCGTTAAAAGCTGAAGTGTCACTATAGCTCACCAGACATTCTAAAACTTTATCATTGGTGCTGTTATTCCTGACAGTGCATTCAGATTCAGCTTACTTATTCGTCCGTTGCTTGACGTATATTTTTCAATTATGCGATGGCGTTCGATTTCTTGCGTGTAGGAAACCGGAGTGCACGGCAAACAGTTATGTACACCTTACCGATTGAAGACAACAGGTTTCCAACGAACGTAAGACACACACCAGTGTTGTTGACCGCTTATCGTCACCACGGCCAAAGTAGTAGCGAGGGCGGGGGAATCTTGAAATTCCTCTCTCCAGGACCGGATCTGGACCGCCACCTCGCGCGCCCTACCTAATCAGTGAAAGGCAAGCGCATCAAACCACTGCATCACACAACCCATTTTCATGTGGCTTCAACAAAAACCCCAACGCTAATTGTTAGTAAAATCTGCAAGTACCTAATGAACAACTCAAACATTTCAACGGAGTTGGCTTAATAGGAGATATATTTAGTTGGCTTTAATTAGGTATACATCAATAAATAAATGATATGGAAATACGTATTATTACAAGAGTGTGAGTACACCACCCGTGATAGGCATATCAGTAGTATGAAGACACATAGTTAACGAAAAGGTAACAAAAACATACACTTCATTAACACCATTTAACAGTCGGCAACCAAACACGTGTAATGATGAGTACTACAGGACGGAGTTTCATATATTCAATACGAATCAAAATCAACAGTTTGTCAAATAACGGTACTTTTAAAGGTATTTTTTGGACGGAACAAAATATTCAGCTGTAAAAAAAGTGTAATGACTTCATCAGATACATAATATTACGTGGCAATATTAAAGTTACACGTATGACTAGGAATAATAGAACAAACCCAAATCAACAGTATAGGAGTATTCACAAAGGTGATAACACTGAAAACATAGCAGCTCTGCTAACAAGTTTGATTTGATTCTGAGGTATATCTATATATGCAATAATACCCACGAGTAAGTATGCATAAGTAAATTCTGAAGAAATACAAATTATATATGTAAAATAACAATTAATGCACACGCATAAAAATGGCTAAATCGTGTGACATATACTGAAAGTAGGCCTTGTATACATACACTAAAAAAAAAAACTGCGTAGTATCCATTATACATCAGTAACACCGATGACTGCATTAGTTAGATAATAGATACTGCACGATAAATGCCGCATTGCGAGTAATAAAATATACTATGCATAATTTTTATTTTGTGGAATACTACTTCTTGTATAAGCCATGGGACTGTAGAAGAAAGTCACGAAAAACTGATAATGTAATTAAGCTGAATTGTCATTACAAACGATGTCCACAAATACTGATTCTTATTATTTTTTTCACATCACTTTCGGGGGTTTTGGAATATGTGAATAAATTTGTTTTCTAGTAATTCAGATTGTTTTAAAAGAATAGAAAGACTTGTTTGGGAAGCACCAGCTAAAACAAATTAAAAAAGAAATATATAAAAACATAAACGAAAATATCTAAGGAAAACAATAAAAAGGAATGACAGTATTTGTGGACAAAGATTGTAATGGCTATACAGTTGAAGCAAATCTGAAAACAATGCTTAGATGATGGAACATAATCTGTATTTGAAACCTGGCCAGCCAAAATGTTTAATCCCAGAATGTAACAATTCAGTGAAAACAAGATTATAGCCATCCTTCACAATACTATCATAGTGTGGAAGTCTTATTTCATACTTATGGTCAATAATACAAGTGAGCTGAATGTGGAAGTAAATGTGGAAGATCTGTAAATGGTGCACTCATAATCATACCTCGTAGCTGTAAATCAATACCATAATATACTGGCAGATACTGAATGTATCATCTTTGTCTCCATGGTATACACCTCTTAGCTTTTTTCTGGTCTTCCACTAGCCAATTTATTACTGTTCTTACTTTCAGTTGCATATACAAATGTGGCCAGACAGGAATATATAAATACAGGTGGCAAATAATTATTCACATCCATAAGATGATATTTCAAGTCTGTGACCACGCATGCATAAAAGCATGGATATCAAAAAGGTGTACACCTCTGAAGCTATAACTAAATAAAAAACCTAATGCATGTAGAAAACAAAATATAGCACTCAACCAAACGAAATATACTAAACAAATTTATCACAGAGAAGAACAGATGACAGTTACCAGAAATGTGTAAATCATAGTTCAGCCACTGCCTTTAGCTGCACAGTTTAACACAACATGGCATTTTGATCACAGACTGCTGATGACTTGAACATTGACCAAGGTTAGAATGTCACATTTGACACTGCTTGACATATTCTGTTGAGACTTCTTACCACTGTTGGACAACTCCAAACATCGATCAAAGTTAGAATATCACCACTGATCTTCTTACTACTGTTGGACAGCCAAAGTTAGAATGTCACCAGGCTTAAATGTATGCACTCATTCATTACCAATATTATTTGTCTGCTTTGTCAACAGTGTAATTATTTAAGGTCTAACAACTGAGAATATCTGTTTTTGTACAAGCTGCAATTGCATAAACCATTTGAAGCATTAGGGTACAAGTAAAGAAATCTTCCTACATGTGCTGACAGTTTTATACTTTACCTTCATCATAAATAACATCTAATAATATTGAATACATAACGACATGTAGTTGTCAACTTGGATTTTTTCACATCAGAGGTGATTTTTACAAACCTGGTCAAATCTGCAGGCATAGATAACATGTTCCAATCCCAATCAGATTGCAAACATAACAAAGTCAGTGTATATATATATATATATATATATATATATATATATATATATATATATATATATGATACAGGTACAAAGAAAAGAGTAAGAGAGCCCACATAACAACTGAAGTCGACGTACATGTAAAACAGGAATTAGTGCATGGCTAAAGGCAATGTACATATATATATTACAGTTACAAAGAAATGGAAAGGAACAGATTTAGCATTTATGTACATCAAATCTACAACTTTGCACTTTGAAGTAAAACATACTGTAAACATGATGAAAATGATGTGATCAACCTGTCCAATTTAATACTGTTTTATTGTTTTAGATCAATAGAGAGGTACTAACTGGATAGCTACTAAACCCAAAAGGTGAGCTTAACACTCATAAAACATCAGGGCGTGCTCTGTGTTCTGTTTGTCATTTTTAGATGCAGGTAACTGTATAATTGCTGACCAGTGATTGCTTGCTCAATTGCAATTTCCCATGTACACTGAGAATAGGAGTATGGTGCCTTCTTAGAGGAAGTTCACTTATATGATCAGATAATATATACATGTAGCTGTAACGAAATCCAAAACATGGTATGTAGTCTTATGTCCTTGAACATAGAGGTATTCTTCTTACAATAAAGACATTACATGAACTGGGGATACATGTAGAAAATTTAGCCATTATCCCGTGCGCTGCCTTAACTCCACAAAACACAAGAAAAACGTGCGTGATTCCATATAGCTGTCTAACTAAAACTGTCAGTCTCAATTCCGTTTGTCAGCTCTAGGATAAAGTTCCAGTCATCACATATTCTATGTACTCTTTGCACAACAAATTTACCACAACAGTAGTGGATCAATGGTTATCCGTTCTAAGTAACCTTTCTATGACAAGTTGAAGTCTGTTTGCATGAGTACATTCACACCCATAATGATGGCCGCTGTCGTGTATGTGAAATATTCTTGAGTATGGCGTAAAACAACAATCAAACAAATAAATAAATCGTGTATACAGGTATTTCTGTTTTAATATGTGTACATGTAAACAGTATGAACAGGATGACTGATGGAATATGTGTATTTGTCTATGTGTTTAAGTGAAGATGATCATCTTTTCCTGTCCCTCCTGTAGCTCCTTTAATCTACAGGAAACCTAGAATATTTTGGCTTGCTTGATATTGCTGACAGTACGCATGGGAACGTCCCTAGGGGAATGGTCTTGTTCACAAGACGGGGGCCGAGCCCAGGGTGGTGATGGAGTGGTACGATCCGTGCCTGGGGGTGGTGGAGACTCCATACAAACATTCTCAACGCCGTCATCTTCCCTTACGGGGTAACTGGATGAGCTGGTTTTCTCAAGGTTTGGCAACAAATGAGGATGCGGCTTCAGAGTTGAACCAGCCAAAATATGCGTTGGAGCTATTTGTATAGGTTGTAGTCTTCCAGCCTGAAAAAGAAGAGACACTATCATCTTTTGGCACATGTCACTCAACGACAGAAGTTAGGACAAACAAATGGTTTGAATATGAGCTATTCAAAATAACCAGTACACATTAGTAACATGAAATTGGATGCCTTGATCATCCATGTTAACTGCAGGCTTTAGGTGATATTATAGTAAGTCAATAGCCTGGTAATTTCCCTAACATCAGCAGTGAAAAAGCCGAGCTTTCTAGGTTTACACCACCTGCTAAATTGCATGTGGCTATTAAAAGCTGTCATTTTCACAAACATCAACTGAAGCAGAAATAAAGATATCACCTTGGAGAATTTCCAAGTACTCCAGGCATTGCTGAAACGCCATGAGAGCAATTACCTTTCTAAGTGGAGCAACAGTTCATGCATTCAAATACATATCCCAATAAACAATGGAAATAATTATCTCCCCTTCCACGTGCAGGATAGGATTAGCCTGTTAACACGCAACTTGGGATGCTAGCTATGTGTAGCTGTACCTTGACATCAGAGACAAGCAAAATTCTCAGGTGACACAATGAACTCAATATCACTGGACCAGTCACAGCATTAACATCTGACTAGCACCTTGTACGTTCACATCAGGACTCATGTTCTCAACACCTGTGTCTGTGGTGAATAAAGGTGTGTTTTGACAAACAATACATGGCTTTAATAATATAAAGTGATTGGTATTTTTTAACACAGATTGTCACATGAATCGAACAGCATGCATGAAGACAGTACAACAACCCACACAGAGTACTGCAGTAACAAGAGAATGAGAGAAATCGGGCCAAACCAGACATGCTAATGAAGAAAATATCCACACAATATCATTCTTTGTGCAGGTAACTCATGAGTGGTATACACAGTGAGTGAAGTGTGTCCCAGTACAATGTATGGTGTTTTCCAGTGTGTTGACATTCATTTACAGACTCGAAGTAAAAACCTACCTAGACCTATTTTCTGTGAGTAATGATTTCCCAGCAGCTTCAGACAAAAAGAGGAACATTCTCATGACAGCACAGGGACAAAACATGAACTTATACAAATGCTCATGAATGAATTTCCCTGAGACAATTTATATATGCACATCAACCTACATTTACAGTCTTGTGGTGAGGAGTTCTGCCATGGCCATGTATGTTTTTCATCATTGTGCCACGTTTACACACCAGTCAGCATTACGCCACAACCATATTTACCATCCATTTCAATGCACAAATATTTTCTACACAATAATCAGGCGTGTTCCATCACATGTGTAACAGAGCTTGGCAATGTCCCATGCTATTATATTAAATGCAATTAGATTCAAAAGCAAAAAGATGTTTCTAAATGCTAGTGCCACTTGTTCACATCAACCTATCTGATCACCTATCTGATCCCAGTTAACAGAAGGAGACTTTGTCACACAAGGAGGGGAGCATTCCCAGGTATACGCATGCTGTATGTCTATTTTGGAAATATTCCTAATATGGGTCCTTGATGCCACTTGATGACAAACTTGATGAAAAATCTATATCAAAGTTTTCTGCATTTCAGGCAAGAGGCCATATCGCAGATTTTGGCAAAAATCCATATTTGCTACATATCAAATCAAATTTTCTGTATTTACCAAGAATAGCTCAAGTTGCCTTTCAGAAAACAGACTTCCACCTGTACTATGTATTGTGTTAAAATTATTCTTACGTTTGAAAAAGTCATAATGACACCTAAATTCTAAATTTTTGGAACTTTAGTACTGATTTGAGCCATAACAGGTAAAAAGATGGATGTTTTGTGATAAATATTTATTTGCACCATTCTAAATTAACAGCAAAAATCTGACTGAATTTACGCAGATAAACTTTTTGCTAAACTCTCCAATAAAGACTCTTCAAATCAAGATATGCAGAAGTTTTTACCCAGCCACTTTCTTAAGAATTTGAAGTGGGGAAAAAAGGCCAAAAGAAAACAAAAAAGACAGTTTTACCTTATCCACAGGGGTTTGTGTTAGTTTTCTGAGAGACATCTGTTGTGTGTCTGTGTGAGATCCTCCATGAGGGTACATTCCACGCCCAGCTCCACCCCCGGACAACCCATCAGGTCCATATCCCTCACCGGTGTCCATCATATCCAAATCTCTGTGGGACAGGCGTGATACGCTCTGCTGGCCACGAGGTGGGGAGAACTTTCCTGATGCCACCGAGTCAGGCTGGAGCACCTATCACATTCAGTACATGTACATATTACACCAGTAATACAGGAACCAGATATTTACTTTATACACAGTCACAGTTATCGGCCACAACTTTTTCAAAGAAAAAATTACGGTATTTTTTAAAACTTTGACATCTGGCCCAATATAGAGCAGAATATGTGTCTACTCTAAAACTGAAGATGTCAACTCACACTGACTAGTTTCTTCTTTTTCTTCTTCTTGCCCAGGGTGTAGATAGCTGTGTTGGTTGAGGAGGGGGTTATGGCAGGTGTCCACTCTCCAGCATAAGAATCACCATATTTCCTGAGGGAAACCAAAAAATATTTGGAATGAATGAATGCTTGGGGTTTTATGTCAGACTTTTCCAGTCATATGGCGTCATTACTTGTGTGTACATATACTGTGTCTCCTTGTGGCAGGGCAAGTTCATGGCGCTAAAGTGCTGCCGCCACTGCAATATCATGCAGAAGACACCAGACACCAGACCAGTCACATTATATTTGACACTGGGCCAACCAGTCCTGTCTCCTTGCTCTAACCTCTCAGTGGTGAGCGCCATTCAAGGCAGCCACAAGTACCATTTTTATAATCTTTCCTATAACCTGACCTGGGTTTGATCCCAGGTCTCCCAATTTCAAGGCAGATGGCTCTAACCATTTGGCCACAGAAGCAGTCCTCAATTACTTGATGTGACAAGGTTGTGTGTAAATTCTCTAAGCTGTTCAACTGCCCACTTTTGTGTAATAATTTATGCTAAATTGGCCCACGCTTTAAAACTACACTTTGCGAAGTGCCGATATCCTTCAATTTTAAAAGAAATACCAGAAATATTGTACAAGCAAGCCCATCAGCACATCAAGTATAAAGCAGGTTATTAACTGGGTACAAAAATGAAAACAAAACCTGTACTATATTGTTTCACAAAGAAGGTATGTTGGATCATGGCTTCTTGTCTGACTCTTTTATTAATACACATTCATCTCCTCACTGCAGACAATCTTACAAGGTTTTCCTTTGCTGATACTGAGCGGCATGTAGTAGAATGGTCGAAAGTGGCCTACCTCATGGATGAGTTGGATACATCAGCATGGTGATGTCTGTGAGGGGCGAGAGAAGCGTCACTGTTCTGCTGACCACACTTCAGAGACCTCAGTGAAACAGGAGTTGCGCCTAGACACTTACTACCAGGCAATGCTAACAGATCTGCAAAGTAACATTTTACAATGCACATTATCACATGCATATAGATACAGCTACCTTATAAAACTTACACACATCCTTTCATGGAAAAATAAGGAGACAGTTGCCTTCATCTGCTTCTATCAGCGGGGTGAATGTCAAGCTGATGCAAGCATAGTTTTGGGGAAATAGGTCAATATTTACATAAATGTATCTGCTTATAGCGGACAATGTAATCTCTTTATATCTTGATTTATTTTTCAAGATCTTTTGTGCTCTCTTAACATTCATTACTACTATGAACCAAAACCCCCCCCAAAAAAACTTTCTATAGAAGAACTGACTGAATACTGAAGCTACTGAATTTTAACTGAAGCAGTGAAAGGTACATGTAAATACTGAGGAGATTTAAACTGCTTTCACAAATTCCAGCCTGAGTGACTGGCCAATGATCTTGCCAGATCAGCAGGATTATAGAGAAATTGCAGCAAAGCCATTTGTACCTTGTCCCACCATGACATATGTATATAACCACAAACGAAGCACCGCTTTCTTATGCTTTAACTTTATTTTAACGTCCATCCACCTCAGTTGATGCAAGTTCTGCCTGGTTTATAGACATCACATCAACTGAGAACTCTACAAAGTGTGTTTAGTTATAAAATACATGATGCATACAAAGTACATACACAATTAGCTTGACAAGATTATTAACACTGCTGTGCTATTAGTGTGTTAGCCCGCAATGAAATGGTTAGGAAGCAATACCTGGAGAAGCTGGGCTGGTTGATCGAGCAAGGCTAGAGTCTGAGGAGAAAAGAGAAGCATATTCTACCGTTACTACTACAACTACTCATACAGTTAAATGTACTAGAAATCTTCAACCTTTTCAACCACTAAAGATCTGTTTTCACAGGAATTTATGCATACAATTATTATGAAAATGACACTAAAATAATTTGCTTATGACATTAGAGATGTAAGCTTCAACAATCTGCGCAAATTATTTCTCTACATCCTGTGGTTTTCTCGGAGTGTTTCAAAACATTGCTCGCAGAGGTGGTTGACAAGGCTGAACAATTTAGGTACATGTGTGAGCTACAGTAACATGCACATGATACAAATCTGGAGTGAATTTGGAAAACACGAACAGGAACCCTGGTCACAATTTATAATGTCACTGTCAACCTAATTTTGTCATATCAAAAATTCTCCCTGTAGCATAACAGTTGAAATATTTAATCAACTGCTTCACTGAAATGTCACACCAAAGATGGCAGACATGACACCTGATCAAGACACAGCTAGTACACACACCTGAAAGGAAACTTGGCCTATGCTCTCACATGCGTGTACAAATTTTGTTAATTTTGTTGTTTGGCTTGACCGGCTCTGGGATTGAACCCAAATCTGCAACTTATGAGGCACTCACCTCAACTACAGTGGTGAAGAAATGGTGAATTTATGCTTCAAGAACACTATATTTATAACGTGAATGTTAACACCTGGCATTTCAGACGCAGACTCATCTGACTTACTGCTTCACTTAACATAACACAGGTAACATTACAGCATGGAATCTCTAATAAGTCATTGGGAACCAACTATAGGCCTTGAGTAAGTCCACACTTCATCAAAGTTTACATGTACATAAAATAGACTCCAAAGAAAATAAAAAGAAAGTTTCAAAGAGATAAAATTCTACGTCTCATTTAATCCATTAGTAGGGAGTAGATTAAGTCAAATGACAGAAGTAAGTAAGAAAGCATTTGTTTTAATCTGGATATTAAGGACGCAATCACAAACGCAATTTTATCTTGATGAGACACATCCTAGCATGTAATAAGTGTAACCAGGGACAACTTTCACCCCAGAATTGGTGGGTTCAGGTTACCATAGTAGTGGCTCCTGGCTCTCCTCTCCCGAGCTATACGTTGGCTGGTGTACACACCCTGCCCCCAGTCCTGCATCCCTACCCTTGGGGTACCATCTGCACCCAGCTGCAGCTGAAAAAGCAAGAGTATCAACATCAAGATCCAAGCATGTTGCAACCAGGCTAACTGAGTGAGTACAAAAACAGGAAGCTCAACAAGTCCTTGAAAAAAAGTAAGAGAAAGTGAAAATTCATTCATTTACCAAATCACCCAGTCACCAGAAGGTAATCATTTCAAGATTTCTTGGTTGATTTTATGAATTGTAATCTGGAACAATCTTTTTCTTTTTTAGTATTTATTTATTATTTTGATTGGGTTTTAGTGATTAACAAGCAAATATTTCATACAATGAAGGCCAGAGTTTGGGCAGAATAAAAAAAAAAAACACAAGCCATAAGTTTAAAACTATTTTGGCAAACTCTTTGTATAACAAATATTGAGATTTGAAATCAGTACTTCTAATGGATGAATATAAATTTAATTTTCCCAAGCACTTCCTTTTCTCACACATGGAGGCCTGATTTCTTCATTCCAAACTGTAAGTCAAAGTTAACAACAACTGAAGTATTCTTCACACTCTAAATTATGCTCACTAATATGCTTTATTATAGAATGGAAGATGAACCTTGGCATCTGAGAGCCTGTCTGCCAAGGACTTGATGGGAGCGGACCCTTCTCGGCTCTTCTTACGGCTTAATACTGTGTTCTTTATTCTCTGTAGTTCGCCCTGGGTTGATGAATCCAGAAACTGAAACCAACCCATCACACTACAATACATGTATGTGTATAAATTCAATGAAGTCAATTAAGTAAGAAGGTGAGAATTTAGCAGAACAGCATATATACACAGGTCACGTCTCTTGTTTGCTTCATAATAGTTTGTACCTTTCAAAAAAAAAAAATAACACTGACTGATAAATTGGCTGATCGATTGATGGTCAGCACCATGATCTAGAATTTTTTACATAAACCATAATGGCAGTCAGATTTGTGGCACTCATTTATTTACTTGATCAGTGTTTCCCACTGTATTCAAGAATATTTCTTTTATGCAAAGGCAGCCAGCATTATGGTGGCAGAAAACTGGACAGGGACTGGTGAAAACCAACGACCATCTGCAGACTGCTGACATACCTTCTTAAGTACGATCTGAGAGGAAGCTGGCATGGGCTAGACCTGAACTCACTGTGACCACATTGAGGAGAGGTTCTTGAGTCAGGGTGCTGTGAAAAAAATTCCCTTGAGGATAAACACTGAACTATTTGTTAAAAACAAGCAACACAACTCACCTTTCCTGATGTTCTCTTTTCTGTTGCTAAATTGGACTGTATTTGTGTGCCACCCTGTGTTTGTGGCTGACTAGATGTGGAAACTGACTTAACACAACTGTTTGATTGCCAGGAGATATCTCTGTCACGGGGAGTAACTACCGTACTGCCAGCACCAGTTTCTGAACGAAAATCGTCAAAGTGTGAAACACTGTCTTTCTTTTTCAGATATTTGGAGTCTGATGTAGCAGGTATAGGAGTCGGCACCCTTTCAGCATATGTACATGGTTCAGTATCATCACACTCCTGCCTCGCACACTCACTGTTTACATGATTATAATCTGTCCTGGGACTCGAGTTATCTATCACTTTTTTATTCCGGAAATCTGAAAATGTTGTGTGATGCCGATTGTCTATCACACATAGTGAAGCTTTGGCATCTTTGTTTGAAGAGTCTGTGGTTAGCCTGCTAAGTTCCCCTCTGTTTCCATCATTTTGAATTGGTTCTTGCTGTTGCCACTCCTCAGTTCTGTGGTCTTGGCACAGATTTCTGTTGCTACCAGTATAACTGCTCACATTCTTTGCTACTATAATATCATTGTCCCCTGTGTCAACAGGCCCACTGTCTTGTATGTTCTTGTACAATGCCGTGTTCTGCTGGGACTTGATGTACTTGCTCTGGATTTGCAGTTTTCCAACACCGTAGCCATTCTCCTGTCCGTCATGTTTACTATTGCTGATCTGATGGGAATCTGTTGAGAATGAGCTTTCCCGTTTGTTGCCAGTACCATTCACCCCTGCATACTTGTGTGTCAGCTTTGTGACAGTGTCAGACCTGCAGGAACAATAACACTCATTAATTACTTGCAGTAAGTGAGATACCCTATTTCAGTAATAAAATCTTCATTTGTCGACAAACCACCAAAAGCCTGACAACTGCTGACATATCCTTTTAAAATTACATTGAACACTCATAGTCGAACAGGGATTCATAGTCCAAGTTTTCTAATAGGTCCAAATTTTTACAACCGGAAACTCAAAACTGAGTTCTATTTTTCTGGACAGATTGACTTAAGAGGTATTTTAAATGCCGACTTTAACCTGGTATTGAGCTTAATTCCACTTTGGCGACCAGGAATTTTGTGAACAAGTATACATGAAATATATATATGTAAAGTTTAATTTCATTTTGGGGTTCGTTTCTGATCATGATTTTACTGTTGGTACGCAAATACTTTTACAAGTATATTATCCTGATCAGAGATTTACATTGCATAATAAACAGTTATTAAACATGGTAATGCATGTTCAGTTGTTGGTTGTTATATTAAAGGAAAGAGAAAAACTACCAAACATTATATTAAAAGTAAACATGTGCAAAATACAGAGATGAGGCTTATCCTGCTCAAACTACAGGTACATAATGAAAGGGTTACAAACCCTGCACGTGTCATCAAAAATAAACAACATATGCAAAAGCAAACAGTGGGCAAATCCTGATCAGAGATGCATGTATAATTATAATACAAAAGTTATAAACAATCCATGTTCAGTAGTCAACTGTTATATTAAACAAAAAAGCACTAGAAAATCTACAGCACTGGTGCACTGTAAGGCTATGTCGTAAGTGCCCAAGGGAGCCTCACCTCAGATCACTGAATAGCTTTGACCTAATTTACATTGCCTGTAAAGCACTTATTCTTTAAGACGGGTCAGAACTTGGAGGTCACATGACCACTCTTTTGTGTCTAAAACAAAATGGCTGCCCAATGTTAAAGCATTGGGGAAAAGGTCACTTTTTGCCAGTTCCCTAGAAACCAGTAAGGCCTAGTTGTACATCATGAATGCTCTTCAGAAATACTCAAGCTATCTGGAAAGTTGAAAATTTCACAAATTCGAAGGATACAAGATTGCTGACAGCGATTCAAGCTGTTTGTCACTAAGGAGATCACATGGTCTCTAGCCTCCGTCTATCAGAATACTTCAGAAAGTGAGGAGCCAAGATCATGTTGTGCTGTATGAAAGTTTAAGTTATAAGCTCTGTCATTATATATGAACTTCCCTGTGTGGATTTGGAAAATGTACAGGTCTGCCCTTTCAAGTGCCTCTACTACTGTTTTCACATCGCAACAATGTATCAGTAAAAGGACACACTTCCTACCCACCAAAGTTTCTTGGCATTATTGGGTTGGTGACTGTCAATGACAGCTCAGGAATTCATGCCAATTACATGATCCCGGACACACTTTTGACCAGAGAAAATTATCCTTGCACCTGACCAACCTTTTTGCTAAATATGGGATGCCCCAAACAGTACATCTCTAGCACCAAAACAAGGGGCTCAAGTGGGGGCCTCAAGCTGGGAAGAACATATTGTTTGACGCCAACTTGAAAAGGGGTCACTCTTGAGGATTTTTTGATGACGTAAGTTTGAGGCAAAACCTTCTGTCTTGAGCCAGTTACTTAAAATTTTACATGAATCAGGTTCAATTTGTCATGATGATTCTTGGCCCACAGAGATATACACCTTTCCATCACCAAACTAATTAAAATCACAGATAGTAAATTCACAGCGTAATTCAGTAATTGATTCAAACAGCTGCCTGCTCCCTATCTAAAACCGATACATATGCAAGCTTTTCACTGTTACACACACAGTATTTTGCCCTGTACGTTGTGGATTTTTTGATACAAACAACATCACATATCATACGCTCAGCAGACACGGCTCTGTGCTTCTACTGAGTTACACAGGTCAACACACAGGTTTAATGAAGCAGCTCGATTCACCTCATTCTGCTGGACTGACCATAAAGTTGCTGACCACAGATGGTTATGTGATTAGTATTTTGTGTTAAGAGGATGCTTGATATCAAATCTTCTGTGATGGCAGTCCGTCTTTGAACACTGTAAGGGGGGAAAAGCAACACGGTTTGAGACCATTTGCTCAACTGTGTCGGCACAATTAGGCCGTCTTTTTTTGGTATCTTGGTCGTGAAAATCACGGCTGATTACTTCTGCTTGTCACCAGTCAAGCCATTGACGATCGAAATCAAACGATACACACATATGATTCGAATACAATTCAGTTTTTAGGCAAATATTTGAGTATTTGTATACGAATAACACAGAATGGAGTTTTTTTTACCCCAGTACTCAGTTTTTGAATGAATTTAACCACTGAATACCAGGGTTCAAAATCGACGTGTAAATCCCTGAACATTGTATTTCGTGGATGGTGTGGTCAAAGTTTTGTTGAACTGCCGTATTTTCAGTTGTGCTGTTTTGCACTCCAACACTTTTTTATATATCTAATAATAACTGAGGGTAAGTGACACCCAAAATGTCTGTATCTAAAGCTGCCTCTTTCTGCACTTTTACTTGTTCATTTCATTATGGTTATTGAAGGTTATCTCAATGATAATATGATGGCTATAGAAAACTGGATCAAGCCCTGAAAAAACACTGCCTTCACTATCAAGCTGACAACCTCCTCTCTTGAATCTGCAGTTCAACACATGGTCAAACTGATCAAGGGCTGATCTGCCTATACAGGTACAGACAGTTTTACGTTCTGTCAACTGTCACCTTTGTCATGAACACCTGGCACTGATGTATTACACAGAACTGGTTAAGTATTTGTCAAACATTCTGACACAAGCCTCACACCAAAACCATGTCAGGAATTACTGTCAACAGGAAAATCTGTGAGTTAAATACTTCAAACTACTTATCCCACATCAGCAATATTCTGCAGCACATGTTACCTGTTTTCTGTATCTGTGATGTCACTCTTCCGCTTTTTGTTGGATAACTGTGAGCTAAAGAGTTTCACAGGCACACGAGAGTTCTTCAACAGGAGACTTTCTGTCTGGAAAGCTGTGTGCTGAAGACAGTCCTCTACACTCAGTCTATCTTCTGGCTCTAGCATAAGAGTTTTCTGAAACATATATATCAGTCACATTGTCAGGAAGGAAAAAAAAAAGAAAGCAGCATGAATATGTTCAAAAATAAAGAAAAGGCAGATTGCACAATGATATGCTCTGTGAGCATTGTCATCTATGGCATGTGAACTGGGGATATTAAAGTACTGACTACACCTTGGGAGAGCTTTATACAGACAGCGAGGTCTACATTCTTGCTGTCCATCAATCCACTTTTCTGTATGAAAGTTAATCCTTAGCCAGCACTTGTTCATTTAAGGCTGTATGAATTTCTGCATTTCACTGAAGAGCAAATCTAATATAGTACTCTTTAAGTCAAGGCATCAACGCGTAAATATAAAAGGATTCACAAGCTTTCGATGCACATGCCGGGATCACTATTAAGTGATACTGCCACTTGACAATGATACTGTCATGTGGATGCTGTCACTTGATAATGATCCTGCCATGTGGATGCTGATCCTGTCATGTGGATGCTGTTGCTAGATAATGATCCTGCCATGTGGATGCTGTCACTTGATAATGATTCTGCCATGTGGATGCTGTCACTTGATAATGATCCTGCCATGTGGATGCTGTCACTTGATAAAGATCCTGTCATGTGGATGCTGTCACTAGATAATGATAATGTCATGTGGATGCTGTCACTTGATAATGATCCTGCCATGTGGATGCTGTCACTTGATAATGATCCTGTCATGTGGATGCTGTCACTTGATAATGACCCTGCTATGTGGATGCTGTCACTTGATAATGATCCTGCCATGTGGATGCTGTCACTTGATAATGATCCTGCCATGTGGATGCTGTCACTTGATAATGATCCTGCCATGTGGATGCTGTCACTTGATAATGATCCTGCCATGTGGATGCTGTCACTTGATAATGATCCTGCCATGTGGATGCTGTCACTTGATAATGATCCTGCCATGTGGATCATGCATCACTTGATCCCGGCATGTGGATCGAAAGCTTGTGAAAACTTTTGCATTGTGTGGGCAAGCCTTGACTTCATTATTATTATTGAACCCATGTACAACTATGAGTCCTAAACAGTATATAATAATACTTTTTATTGATTCTTTCAAAGCAACGTTTCTTATTAAATGTGTATTCTTAATACCTTACTGAAAATCAAAAAGTGTTGAATCCTTCAATTTTTTTGCTACATGAATAAGTTTATTAAATAAAACAGTGATGTAACAGGTGGATCCACACCTGAAGTCAGAGTCAGGATCCTTAGATCCACACATGATTTTAACTGTGGAAAGTTTAGCAAACAAATACCCCAACATTCATGTACAATAAATCTGAAATTTGATCCAAAAATACATGTACACTGAAACAACGATTCAAGAAAATAAGAGAAAAATTGATGACAGCATACACAGTCAGTCTCTTAATAACATGTTACAATGTACTGAGGACAAACTCGCATTTTGATAGATCTTAAACTGATACTACTCAAAACTGGCCTAATAAAATTCCAAAACCAAATAAAGTATATTATCATATTTTAATAAAGCTTCTGTCCATATTCTTTTTACAAATCAAGAGAACAACTCGGAAGAAATGAAGGAATCTCAAGTTCAACTGGATCTTCCTTTTCAACTAGCGGAGCATGTTAATAGGTGAAAGTGTATCTTTGTGACGTCAATGGAAAGAAGGGTGGTTGATAATTAATGAGGGGGCAATGCTGATGTGTTCATTAGGGTTGGCTTGGTGCAAGCTGATCTCACCTGCATGAAGTCAATCAGCACACTTGAGAGAATCCCCTGATAGCGACGCTTCAACAATTGAGGACTGGTCACTGCAGGAAACTGAAACCAGGGGAACTAAACAATAAACAACCATAGCTTGCAACACTGCATCTGCGCTGTGGAAACAATACAATCACAACTTTACCTGTACGTATAAAAACCATAAGTATATTAACACCTGTACTGATTAACATCTAAAACAAAAGTAAATATGAGCTGACAACCATTTCACCTGTGTACCTTATCACACATCTCAGGCCAATCAGACTAAGAAGTGTTGGAATTTATCCAACAAAGATACAGTGATACACACTTTACAAACATATCCAAATTACTCTTTTCGCACCAACAGAAATTTTCAGATCTTTTCTTGTCAAAATTTTGTCAAAAACTGTTTGTATTTTATGATTTGACATTGTTGCATTATCCGATTAAGGAGAATGTCTTTCACAAGAATTCAAAGAAGAAATATCCAGTTTGTACAGTTTAATTATAAAGTAATGATTTATTCACGAACAAACCCTGAGTCCAGAAAATCTCTGGTTTCCGTAGAACATGTCCATCTGTTTAGGCGGTAGTGGCCCCAGAACTTTCTGAATACAGTATAACTGGTCTATCTCACTCTCCCCTGGAAACAAGGGCTGGCCATCACTCAATTCTCCCAGGATACAGCCAATAGACCATATGTCTACAGCCTTGCCATATGCTCCACTGAAACATCACACATGTGCAATACATATTTACCCTAAGTACTCACTATGCACTCCCTAACAATAGAATACACTGTAAACTGCTCTATTGTGCAAAAGTGCACTCTCTTAGATTGCACATTACACCCTCATATCCACAACCTAACCTTCCGTACACTCTTCTACACTGAACATTACACCCTCATATCCACAACCTAATCTTCTGTACACTCTTCTACACTGAACATTACACCCTCATATCCACAACCTAACCTTCCGTACACTCTCCTACACTGTACATCACACCCTCATATCCACAGCATAGCCTTCTGTACACTCTCCTACACTGAACATTACACCCTCATATCCACAGCCTAACCTTCTGTACACTCTCCTACACTGTACATTACACCCTCATATCCACAGCCTAATCTTCTGTACACTCTCCTACACTGTACATCACACCCTCATATCCACAGCATAGCCTTCTGTACACTCTCCTGCACTGCACATTACACCCTCATGTCCACAGCCTAACCTTCTTTCACTCTCCTACACTGTACATTACACCCTCATACCCACAGTCTAACCTTCTGTACACTATCCCATATTGTACACTACACCCCGATAACAGCCCACCCTTTTGTATGCTCTCTTATATACTGTACCTTACACCCTTATGTTCACACCCCACACTTCTGCACACTTTAATATATCGTACATTACACCCTGATATCAACAGCCTACCATCTATGCATTCCCTTACATTACACCAATACCCACAGACCACCCCTCTGTACACTCTCCTACATTGTACATTACACCAGGATATCCACATCCCATCCTTCTATCCAATTTCCTATGTCATATAATTAAACTCTCAAATGCACAGCCCACCATTCAATACACCCTCTTACACTGTACCCTACACCCCGATATCCACAGCCCATCTTTCTATACTCTCTCTTACATCGTACATTACAACTTAACATCCACAGCCCACCATTCTCTACTCTCCTATACTGTATATTACACCCTGATAACCGTAGCCCAACCTTCTATACACTCTCCTGTATTGTACAATACACCCTGAGATCCACTGGCTACTACTATATACACTCTCCTACATTGTAAATTCCCATGATCACAATCTGATACCCACAGCCACCCATGATATACATCTTCCAAAATTCTTCATACTCTCCTATACTATACACTGCACCCTGATAATCACTGCCTAGCCTACTCCACTTGCTCCTGCACTGTACACTTACATCCTGACTGCCTGACCAATAGAAGCTCAATACCCTGTATCCATGTATTACACACAAACATACTCTGTTCTCATTCATCCCTCAACACTGTAAATTCAACATGTCCACAGCCCCTCTATACACTCTGCCACACTCCAGCTTACACTTGGATGCAAAGGTGGACTTACCCTAGGAGTAATTCTGGAGATCTATACCATCTTGTGGCCACATAATCTGTATACACAGCACACTCCCCATTGGTCAGGCTACGGGCAAACCCTGCGAAGTACCAAGCCATACAGGCACATGGATGATATGTAAGAGAAGATGTGACAACATGGGATGATCAATAGACTGGTTCAATACTGGCAGTTTGCTGTAGTGCAAACATTTTATGCAATCTCAAACCAGGCATCTAAATTGTGCTATACTACATAAACAGTCAAACCTGTTCTATGCGGCCATTGAAGGGAGATGTAAAAAGTGGCCGTATACGACAGTTGGCCACACAAGACAGGTTGTGAAGACCAAGCCAAATCACAACTGAATTAAGTTTCAGGAAATCTACACATGTACACAGTACACTTATAAATAATTGTTAAAACACTAATCTGTTCTGCTATATACATTTCATAGAAATACAACAATTGTAGTGAAATAATAACTCAATAATTTCAAGTTTTGTGGGGTAGACCTATGGACCTCACGCATTCAACAGGCGCTTACAGAAAGAGTTTCAGGTCAAGGCACGCATGACAGGAGAACTTTCTTCCCATCACTGTCACACTCTAGAAAGCCATGTGCCAGTTTGACCTATGACATGACTATTCTAACAAATTTTTGGACTGTAAATGGCAGAGTGCTGAGATGCTCGAAAATCCAGTCAATCATATTTGCCATTACCCATAAAACAACGAAAACAACAAAATGTATCAGTGAAGGAAGATTAATTTCTCTGTGTGTTCAGTACAGGCATTATTTTGGTAACGCGAAATGAAAACACAACACCATTTCCCTGCAAAGATAATGGTCAAGCAAGTCAAATAATTTGTTAAAGAAACCATTCATAGCAGGAACCACAGGAGGTCAGATTATATCGGAGTTTGCCTGCTATTTAGGGCATTCATAGCTCAGACCTCAGCATGGAGCTAATCCACTGCAGCAATGGATTTCCAGAGTGTCCGGACTATAGCCAGTTGGGCCTCATTAAAGAATAATAGACTTCACTGCCATTCACCAATAATGATCACACTTCACTTGTCATCACAAAGTGGCGGGTTGTAACTTTTAATCACTATTGATTAAATAAATAGATTAAATTATTGGTCGCCATTTTGAAATTTTCGAATATCCAACGCGCAATCATCATTACTGTTGAAAGTCTTGACTGCTCAGGACAGGCTGATACAGAATTTGGTCGCAAAATATATTATCTGCTGTTGGACAGGTATGACTTTATATTACAGGTTGTTTAACATGGAAAATTGTTTGGCCGCCGCAGAGAGTGGCCGTTTACGGCAGATGGATGCTGTTTACAGGTGGCCGTAGGTACAGGTTTGACTATAAATTTAAAACATATAAAAACACGCCCAGCAAAACATTCCACACAAATGTTATTTTATTTTTTTGAACTACTAAATATAAATATTCAATGCTTACCAAAATCACATAGTTTCAGAACACCGTTTTTGCTAATGAGTAAGTTTTCTGGCTTGATGTCTGAAAGATTAAAATAAATAAATTATTTTTAGGAATTCATTTAACTGATTTGTAAAAATTAATTTGTACAGTTCTATTCTCTAAAAATAAAAATAGTTGAACACACACACTCATACAACAGGGATAATAATACTAAGTTTCCTACAGACATATATGTAGTTGCATTAAACAGGAAAACGTCAGGCAACATTAGGCTGATGCATGTAACTGATGTTCCTCACACAAAGGTACAACGCTGAACAGTGGATTCCGTAACTAAATTTAACAGAAGATGGTACCTTGACAATCCCTACATACAACATGCTGAAGAAAAAGAATGCAGTTGTACATGTAGTTGTTGCTCTTGTATGTACATTTTGCAATATCAAACTGAGATAAAGTCATACTGAGGTTTGTATTACTGCAAAGATAGTGTTTAGATAAGTGTTTATTTGATAATCTGAAGTCTGACCTTCCTATACCACTTATGAACTATGAAGGGGCATCCCTCTAGGAAACAACTGCTCTGTGCCTCATATTGTTGAAGTTTAATTAAATAAATAAAATGTACAAAAAAGGTTGCCAACTTTAACAATGACTGTAGTTCACAGCGCAAACTATATCTCTCATTAGTCAGTTACAACAGCAAAAAGTGAGCACAAGACCAATGACATACATATAGCAAGGATGTAAAAGGTTGCTACAGTGCATGTGGCAATACTTGTTAAAACATGAAACCAATCGTGATACTGTCAGTTCTATACTAAGGTAATTCTTCAACCTTTTCGCATGTTTGCAAGGTGTTCATTTAAGTATATTCTGAGAACATTACTCTGTGTAAACTGACAAAACTATACTTTCCCTGAAGCCCTGAAATTGATCAACCCAACTAACATAGATTTGTCTCAAAAATCGAAGTGAAACGGTGCCTAAATCACGCTGAAAGTTGCTTTTTCATACACGAAAAGGTTAAAGAATTAAGGTAAAAGCATTGCATGAGAGAAAAGTGGCAGCTGTTTGAACAAGGTTTGAAAAACTAGTTTAATTTGACACAAAAGAAGTTTATGTACCTGTATATCCATTATGAAAACTTTACATGTAAGGCTTTTCCAAATTAATCAATTATCAGTACGTGTAGTAATTAACTAACCTCCGAAAAAGGAAGAGCATGATATCCTGATGGTTTTAACCACTAGGCCTAACATGTAATTGCTGTTAAAAAAAGCAATCCACCATCATCTCAGGGGAAATGAAACAGAGTGCAAAATCAATGAAACAAATCACTATCAATTACAAGGAGAGCATTTCACAAGGCAGAAGAGTATCTGGGTAGAACAGAGCAAACTCATGTAGGAAATCTCTTCAATGGTTTCTGCTTTGTGAGCACTTACAGCCAAATTTGTCGGAAGAAGTCCCATTATCAGTTCATAGCACATTACACATTTTAACATTCCAGCCGCATAATCGATCACGGCTACTTCTCATTCAACTGAACCATCTCTCTAAATTAATTATACATGCTAAGCTCTCCATCAGTTCAGGCCTATTTGAGAGCTTCCTGATAAAGAGAACACAAACTCGGTTTGAGCGTTTAATCATATTATTGCTCAAATATAAAAAAATAATACCACAAGTAAATTGTACTGAAATTTGAAGTTGACCATACATGCATGCACATACTACATATCTAAACTCATGGACAGATTTGGACCTAAAGTAGTGTGGTAATTTTTAATTCTAATTTTTATCACTGTAGACATAGTCCTAATATTTTAACATTTCTACAACCATAAAAAAGTTTAATGGGAGCGCTCAAAATATTATTCATTTTTTCCACGTCGATTAAGAGTCCAAAAGATAACATAAGCCAACCTCTTAACATTTCCTTCAGAACTTTTTGTGCTCTATAATGAAATGATACAGGACAGAACTCTGCCTGTAAAAATGTCACTCTTTCTTTACAAAATGTTTTGCTTGAATTCCCACAGATTAAGTAGCAGAGATTTGGCACAAGTGTTTTCTTCAAGAAATTGGCTTGTCCATTTTATGTGCCCAAAAATATCAAATAATTAATGTACCTTAATCTATTAGCCATTTTGTAAATTATGACATATTTCAAGACATTACTACTGTATATCACACTTTGTTTAATTTGCGGAGCACAATTACAGAGGTTACACAGAGCAAAAATGGATATACAGATGTAACATAAAGGTGTCCTCTTAGATGCAAAGGAGTTGTGATTGGTTGGAAACTGAGTGAATTCATCAATCTACAAATTGACATGGACAGAAATGTGCACCTGTATATATTTTCTATCCTGGGAACATAATGAGTGTATGTGACTGTAGGCCATACAAACTTTTCTATTATTTATTTATTTATTTGACTGGTGTTCTATGCAATACTCAAGAATATTTCACTTCAACAGCGGCCAGCATTATGGTGGGAGAAAACCTGGTAGAGCCGTGAACTCTTGTATTAGAAGGACTAGTATTAATACCATTCCGTACTCCTGCACACTACTCTTACTGCCTCCTGTATATATCCACCATAACTCCAATGACCAGAAGTACACATACATACGCCAGAGTTCAATATTGGCAGGTATTGACAGGATGAACAAAGCGTAGAGTACAACAGGCATGCCTATGCCTGCAATACAACACTATGGCTGAGAGGGTGTGTAACTGTACATGTTGCTAATAAACAGGCCATCTAACAAAAGGAGTGTTAATAATCTTGGCATGAAGATACCATGTCAATCTCCGGAAAAGGCCTACAACAAGCATGTGAGACAATGGAGGAAACATAGAAATCTCCTTTTTGAATTTGTATTCTGATTAGAATTTTATATGTGCACTATTAAGGAACATTTCATTGCTCTGATGGTGGAAAGATTCACATTATTTCTGACAACACTCATATACAGGCCATACTGAAGTGTGATACGATTTTCTTTCATTAATCTATCCAAAATGCACTGATCAATAACAACCTTTTTCCTACCAATTTCTTTTGGATATACACTGCTCCCTCGAATTTACAAAGGATCGACTTACCGCGAAATTAATGTAAATTTGGAATATGACAAATAAAAACTGTGATGAGAATCATAATCCTACAATTCCTGGGTAAACAATGAGACATACTCAAGGGAGTCTAGGAACAAAAGTGATTTTAGCTGAATTGCTTCCCTTCACGCTTGTTGGGTGCTATGAAAGGCCTCCACATATGATGCTGCTGTTGACTCCAAGTTGTTTACTTTTATTTTCTTAAACGTAAAGCTTCAATGATGAAATACACCAGTTTCACACTTGTTTAGGTAATTTGGTGACACGACATTTTGTGCATAATTATGAACTCTCCTGGAATATGGCGTTGTCCATTTGGTGCATTTTAATAGTTTACAGTACATTTACGAATGGTGGAGAGAGTTCGTCAGCGCAGAAAAAAAATGTGAATCTCCTCAATGGTTATGTTTCTTTTAAATCGCCATGAGGTTTGTTAGCCTGTCTGAGCAGTGGGAAATTGGTTGAAAAACATTATCAATCTGTTCATCTGTTATGTAAATAAAAACTGAAATATATGTATTGTGGAATAACCTTTTCTTGACCTACGAAGACAGATTTGGTGACATCAGTCCAGCCATGTAACAATGTGTCTCCGCCATCTTTGTTTTCTTGCACATTGTCAAGACAGATTAAAGTTTGTTCTCTTCAAAATATACTATTCCATAAAAAAGTAAAGAATTCTTGGCATACTCTTGCCATGCAGGTCTAAAGTTCACCGTTCTTGAAGATAACAGACTTTCGATTCGTGAATAAAGCAATGGTAAATAACTTTACATGTGATAATGTTCCATTATTTCAAAACTCCATTGTGAGAATGCGAGAATTTTTATAACTCAGTCAACACAAGTACCTGAAATTCTTATGTACATTTTGTATCATACCGTACAACTGTCCTCAGTCATTCTGATTTGATTTTGCGCAGATTCGATTTATAACACAAAACGAATCTTTTGGGTCCGGATGAGCACGTCATTTCGAGGAAGCAGCATATCACATGTATGTGTCACACTGCACAGTTTACAAGATTACGAATCTTTCAATAGAAGGCACATGCACATGTCTATATTCCTGAATTTATCCCCTAATCGATCCTGGCTTTCAAACAGTCAAATTGTCTGTACTTTTACAGTATCTTTTACTGCATCTACTATCAAACGTCATTTCATGAATAGCACATATCAAGGGCATATCTTTGCTTAGAAGCTGTACTAAACCGTGTACCATTTACATGCCATTTTCCACCAAAGTGTCATTTTAACAGCCCTGTATGTATCACTAGTATACCACATACTCACACAATACATTTAATTATTTGGTCAGCATTTTATGCTGTACATGAAAACCACCTGTCAGAAAGGTTTCCCCTCATACAAGGGTATCTAACTACACATAGTTTTCTTACCTCTGTGTATGATATCATTAACATGGCACCAGTGTATGGCCTTACACAGCTGATAGGTAAAGTTACGAGCCTTCTCCACAGGTACGCCATTAGGTAACTCCTCCAGCATCTCTAGCATGTTCTGAGGAATGACAGGAATACAGTCAATTAAGAATACACAGTTAGGCTTATAACTATAATTCTGATCCATTAGACACCTTTAATGTGTACATAATAAATGGTATCATTGAGTATAAACATCTCGCACCCCCTCACATTAACCTGAAACTGGTTTAAGAAAAAAAGGAATCAAACAGAAATTGTATCTTGACAAGTGCTGAATGTAAATCTCTTTGTGATAGTGTCAGCTTCAGCACAAGGCCAATGAAAAAAAGCCAACTCCTTTCTGCTCACCCTTTCAACATATTCAAAGACGAGGTAAAGCTTTCCTCTCCGCCTGAATGCCTCCTTTAACTCCACAATATTCTCCTGCTTGAGAGCCCTCAGCATCTTTAGCTCTCTCAGGGTGGTTCTTCTGGTGTCTTCATTATCTGCCACATCAAGTAAACTCCACAGTGTCACAGACAGACAAATACTTTATAAATACAAACACTTAACTGATGGTTTGACAATCTCCACTCACTTGTGTAGGTTGGTACATGCATATATTTATGTTTAACAAGAACAAATGTAGCACTGAATTTCATAATTTTCACTCATTATGACAAAAGACAGCCTCACAGTTGTAGTCTTGCTTTCCTAAATATATGATGTACATGTGTAAGATTTACTACAGGAGTCATTCATAAATCTCAGACAAGGGAAGCCAGAAATCTTTTTGTTTTTTACTTTACTGTGTTGACATACAAAATACAAGTACATCCAAATGGCTATTCTCCCTGGCTCAGTCTACTACAGTGTTGCTCTCAATACAGCTGACATTGTCACATATTGGAATTAAACAAATTGCCATTTACATGTAATGCAGATGTAACGTAAAGGTATATATTGAAGTTTATTGAATACATACACGTACTTCTTCATATCCTGAGACTTATTTATTTAATTGATGTTTTATCGTCTGAACAGGTAAATCATATTATCTGTGAGGGTTTGTACTTATCAGATCAATCCAATGCAGATTATTCATATAGCCTCAGCATCCAATCACTCAAATACTCCACATCTTTCGTACATGTAAGTCACTCAAGTCCATAATCCTATATTTGGTGAACCTGTGCATGTATACTACATGCAGGCACTTATCTGTTGTGTGAGACCTAATCATTTTACATGCAACATTGTTCAGCTCAATTTCATACATCCAGTAGAAATACATACATACACATCTGCAAACATGCTATCAACCTACCTTCAGAATCTTTAAACTTCTTGATAGCAACAGTCTCTCCTGATTCCTAAAGTATATACAAAACGGGGTTATCAAAATAAACACGGAAATACTTGTAGCTCGGAGAAAGAGTGGTTTTCTAATCTAAATGAAGTTGCAGTGTGTGGAAACAAGTTTTTCTCATACCGCCTACTGTGTAGACTAATTGTTATTTACAAATATTTGTCGAATTTTACTTATTTTTCCAGGTCTTACTTTTTCTCATGTATTTGTTGCTGACACAAGTGAAGGAAGATTTCTTTCATAAAGCAACTGCATGATTTTGGGCAAGAAATAAGCTTTTTCATTTCATTCCGACATATTCCATATAAGACATTAATGTCAAATACGTGTGCATGATAAAACGGTCATTTCTGACCATTTAATCCCACTACACCCAAAAAAAAAAAAAATCATAATTAAAAAAAAACAAAAACAGAAAGACAAAATGTCAGTTTGATTTCTTCATTTCCGCAAATCATACTGTGCTAATTCTGAGCTTAACGTCCATCAGCAAGCATGTTGACCCCTTGGTGACATAACAGACTCACAAAGAATGCACACTCTGTAAATTCATGTATATACTACAGATACCATACAGTCATATGCTAAGTAGGCTTTCAGGTACGTACATGTTCAAAGATATAATTCTTACTTGGGCTAGAATGGGGTCAGCAGCGTAATCATTCTTTAATGGTATTTCTTAGCCAACATGTCTGTACATGCTAAATACCTACAAATTCTCCATACCACGAAGGAAAAGCTAGAATGGCACTTATAAAAACAGCTGGAGATCAAGGATAAAGTACTGAATTTTAAAACTATTTTGTGTAACAGGTCACTCACGCCAGTATTTATGTCGTCACAATGAAAATCTACCCTGAAGGCTTTTGTGAATGACCAGTGTTGCAGGTCAATAGAACTGTTTAGTAATCTGTCCGTGCAGATCCAGTTAATCAGTGTCTAAGTCACTTAAACCTAAGGCTATGTGACAGGTTTATTGCTCCTAAAAAGCAAACGTGTTTAGAGACTGACAGAGATCAGTCACAAATGGCATGGCTTATACCAAAGCTACATTATACACCCATTAGTACCCTCATGACCATGGCATACTTATTCTTACAAAACAACAATATGTGCAGCAGGATACAAAAAGAGAATTGGTAGATAGTAGATGAACCTTATCATTCCATGATAGCCAATCAGGCACCTACATGTAAATGGTGGGGGGAGGGGGGGTTCAGTGCTAGACCCGTTACGTTGCCATGGTTGTTCTGTTTACCTAATGCTATGGGAGCTTAATGTGAAAACAGAACCCTAATGTCTAACAATTAAAGCTGTGTAATGTGCCACTATATCATGCATTCCCTACAATTTCATGACACAACAATTAATGCCTACAATTTATTTTCACAAATGTTATCATAATGCATTTTCCTTTGTTACTAAAGTTAGAAGTATGTTATCTCCACTAAAAATACATGAAGAGTCGCAAAAAAATTTACATGAAATCTTCACCTTCAACAGCCCAAAAATATGTGTCATTCACTTTCATCAAAAGTACAATTATTTCCTTAAATTGAATTCTTTTACATTTCCACATGTACACGTAGGCCATCGGGTGCAATACTAGTGTACACAGGCACTTTTATGTACTAAAGTTGGCAAATTTTTGCCTTCCATGGTATTTCATTACAAACACTGCCACAAGCAAAGTATTTTCACGGACAAAGAAAGGAATTACATGTGTACCTTATGTCGACATCTGAGAACAACTCCATAAGCACCTGAAACATTAAAAAACAATATTTGCCTTCTTGTAGAATGCTTCTCAAAAACATACAACATATATAATTCATCTGCTTTAAGTGAATGTTTTAAAGACGAAAGGATACAAGAAACTCATGTTTTGTATCGGGGGGGGGGGGGGAGGGGAGGATGGGGGGTAAGAATGACTTTTATCTACAGCCTTCCAAAGGTGTAACATGCAGTCGTGACATCAATGGTGACAGCTGTCAAAACAACTTTGTGGGGAGTAGTTTGCCGTAGATGTCAATTCAGAAATGTCACTGACAACATAAGCATAAAACCAAGGGGTACTTTTGCTAGATAAAATACGCAAAAAAAAAAAAAAAGAATTTTTTCCTCCCATTTCTATAGCAGTTTTTTTTTTAGTTTAACAAATAAGCATAATCTGTATTTAGAGTTGTTTTTCATTTATCCTTTAATTGCTATAATATATTTATGTACACATGTACATGTATGCGACATCTTTTATACAGATAAAAATGAGAGGTACAAAATATACAATACAAAGATACATGTGTGTACCAAAAAGAGTTTACAACAAAACTATGTTTCTCAAAAAAAACAAAATCAGAAAGTATACATCCATCTTAATACTATGTATAACAGTTACCTGCATATGATCAGCTGAAGATCATCAAAATATATTTATCTGATCGTTCCTTAATGCCATACCCAATCATTTTTAGCTTTATACGCCGACAGAAAGCTTTATGGATAGAGGAATCAATCTTTGGCAAGTTTAATGATAACCTTTCACACATGTGGCATACAGATATGCCCACCATGCATGTAATAACAAAATATAAGTGATCAATGTCTGACTATGTAAACAGCCACAAGTATTGAGAGCAAGGAAATCTTCAAATTCACTGTCGAAAGCCTGCTTTGAACCCACAACCTACATATATGTGTCGTTGCCACTGAAAGACAAGCACTGCTTTCAAACACTGAAATCATTAAAAAAACAACCTAAATATATGAATATTAAAAATCACGTTTCACAGAAATGCATGTTAAAATGTTTGACCAAAATTTTACATGAAACTTCACTGTTCATAATAAGACACTGTGAATTTGTTAGACCTGGTATACAAATCTGACATGGCAGGCAATATATCAATATGATATAAATATGTAAAGCATTAAGCCTGTTGTCTGGCAGGTGCAGTGTTATGACAGGTGGATGAAAAAAACAATGGATCAATGGATTAAACACCCACTCCGTTAATTAGCTGTTTATTAGCTTTGCAAACACTGGACTACAACCATGGAAACAATTAAATATTTATGTCCAAGATATCCAACCTAATTTTCAACATATTGCCTCAACTCTCGTCTTGTAACACCAGGCCAGATTCAAAATAAGTTCACTGTACCACATGTTATTCCACTTGATTGATAAGAGTTCTTTAATGTAAGAATAAATGCCCACTCACACAGTTAAAGGCAACAAGATTAAAGCCAAAACATACCCAGAATACTGTATTTCATCTAAAGTTCACCATTATTCAAATGACACATTTTATCTGAATTTGACTGATTCATCCCCCTATAGGCACACTTAAGAGTATTTCCTGAAATTTGATTAAATTTCTTATCGGATAAACAAAAAATTTTCTTATCAGAAACACCAAAAATTATCATTTTAAGTCCTATATATTCACCCCAAAGTTGATTTTTATACACCAAACTTTAGGTGAAATACTTTACATAAAATCTGCCAGAACCTAATTAACTTATTAAAAGAGGATACATCCGAATCTGTACGTACGCTTTAAACATTTATGACAAAACTGAAAATAATTAACCTTTTACCTTAATATTAATACTGTTATCTGATTCAGGTTACATATTTTATTTAGAGGGTGGTCTACAGCAACATTTGTTGTATCATTTACTTTCACATTTATGTGCATAAAGGGTGCAAGTCTTATTAGCATTCTACGTCTATACGTCTCAGCAATGCAGAACTTAATTTGTTCAGATTTCGGAGATAAGAAATACATACATCAGACACTCACCTTCACCAACAACCCCTAAAATTTCGTACTTGTTCATCACATATCAATATTACCAGTTGTGGAGTCTTTAGAACCCTACAAACAAAACGAGCAACAAATCTTTACTATCATGACTGAAGGCTAGACGTTCTGAGTCATTGACAATCTGACAGGCACAACAATAATTGAAGAGCTGTAGACTACCAAATTGAAGTGAGTGTTCCTGCAACATCACAAAAACTGCTGATACCGAGGTTAAATTTCAGTACATATATAGCTTGACTTACCGTGTAACAGTCATCAACTCGGCTGAAGTGTTTCTGTAAACTTCCTAAAGCGTTTATGCTGTTCAACTTCGGTAGGCCAACAACAACGGCGTGTGCCCTGGGCGAGTTGTAACACAGTGCGATCAACACCTTCAGTTACGTCCTGCAAAACTTATTCACTTGGACGAAACACATGGCTAAAGATATGAAATATGGATCGCCATTATTTTCCTCAAAATGCCTGGCTATCTATTGCTAAATTTTTCCAGAGAGCCCTCATGACAAGCGTACATTCCACTTCAAAGGACAACAAGCAACTCAAAGCGCCGCCATGAATTTTCCTTGCCAACATACCCACAATGCTTCGAGACCCAAGCTCGCGTGCCGTGACGTCGAGAAGGGGCGTGCCCTGAGCGGATACGCTGCCCAGGTGGCCAAAAAACTCACTCGCCTCAAACCCTTGCTGACTTTGAAGTTCTGGAATCTCCATATTCCTAAAGTATGAAGTTGACTTAAAAGAACAGTCACGAAATGAAAGTATATGGACATGTAGCCTTAATAATAGGCAAAAATTGTTCAATCTTCGCAGTGAGGTAGTACCGGTAGAGCACTTTCAGTAGCCAGATTTACATATATATGGCCATATACAGTGCCATAAAACAGTGAAATATATATACCCGGTATATGTATAGGTTAAGTGAATCACACCTGATCAATATTTCAATTCTGCTAGCTGTGAAGATCAGTACTAGGGTGATGTACACAATATGCTCTGAATAGTTACTATCACGTGGCTTGTGCCAGCAGGAGTGCGAATCAACCAATGAATATGTACAGCCCAACCATATTTCTTGAATAAGTTTTTCTTCACGCTAATTATTTACATATTAGGCCTATATGTATAATTTTTCTTACCCATAGCTTATCTATCTTATATTGAAATTTACATGATAATTAAGAATTAACAATGTCTCATGCAAACAAAACTAGTAAATACTGATAAATTTTTTTAAAAGTTAGCCCATCCCTGATTTTCAGCTTCTCACAAAGGAAATATATTTCTTTATGTAATGATAGGACCTACTGAAAATAAATCAAATACATGAAAAACAGTTGTACATATGACAGAAAATTTGATAAGCTATTTCTCTTATAAATCGATTTTAATGCTGTTTTCTAGACTACTTTATTTACAGGTTCACAAAAAGTACTGGTAAAGGTGGATAAATCAAGGGAAATCACAACACCTTTCTGGTACCTGGAGAGGTCACCACACCTGTCTGGGACAGGTCACCACACCTGTCTGGTACCTGGATATGTCACCACACGTCTGGTACCTTGAAACGTCACCACACCTGCCTGGTACCTGGAGAGGTCACCACACCTGTCTGGTACCTGGATATATGTCACTATACATGTCTGGTACCTGGAGAGGTCACCACACCTATCTGGTACCTGGAGAGATCACTATACCTGTCTGGTACCTTGAAAGGTCACCACACCTGCCTGGTACCTGGAGAAGCTGCCACACCTGTCTAGTAACTGGAGAGACCACCACAACTGTCTGGTACCAGGAGAGGCCAACAAACCCGTCTGGTACTTGGAGAGGTCACTACACCTGTCAAATACCAGGAGAAGTCACCACATCTGTCTGGTACCTGGAGAGGTCACCACACCTGGCAGGTACCAAGAGATGTCACTACACCTGACAGGTACCTGGAGAAGTCACAGCACCTGTGAGGTACATGGAGAAGTCACCACACCTGCCAAGCACCATAAGCCACCACACCTTATGAGTGCCTGGAGAAGTCACTACACCTGTCATGCACCATGAGAAGTCAGTACATCTGTCAGGTACCAGGAGAAGTTACAACAACTGCAAGGTACCAGGAGAATTCACTACACCTGACAGGTACCAGGCGAATTCACTACACCTGAAAGGTGCCAGGAGAAATCACTACACCTGTCTGGTACCAGGAGAAGGCACATCCATCAGATACCTGGAGAAGTCACAACATCTGTCAGGTACCAGGAGAATTCACCAGACCTGAGAGGCACCAGAAGTCACCGCACCTGTCAAGTACAAGGAGAAGTCACAACATCTGTCAAATACCAAAAGTCACCACACCTTATGAGTACCTGGAAAGATCACCACACCTGTCAAGTACCAGGAGAAGTCACTACACCTTGCAGGTACCAGGAGAAATCACATTTGCCATGTTCCTAGAGAAGTCACTACATTTGTCAGGTACCAGGAGAAGTCACAGCATCTGTCAGGTACCAGGAGAAGTCACTACACCTGTCAGGTATAAGAAGTCACTACACTTGACATGTACCAGAAGTCCCTACACCTGACAGGTACCTGGAGAAGTCACAACATCTGTCAGTTACCAGGAGAAGTCACTATACCTGACAGGTACCAGGAGAAGTCAATACAACTGACAGGTACCAGGAGAAGTCACCACACCTGACAGGTACCAGGAGAAATCACTACTCCTGGAGAGGTTACCACACCTGTCAAATACCAGAAGAAGCCACTACACCTGTCAAGTACTAGGAGAAGTCACCACACCAGAAAGGTACCAGGTGAATTCACTACACCTGTATGGTACCTGGAGAGGTCACCACACCTGCCTGGTACCAGGAGAAGTACTCACCCCTGACAGGTACCAGGAGAAGTCACTGTACCTGTCAAGTACCAGGAGAGGTCACTACACCTGACCGGTACCAGGAGAAGTTACCACACCTGACAGGTACTGGGAGAAGTCACTACACCTGAAAGATACCAGGAGAAGTCACTACACCTGTCTGGAACCTGTAGAGGTCACCACATTTGTCAAGTACCAGGAGAGGTCACCACACTGACAGGTACCAGGAGAAGTCACTGCACCTGAAAGATACAAGAAGAAGTCACTGCACCTGTCTGGAACCTGTAGAGGTCACCACACCTGTCAAGTACCAGGAGAGGTCACCACACCTGACAGGTACCAGGAGAAGTCACTGCACCTGGTGTCTGGTTCCAGGATTTGTCCCCACACCTATCTGGTACCTGAAGAGGTCACCACACTTGCCAAGTACCATAAGAGGTCACCACACCTGACAGGCAACAGCAGAAGTCACCTCACCTGTGAAGTACCAGGAGACGTCACCACACCTGTCTGGTTCCTGGAGAGGTCACCACACCTGGCAGGCAGCAGGAGAAGTCACCGCACCTGTCTGGTACCAGGAGAAGTCACCACACCTGTCTGGTACCTGGGGAGGTCACAACATCTGACAGGGATCAGGAGAACTCACACCTGTCAGGTACCTGGAGAAGTCACTACACCTGACAGGTACCAGGAGAACTCACACCTGTCAGATACCTGGAGAAGTCACCCCACCTGTCTGGTACTAGGAGAAGTCACCAGACCTGAGAGGCACCAAAAGTCAATAGTCAAAAGTTAAGCACCAGAAGTCACCACCCCTGACCAGTACCTGCCTAACAACAAGACACCATTTCCACGCAGGCTTGGCATTACTGAAAAACAACCTGACTAGAGCCAGTCTTGTAAATACTGAGTTTTAAATAAACTTCAAGACATACAAAGCCTTGAATAAAGGCATTTGTGGGAAAAGAATGAATTCATTTAAAACATCTGCTGGCATGTAAGGCAAGAAAAACAAAACACAGCTGTCCATTTCTACACATACATATTTTATTTTTACATTGTTAATGACAATAGGTTACAGAGGTATGATGCTGTTAACAATGATAGATTATGAAAATACATCATATTTGTCATCTGGTTTAACAATCTCTGATCACTATGAAGACAATACAATGATATTACAGTAACAGTTAATCCACCCATAGATTATTTCGCTCAAAGTCTTTTGAAAACTATTATTTACACAATGTGTACAAAGCATTAATTGCATGTACTGACATTGGGAGAGCATGGGAGGTTATAGAATTGATATTTAATGCTCAGAAGTCCTCGGAAAACAGTCCTTTTCAGAAACTCTTGTAATATATACTTTATTAAAACTGTTTTAAACACAATTACCTGACTTATGTGTATCTATTTACCATGTTCACAAAGCAAATGAACTTAAAAGTTAAATACATATGGAATGAGTTACAAATTGATCCCATTGGTACTGAAATGAATTATGCCGAAAGGGCAAATAATGGTGTCCCACTTAAACGTAACTGTACCTAAGTAAAGGAAATAAGCCCTGTTACAATGCTGGCATATACTAATATTGAAGTAAATTATCCACTCAAAATGTCTTGCACATGTACATGTGTACACGTAAATGATGTGCCTTCTTTGTTTGACTGGATTTTAAGTCTTGCTGAGGGTTTTCCTACACCAGTATAATATTTGCAATGCTGACATATTGTTATGTCTATGTTGCAACTTGTGTGTGTCACAAGGTTACAACCTGTGTGTCACAAGGTTACAACCTGTGTGTCACAAGGTTACAACCTGTGTGTCACAAGGTTACAACCGTGTCACAAGGTTACAACCTGTGAGTGTCACAAGGTTACAACCTGTGCAGTTCACCAAGTTACAACCTGTGCGTGTCACCAAGTTACAACCTGTGCGTGTCACCAAGTTACAGCATATGTGTGTCACAAGGTTACAACCTGTCAACAAGTTACAACCTATGCGTGTAACCAAGTTACAACCTATGCGTGTAACCAAGTTACAACCTGTGTGTGTCACAAGGTTACAAGCTTTGTGTGTCGTCAAGTTACAACCTGTGCGTGTGGTCAAGTTACAACCTATGTGTCACCATGTTACAACCTGTGTTAATCACAAAGTTATAAACTGTGTTAATCACAAAGTTACAACCTGTGTTAGACACAAAGTTATAACCTGTGTTAGACACAAAGTTACAACCTGTGTTAGACACAAAGCTATAAACTGTGTTAGACACAAAGTTATAACCTGTGTTAAACACAAAGTTACAACCCGTGTTAGACACAAAGTTACAACCCGTGTTAGACACAAAGTTATAATCTGTGTTAGACACAAAGTTACAAACTGTGTTAGACACAAAGTTACAAACTGTGTTAGACACAAAGTTACAAACTGTGTTCCTCATAATAAATGGGATGAAGGGAGGGCTCTCAGCCAGGAAAATGAATCTGTGTAATCTGTGTTTCACCTAATCAGGTGAAGTAATGGCATGGTCAGAACATGTGTGAAATGAGAAAATCTGGAGTAAGTGAAGACATCAACCAACCTGGTGTGTTTCAATAATAGAAAACAACAAATGTGCAATTTCATGAATAGCCTTCGGTCACTAATGCATGAATGCATCTAATTACAGACACAGAAGTAAACCTTCAGGTACAATCAGGTACATGTATGTGCGCAACCAAGGCACATATGAAATGGATCTGTGTATAATTGCAAGACACCTGCAAGTTTTAAACTATCGTCTTGTGAGACAAGTTTTGATTCTACTTTTTTTTTTCAGCAATGTAGGATGCTTAGGAGTTTTGACTTAAAAAAAACAAAAAAAAACAATTAACCCCAGTTAATAAAGCACATTTCAAAAGCACATCCAAAAAACTGAAGATAATGTTAAAAACAAACAACACTTTTTTTTTAAATAACCAGGCATTAGCCCTCATGGCAACTTAAGGAAATCTTAGATTTTAGACAATAAAACATGTGATTCCTTTTATGAATTAAATCTTTTCAAGGCACGTGTAGAAAATATACATTTCATGTAATCCTTTAGTAAAATACCATACATCCATTTCATGCTATCACAGAATTAGTTGCTGAAAATATGCATCTTGTTTGGCACTGAACAATACATCATATTACAGCAAGAGAATGCTTGAAATTCATATTTGATTTTTACCAATCTGATGAAAAGTTACCATACAAGAAAGCGACGCTAATCTAAAATACATGCTTAAACACCATGTACAGTTTTAAGTCAATTGTTTATCTAACACTGTTGTTAACAAATATAAAGCCTGTTTGCATAAAAACTGAGGCAGCAATAGTTCACCTACATATACATGCACTCGTTAAAAGATTACAAGGTTCTTAAAAAATGTACCACATACGTACCTTTTTAGCAATGGCCATGAGATAAGA